>NC_090296.1:93478808-93795230 GCF_039906515.1 Pseudorca crassidens | reverse complement strand
AGCACAGGCTCAGTAGTTGTGGAGCGTGGGCTTACTTGGTCTGCGGCATATTCCCGGGCCAGGGCTCGAACCCGTGTCCCCTGCATTGGCGGGCAGATTCTTAACCACTGCGCCACCAGGGAAGTCCCAGTTTTTATTTTTAAAAGTTACAGATCTACAGAAAATTTGAAAAGGTATATAATGAATACCCATATACCCTAGAATCTTCATTAGTTGGGGCCACTTTGCCACATTTCCTTTTGTTCTTCCTGTCTGTCTGTTTCTCCCGCCAGCCCTCCCTTCCATTTTATTAGCTGAACTGTCTAAAGTAAGATGCAAACACCATGGCATTTCATGCTTAAATACTTCAGCAGGTATCACCTGAGAATAGGACATTCTTCTACATAATCACAACATTATCATATAGCCCAAGAAATTTAACAATAATTTTATATCACCCAAGATACTGTCCATATCTAAATTCCCCCATCCCCAAAATATCTTTCATAACTTTTCTTCCAATCTAGCATCCAGTCAAGGGTCATACATTGCATTTGGCTGTCTCTTTAGTCTCTTTTAATCTAGAAGACTCCTTCCCTCTTTTTTCATATTTAAACAATTTTTTCTCATTTTGAGTTTGTTTAGATTATGTCACCCATCCTGGATTTGTCTAATTGTTTCCCCATAGTTAGATTTAGGCTAAACTTTTTTTTTTTTAGCAAGAATTTGCCATAGCTGATGTAATGGACTTGTCATTACATTACATCAGGAGGCAGATAATAAAAGTTTGTCCCACTACTGGTAATGTTAATTTGATCACTTAGTTAAGGTGGTGACTATACGATCTCACCATTTAAAGGTATAGTAGTTTTCCCCTCTGTAACTAGTATCACTCTGGACTCGTGGATATTTTTAAACTTAATTGGTTTAATATGCATTACTATTATCATTCTCCTCCATGCTCAAATTGTTCAAAGTTGGCCAGTGGGATCCCCTTCAAGCCAGCTCCTGTGACCCCATTAGTTAATTTAAGTTTACTTACATATATAAAATGTATCCTTCTTTTATATAGTTCTATGAATTTTGACAAATGTAATGTAACCATCACTGCCAACAGAGATTCTTTCCATCACCCCAAAAAGTTTTCTCATGTTCCTTTATAATCAATTCCTTCTCCCACCCTCAGCCCCTAGAAACTTCTGATCTGATTTCCATGTTTATTGCCTTTTCCTGAATGTCGTATGTTATACCAGATATGGCCTTTTGAGTTTGGCTTCTTTCACTTAGCACAATGAGATTAACCCATGTTGTGGAATGTAGTCATGGTTCCTTCCTTTTGATTGCTGTGTAGTATACTCTTTTATGAATGTACCAAAATTGTTGATCCATTCACTAGTTGATGAACATTTGAGTTGTTTCCAGCTTGGGGCAGATATGAATACAGCTGCTATAAATTTTGCGTATAGGTTTCTGTGTGGATATAAGTCTTTGTTTCTTCTGAGATGATACCTAGGCATGGGATTGCTGGGTCATATGATATGATAGTCCCTTAGTTTTTGCAAACAAGGTTTCTTGCTTTCTGGCACAAGAATATCTCAGCCTCACCCAGTAATTTCCCTTCCCCTGACCTAAACCAGCTGTTTTTCCAAAATGAACATAATTTATTCTTTAAAAAGCTCTGGGGTGATTCTGATATGAACTCAGATTTGGGAATTGCTGATCTGTATAACACATAGAGAATGTGACAAGATTTTCACAAAATTTTATCTTATTAAAGATATATTAAAACCTCCAAGTTGGAAAACAGGACACTGCGAAGACAGTGTGTGCTGAAATCAACATACGGAAAAGCTGAGTCAGCTTGGTTAGAGTGAACAGCATCAGATGGAGGGAAGACTTCTGGAAGTTATCAATGTGATTTCTACTCCCCCCGATGCTGAGCTTGGCTTTATCCCTTTCTTTTTCTCCCGCTGGATTGACTCTACCCTGTCTCACTCCCTGACTCAGGTTCTTGGCCCACTTCAGCCTCAGTTTTGGCTGTGGAGATTCAAATATACATAGATAAGAAAAAAATAATTTATGTATAAGTCTACACCAAATAATATTTCCAAGAAATTACTTTTAACTATACTTAGAACTTGTGAAGGTATGTGGACTTCATTCATGAGTGGTTCACAAACTTACTTTCTATTTTACACATTTATTATATCTCTGCAGGTTTGACATTCTGGGTACAATGAAAAGGAAACTGAGGACAGATATTCATTACCCGCTCACTAACTTGGACCTTACTCCTTACATTTGTCCAATTTTTCGGAAACATCCTAAATATAACCTCTGTGCAGTGGTGGTGAGTAAAATACTGAAACTATTTAAAGTAACACAGGTTTAAAGAAAACTGTAGAATTATCTGTTTGAATGACTACTACTTCTATCTCTCCCTGACTTCTCCTATACTGCCCTTTTTAAAACAAAATATAGAGCCTGAAAACTCCCTGCTTTGACCTTGAACAGTAGAGCAGTGAAAGAATACATCAAAGAATACAATGTCCTCTATGCTGCCTCCCCACTGTCCCTCTACTCTATAATACTACAGAGTATTTATTTATTAGTATTTATACTAATAAATAATACTATAACAATAGTAGAGACAGGCTATTTCAGATCTAGGGACATTTGTGAGCTGTGCTCTGGGGGCAGCAGAAGTCGGTTCCAGTAGCTTTATGTTGAATAATCATGAGCCCCTCTATGGTGAAAGCCCCAAACACTAGGTACACGGTAGTCATAGACTCACTACCTGTGTGCGTCAGTCCTAAGGAAACTCTGGGGGTTCCCTTTGGCTCTAAATCAACTGTCATCATTGAGGATTCCCTGAAGGAAAGAAAGCATGGAGTATAATTCAGACCAAATCATCTAGAACTTCCCACAACATCAACCACCCCAAGCAACAGGACATTTTCTGGGTTTCTGTTCTGGATCACAGTGTTAAAGATCTGCTTCAGAACATTCAGATTTCAGTTGAACCTGGAGGTCCAGTTGTGTCCAATGTCAGATGGGCGGGGCTCCCACTGGAGCCCAGTATGATTCACCAGAGCCCTCCAGTGTACTGAAGTCTAATTTCCCTTTTGGGCTTATCACTGAATTAATATAAAATGTTGATCCCACTGGTCTTTCTCTTTAACATCTCTCAGAACCATACTTCAAACTTAAAAAAAAATCCTTCTTTACTTTTTCCTTTTTACTTCAAACCTTCACATTCTCCTTTCTAATTTATCCTGCCCTTAAATATGATTTTCCTTCTCTCACTCGCCAATTTGGAAATCTAGAGTGACATCCTCTTCCCTATCATAATAAACTCTAATGTGAATTCCAAAATGATATGCCCCCCCATATTTTACTGTTTTAACATCTCATTATAAGTGTTTCTGCTTCAAAAAAAAATCCAAAAGCAGAATTTATAAAAAATTACGTGGTAATTATCTACAGTTACATAAAAAGAGTCACCCAAGCTTCCTATAAATTCTTAATCCTTTTAGTGTTTAAATTATTTGTTAACTGAAGGGTAAAAATTGGTTTTGAAAGAGAAATATATCTAGAATTTGCTGCAACTTGATGATTGATCAGAAACAAGAACTAAGCATCTTAGAAACTACGATGTATGGTCATAGGGAAAGGCCAGCCATAGCTCGGTTACTCAAGGTGTCGTCCCCAGGAGACACCTGTTAGAAATAAGGAATCTCAGGCTCCACCCCACATTTACTGACTAGAAACTTGCATTTTATCAAGATCCCCATGTGATTTGAATGCATATGGAAGTTTGAGAAGTACTCAGACCAGAAGAGAAGGATTACCTCCACACCACCCTTAACAGAGATTTATCCAGCTTTTGAATAAGCCCTTAAAGAGCTTCCTGCTTTATAAGGAAGGCTCTTTATCTGCCAGATTTGTTTGATTTATTTTACAAACATATAGTGCTTGCTATGTACCAAGCACTCTCCCAAGCACTTTATGAATAATCAATCATTTAATCCTTATGTAGCCCTGTGAAGTGTAGGCACTATTATTATCCCCATCTTACAGAATGGGAAACAGGAACAGAGGTTAAATAATCTGCTCCAATCTACTGCCTACAAAGGGCAGAGCCAGGACCTGAAGCCAGGCAGGCTGGCTCCAAACAGTCCTGCTCGCACTGCCATGTTATGCTGCCTCTGACTGTTAACTTGTCTCTCTGTATGGGGCACAAATCTACCTTCGTCCTTGTAACTCCTTCCATTTGTCCTAATTCTGTCCTCTGAGGTAGTAATAGTAATATGTGCGTGGCTTTTTGGTTAACAAATGCTTGTACATATGTGTTAGTTAAACAGAACACATTCTTCTTTCTTATACATGATGACCGTTCAAATATTTGAAAATAGTGATCATACACCAACAGTGTTTACCTCCTTCAACCCGTTTCAGATGATTGGTTTCTAGAAAAACTTTTTAAAATTATGAAATATTTCAGGCACAGAAAACAGAATACAGTAAGTGTGCACACAGATGTTAAGAATAGAATATTGTAGAAAAAATCAAGCCCCTGTGTATCTTTAACAACCTCACTCCCCCCCTTCTCTGTCCTGAATTTGGAGGGAATTATACCCATGCATTCTTTCGTATGTGTCTATACTATACTTTCATACTTTTATCACACATGTGTGATATAGTGTGTTTTGCGTGTTTTATAAATCTAGTATCATTAACTGTACATATCCTTCTGTAACTTTTTTCCTCAGCATTATTTTTATGATATTAATCCATACTGATATATTAGCTTTAGTGCATACATTTACCTGCATTTACTAATTCGTTGTGTCTATTTATTTATCATTTCTCCTGTTGCTGGACAGTTAGGTTGTTTCCAGCATTCTGCTCCTACAACTTTGTATAATGCATTGTCATGTGCTAACACATGAAACTATATATACGTGTGTGTGTGTGTTCTCCCAGATCACATTTTGAAGATAACTGACCTGAATCTCTCCTTTAATCTATTAACATAAAACACTTAATTTCTTTTTTCTTTGCTAAAAATGTTTTCACATTTTTTGTATCTATTTTCACAGTCGAGAAACTAACGTAACTTTCTCATACTGTTCTTTTCTGGTTTTGTCTTGAGGATCAGCCTGTTTCTAGCCTCATAAAATAAGCTGGCCATTCTTTTCTATTCTTTGGCACAGTCTGCAGAAGATAAAAATAACTTGTTTTTTGAAAGGCTGGTAGAATTAAACAAAAAACCTATCTGGTCCTGAAATTTTTATTCTTGGTGGGTGGATTTTAAAATATTTGCTCAGTTTGCTTTAGCCAGGATGAGACTATTTCAGGAGTTTCTGTTTCTTCATTTTTGAAAAAATAAACTTTTTATTGAGATAAAACATACATATAGAAGAATGCAAGACATGAATGTAAAACTCAATAAATTTTCGTAAAGGTAACCTGCCCATGTAACCAGAAAACTGTTCAAGTAGAATATTACCAGCACCCTAACTGCCCTTGTGCCCCCTTCTAGTCCAGGAGACCACTGGCTGCTGACAGAATAGGTTTTGCCAGCTCTTGTGCTTTATAGAAATGGAATCATACTGTGTGTACTCTTTTGTGCCTGGTTTCTTTTACTCAAAATTATGCAACATTCATTCATATTGTTGCATGTATTGTAGTTTGTTCCTTCTCATTGCTGTATAGTATTACACTGTGTGAAAATACTACAAATTGCTCTACCCAAAGATCATGAAGACACTTACCTATTCTATCTTATAAAAGCTTTCTTTTACTTTAGCATGGTTTAAAAAATTATATTGAAAACTTCCAACTTTTTACATTTTCAAATTTATTGGCAGAAAATTGCTCACATTATACTCTTGACATTTTAATATCTCTATTGAATTCTCAGTTCTCCCTTTATTGTTAATATTATCTGTGTCTAATCTGTTTTTTCTTGGTCAGTCTTGCCAAAGTTTATCTATTTTGTTATCTGAAAGAACAAGCTTGTGGTTTTGTTGATTCTTTATTCCGTTGTGTTCTATTTCATTAATTTCTGGTCTTTATTTCCCTTCTTATACTTTCTTTGAGTTTCCATCAACATGTTATTTAGAGGTGCATTTGAAAAATTCCAAACATAATTTTATTTAGTCATCTTTTTGTTACTAATTTCTAACTTAACTGCATTCTTATCAGAAAATATGGTCCAAATGTTATCTATTCTTGGTACGTGTTGATACTCACTTTGTGTCATAGTTTTGTGTGTGCTTGAAAAGAATTTTTAAATTAGGTTCAGGGTTCCATATGTCCATTAAATATAATGCATTAATTGTGTTGTTTGAATATATACTCTTAATAAGTTTTAGTTTGCTTTAACAAGATTAATAACTGAAAGATATATGATAAAAAAAGACTGTGATTTTGCCAAAATTTTCCAGTAATTGTCATAATTTGAAGCTATGTGTGCAATTTTATATCTTTGTAGTGAATTATTCCTTTTATCATGGTAGGGGAATCTTTTATACTTAGCCATACCTTTTCACTTAAAGTCTTGTCTAGTTTGATATTGAAAAAACTATTCCAGCTTTCTTTTGGATGATATTATTTGTTCTTTTTCTGTCCTTTTCTTTCTTTTCTTTTGTTTTCTTCCAGTTTTATTGAGATATAATTGACATACAGCATTGTATAAGATGTACAGCATAATTATTTAATCATGAAATTATCACAGTAAGTTTAATGAACATCCATCATCTCATTTAAATACAAAATTAAAGAAATAGAAGAAAAGTTTTCCTTGTGATGAGAACTCCTAGGATTTATTCATAACAACTTTCATATATGACATACAACAGTGTTAATTATATTTATGTTGTACATTTCATCCCTGGTACTTATTTATCTTATAACTGGAAGTTTGTACCTTTTGACCACCTTTCTCCAATTCCTCCTTCACCCACCCCCCCGCCTCTGGTAACTACAAATCTGGTTTCTTTTTCTATGAGTTTGTTTGTTTGTTTTTCAAGTATAATTGACTTAAAACAATATGTTAGTTCTTGTCACACAACAGAGTGATTTGATAGTTCTATACATTTCAAAATGATTACAGTAAGTCTAGTTATGCTATATCACTACACAAAGATATTATATAGTTATTGACTGTATTCCCCTTGTGACTCATTTGTTTGCAACTGAACAAATTTCATCCTTGTGACTCATTTGTTTGCAACTGAAAGTTTGTACCTCTTAATTTCCCTCACGTCTATTTTTCCTTCGCCTATGCCTCTCTCTTCTGGAAACTACTTGTTTGCTCTCTGTAGCTATAACTCTGTTTCTGTTTTGTTTGTTCATTTGTTTTATTTTTCATATTCCACATATAAGTGAAATTGTGTAGTATTTGTCTTTCGCGGGCTGACTTATTTCACTTAGCATACTACCCGCTAGGTCCAACCATGTTGTCACAAATGGCAAGATTTCATTCTTTTTTTTTTTTATGGCGGACTAGTATTCGATTGTGTATATATGCCACACATCTTCTCTCCATTAATCTATTGATGGGCACTTGGGTTGCTTCCATATCTTGGCTATTATAAATAATGCTGCAATGAACATAAGGGTGTATGTATTTTTTCAAATTAGTGTTTTGGTTTTCTTTGGATATATGCCCAGGAGTGGAATTGCTGGATCATATGGTAGTTCTATTTTTAATTTTTGGAGGAATTTTCATAGTGTTTTCCATAGTGGCTGCACCAACTTACATTTCCACCAACAGTGTACTAGGGTTCCCTTTTCTTCACATTCTCACCAACACTTTATTTTTTTTTAATAATAGCCATTCTAACAGGTGTGAAGTGATGTCTCATTGTGGTTTTGATGTCCATTTCTCTGATGACTAGTGATATTGAGCATTTTTTCATGTACCTGTTGGCCATCTGTGTGTCTTCCTTGGAAAAAATTTGATTCAGCTCCTCTGCCCATTTTTTATTTTATTTTATTTTTATTTATTTATTTTTTGCGGTATGCGGGCCTCTCACTGTTGTGGCCTCTCCCGTTGTGGAGCACAGGCTCCAACACGCAGGCTCAGTGGCCATGGCTCACAGGCCCAGCCACTCTGCAGCATGTGGGATCTTCCTAGACCAGGGCACGAACCCGTGTCCCTTGCATCGGCAGGCGGACTCTCAACCACTGCGCCACCAGGGAAGCCCCTGCCCATTTTTTAATAGGGTTTTTGTTTTTTGGATGTTGAGTTGTATGGGTTACTTATTATTTTGGATATTAACCCCTTATCTGATATATCATTTGCAAATATCTTCTCTCATTTAGTAGGCAGCCTTTTTGTTTTGTTGATAGCTTGCTTCACTGTCCAAAAGCTTTTTAGTTTGATGTAGTCCCATTTGTTTATTTTTGCTTTTGTTTCCCTTGCCTGAGGAGATATATGCAAAAAAAATATTACTAAGACCAATGTCAAAGAGCATACTGCCTATGTTTTCTTCTAGAAGTTTTCTGGTTTCAGAAACTTAACATCTTTAATCCATTTGAATTCATTCTTGTGCATGTTGTGAGAGAGTAATCTAGTCTGATTTTTTTGCATGTAGCTATCCACTTTTCCAACACCATTTCTCTAAGAGGCTGTCTTTTCCCCATTGTGTATTCTTGTCTCCTTGTCATAGATTAATTGACCATGTAAATGTGGGTTCATTTCTGGGCTCTCTATTCTGTTCCACTGATCCATGTGTCTGTTTTTGTGTTAATTTCTCTTTCTGATAGTTTGTTGTTAGTGTACAGAAATGCAGTAGGTTCTGTATATTAATTTTGTATCCTGCAACTTTACCGAATTCATTGATGAGTTCTAGTAGTTCTTTGATGGGATCTTAGGATTTTCTTTTTTTAATGCTATTTATTTTATTTATTAAAAAATTTTTATTGGAGTAAGTTGATTGTTGTGTTAGTTTCTGCTGTACAGCAAAGTGAATCAGTTATACATATACATATATAGACCCTTTTTTTAAGCTTCTTTGCCCATATAGGTCATTACAGAGTATTGAGTAGAGTTCCCTGTGCTATACATACAGTAGGTCCTTATTAGTTATCTATTTTATATATAGTAGTGTGTATATGTCAATCCCAAACTCCCAATTTATGCCCCTCTCCTTACCCCCCGGTAACCATAAGTTTGTTTTCTACATCTGTAATTCTATTTTTTTTGTAGATAAGTTCATTTGTACCCTTTTTTTAGTTTCCACATATAAGCGATATCATATGATATTTGTCTTTCTGTCTGACTTTACTTATTATGACAATCTCTAGGTCCATCCATGCTGCTGCAAATGGCATTATTTTATTCTTTTTTATGACTGAGTAATATTCCATTGTATATGTGTACCACATCTTTATCCATTCCTCTGTTGATGGACATTTAAGTTGCTTCCACGTCCTGGTTATTGTAAATAGTGCTGCAATGAGCAATGGGGTGCATGTGTCTTTTCAAATTATGGCTTTCTCCAGATATATGCCCAGGAATGGGATTGCTGGATCATACAGTAGCTTTATTTTTAGTTTTTAAAGGAACCTCCATACTGTTCTCCATAGTGGCTGTACCAATTAACATTCCTACCAACAGTGTATGAGGGTTCCCTTTTCTCCACATCCTCTCCACCATTTATTGTTTGTAGATATTTTGATGATGGCCATCTGACCAGTGTGAGGTGATACCTCATTGTAGTTTTGATTTCTCTAATAGTGATTTTGAGCATCTTTCTCATGTGCTTTTAGGCCATATGTATGTCTTCTTTGGAGAAATGTGTATTTAGATCTTACACCCATTTATTGTTCAGTTGTTTCTTTTTTTGATATTGAGCTGCATGAGCTGTTAGTATATTTTGGAGATTAATTCCTTGTCAGTTGCTACATTTGCAAATATTTTCTCCCATTCTGAGGGTTGTCTTTTTGTTTATGGTTTCCTTTGCTGTTCAAAAGATTTTAATGTTATGTAGGTCCCATTTGTTTATTTTTGTTTTTATTTGTATTACTCTAGGAGGTGTATCAAAAAAGATCTTGCTGCAATTTATGTCAAAGAGTGTTCTTCCTATGTTTTGCTCTAAGAGTTTGATGGTGTCTGATCTTACATTTAGGTCTTTAATCCATTTTGAGTTTATTTTTGTGTGTGGTGTTAAGGAGCATTCTAATTTCATTCTTTTACATGTAGCTGTCCAATTTTCCCAGCACCACTTATTGAAGAGACTGTCTTTTCTCCAGTGTACTTTGTTGCCTCCTTTGTCATAGATTAGGTAACCATAGGTGCATGGGTTTATCTCTGGACTTTCTATCCTGTTCCACTGATCCATATTTCTGTTTTTGTGTCAGTACCAACTGTTTTGATGAATGTAGCTTTGTAGTATAGTCTGAAGTCAGGGAGCCAGATTCTTCCAGCTCCATTTTTCTTTCTCAAGATTGCTTTGGCTATTCATGGTCTTTTGTGTTTCCATACAAATTGTAAAATTATTGTTCTAATTATGTGAAAAATACCATTGGTAATTTGATAGGGATTGCATGGAATCTGTAGATTGCTTTGGCTAGTATAGTCATTTTCACAATATTGATTCTTCCAATCCAAGAGTATGGTATATCTCTCCATCTGGTTGTGTCATCTTTTATT
This sequence comes from Pseudorca crassidens, assembly GCF_039906515.1. Classification (NCBI taxonomy): domain Eukaryota; kingdom Metazoa; phylum Chordata; class Mammalia; order Artiodactyla; family Delphinidae; genus Pseudorca; species Pseudorca crassidens. The sequence continues at coordinate 93,784,585 of NC_090296.1, read as the reverse complement.
TCTTTCATCAGTATCTTATAGTTTTCTGAGTACAGGTCGTTTGCCTCCTTAGGTAGGTTTATTCCTTGGTATTTTATTCTCTTTTTTTTGGTATTTTATTCTTTTTGATGCAATGGTAAATGAGATTGTTTCTGGAATTTCTCTTTCTAATCTTTTGGTTTGCTATTATTTTGTTGAGGATTTTTACGTCTCTGTTCATCAGTGATATTGTCCTTTAATTTTTTTGTGTGTGATATCTTTGTCTGTTTTTGGTATCAGGGTGATGGTGGCCTCATAGAATGAGCTTGGGAGTGTTTCTTTTAATGTGTTAAGAGATTTCTGTGTATTAATTTTGTATCCTGTAACTTTACCAAATTCATTTATGAGCTCTAGTAGTTTTCTGGCAGCATCTTTAAGATTTGCTATGCATAGTATCATGTCATCTGCAAATAGTGACAGTTTTACTTCTTCTTTTCCAATTTGGATTCCTTTTATTTCTTTTTCTTCTCTGCTTGCCATGGCTAGGACTTCCAAGAGTATGTTGAATAATAGTGGTGAGAGTGGACATCTTTGTCTTCTTCCTGATCTTAGAGGAAATGCTTTCAATTTTTCACCATTGAGAATGATGTTTGCTGTAGGTTTGTCATATATTGCCTTTATTATATTGAGGAAGTTTCCCTCTATGCCCACTTACTGGAGAGTTTTTTTTTTTTTTATCATAAATGGGTGTTGAATTTTGTTGAGCGCTTTTTCTTCATCTGTTGAGATAATCATATGGTTTTTATTATTCAATTTATTAATATGTGTATCACATTGACTGATCTGCATAAATTGAAGAATCCTTGCATCTCTGGGATAAATCCCACTTGATCATGTTGTATGATCCTCTTAATGTGTTGTTGGATTCAGTTTGCTATTATTTTGTTGAGAATTTTTGTGTCTATGTTCATCAGTGATATTGGTCTTTAATTTTCTTTTTTTTATGTTATCTTTGTGTGGTTTTGGTACCAGGGTGATGGTGGCCTCATAGAATGAGCTTGGGAGTGTTCCTTCTTCTGCAACTTTTTGGAAGAGTTTCAGAAGGGTAGATGTTAACTGTCCTCTAAATGTTTGATAGAATTCACCTGTGAAGCCATCTAGTCCTGGACTTTTGTTTGATGGAAGATTTTTAATCACAGTTTCAATTTCAGTACTTGTCATTGGTCTGTTCATATTTTCTATTTCTTGCTGGTTCAGTCTTGAAAGGTTGTCTTTTCTAAGAATTTGTCCATTTCTCCTAGGCTGTCCATTTTATTGGTGTATAGTTGCTTGTAGTAGTCTCTTATGATCCTTTGTACTTCTTTTTTTTTTTTTTTTTGGCTGTGAAAAGTCTTAGTTGTGGCACTTGGGATCTTAGTTGCTGCACGTGGGATCTTTAGTTGTGGCATGCGGGATCTTTTAGTTGTGGCATGCAGGCTCATAGCTGCACCACGAGGGCTTCTTATTTGCGGCATTCAGACATCTTAGTTGCAGCACGCGGACTCTTAGTTGTGGCATGCATGCGGGATCTAATTCCCAGACCAGGGATCAAACCCAGGCCCCCTGCATTGGGAGCATGGAGTCTTACCCACTGAACCACCAGGTAAGTCCCATGATCCTTTGTATTTCTGTGGTGTCAGTTGTAACTTCTTTTTCATTTGTGATTTTATTGATTTGGGCCCTCTCTCTTTTTTTCCCTGATGACTCTCTCTAAAGGTTTCTCCATCCATACTGCATTAGGAGGCAAAACCCAACTTCAAAAACTTATAGTCTTTGGATCCAGCATGTTAAGAAACATCTCATATATGGTTGTCCTCTCCTCAGCAGTGGGAGCCATTTTCAGTAATGACATGGAGCTGAAGGTGACCCTTCTCCCCTTGTTCAATTCTCCTTGTCTAAAGAGCTCTTCTTCCTCTGGGCTTTCAAGGGTGAGTGGATTTACAAATGCCCACCCTTTGTTTTCAGAATCACGGGCCACCATTACAAATGTCACATCCAAAACGGGAAAATTCACTGTGGTGTAACTGGAACATACGCATCCTCACTTCCATGGACGTCTTCCCAACCCAACTAACATGGCCACTGAACTTGATGTCCTGTTCTGGGCGTAATTAAGCTCTTCTTACACATATCAATCCTGTCCACCAGGGCTGTAACTATTGATAAAGGAGACATCTTAGCTGAATGATTTTTGTTGTGCATGTAGCAAATAAGTACTCCTAAGCTGTCAAGATCCTCAAGAATCCTGCCAAACTTTACAGTGTTTTGAACAGTCAAATATTTCTCTTGTAATTCAGGCTGACTGCCCAAAGGTAAGAGAACTTCAATGTAACTGTCTTTCATTCTCCTTAGGTGGCAGTCCTTTCTGTGACTTAGCCAAAAAAACTATTAAGTAATTTTCTTTCCTCCATTGCTTTCACGTGATCCCTCCAGTTTGTGGATGCTCCTACTATCTCCTGCAACTTATCTGGAATTTCATGAATGTGGAAGCCTCTCTGTTTCTTGGGATTCTGAGATCCTTGAGTCAGTTCTCTGATGGGAGCAAGGAGCCCTTTACTCAGCCTACAAAGCTGCAGCACTGCCCGCCTCATCACGCTTGCCTGCCGCCACGCACATGACCACAGACCTGGGCTCTGCGTGCCGGTCGGTGGAGGGAAGTTGAGGCAATGGATGGCAGGAGAGGGAGAAGGATAGCAGGCACCAGACTGGACCTTGCTCACCAGGACCGCACCCTTGCAGTGTGGCCACGGGAGGGGGCAGGGGCAGGCTAGATTTACCAGAATCTTTACCAACCTTCTTGCAAACTAATCTCTCTTATATATTACTTTTTCATTTGTATTCAATTTTATTTATTTGTGTAGGACATATTTCAGTAGACTTTTCAACAAGGGTCTCTTATCCTGAAGTCTCCCAAGTCTTTGACTGAAAAAGTCTTTAGTTTACTTTGATTCTTGAATAATTTAACTAGAGACCAAATTCTAGATGACTTTCTTTTATCATTCTGAAACAATTTTATTATTTCTGTTTATAAGGCTGCCATGGAGTTCTACCATCATTTTATTCTTTTGTAGGTAATCTTTTTTTCTTGTTGCTTTAAAAACTTTTCTCTTTGTATTTGTTGTCTTGCAGTATTATTTTTATTTATCCTTGGTTCACTGTATTTCCTAAATTTGAAGATTCATGCCTTTCATTAATCATTTCTAGTCATTATCACTTTCAATACTGTTTTGCTCCTATATTCTCTAGAACTTCTACAAGGCATATACTGAATGTTCTCATTCAACTTTATTTATTTATTTATGTATTTATTTATGGCTGCATTGGGTCTTTGTTGCTGTGCGCAGGCTTTCTCTAGTTGCGGCGAGTGGGGGATACTCTTTGTTGCGCTGTGTAGGCTTCTCATTGTGGTGGCTTCTCTTGTTGTGGAGCACAGGCTCTAGGCATGCAGGCTTCAGTAGTTGTGGCTTGTGGGCTCTGGAGTGCAGGCTTAGTAGCTGTGGCACACGGGCTTAGTTGCTCTGCAGCATGTGGGATCTTCCCGGACCAGGGCTTGAACCCATGTCACCTGCACTGCCAGGCGGATTCTTAACCACTGTGCCACCAGGGAAGTCTCTCATTCAGCGTCTCGTTGCTACTACACTCAGGGTAATTTCCTGTTTTGTTTCTATAGTTTATTGATTCTCTCTTCAATTCTATGTACTGTTTACTCACTACATTAAATTTTTAATTTCAAGTATTTATCATTTCTGAAAGTTCTTTTTAGGTTTTCAGTTTGCTTCCTTTTCTTAAATGTCTATATACTCTCTGTATAGTCTCTATTACCTAAAGTCCTTGGAGTTTTTTTTGTTCTTATTTATTTATTTATTTTTTACATCTTTATTGGAGTATAATTGCTTTACAATGGTGTGTTAGTTTCTGCTTTATAACAAAGTGAATCAGTTATGCATATACGTATGTTCCCATATCTCTTCCCTCTTGCATCTCCCTCCCTCCCACCCTCCCTATCCCACCCCTCTAGGTGGTCACAAAGCACCGAGCTGATCTCCCTGTGCTATGCAGCTACTTCCCACTAGCTATCTATTTTATGTTTGGTAGTGTATATATGTCCATGCCACTCTCTCGCTTTGTCACAGCTTACCCTTCCCCCTCCCCATATCTTCAAGTACATTCTCTAGTAGGTCTGTGTCTTTATTCCTGTCTTACCCCAAGGTTCTTCATGACAATTTTTTTCTTAAATTCCATATATATGTGTTAGCATACGGTATTTGTATTTCTCTTTCTGACTTACTTCACTCTGTATGACAGACTCTAGGTCCATCCACCTCATTACAAATAGCTCAATTTCGTTTCTTTTTATGGCTGAGTAATATTTCATTGTATATATGTGCCACATCTTCTTTATCCATTCATCCGATGATGGACATGTAGGTTGTTTCCATCTCTGGGCTATTGCAAATAGAGCTGCAATGAACATTTTGGTACATGACTCTTTTTGAATTATGGTTTTCTCAGGGTATATGCCCAGTAGTGGGATTTCTGGGTCATATGGTAGTTCTATTTGTAGTTTTTTAAGGAACCTCCATACTGTTCTCCATAGTGGCTTTACCAATTCACATTCCCGCCAGCAGTGCAGGAATGTTCCCTTTTCTCCACACCTTCTCCAGCATTTATTGTTTCTAGATTTTTTGATGATGGCCATTTTGACTGCTGTGAGATGATATCTCATTGTAGTTTTGATTTGGATTTCTCTAATGATTAATCATGTTGAGCATTCTTTCATGTGTTTGTTGGCAGTCTGTATATCTTTTTTGTAGAAATATCTATTTAGAAATGTCTATTTAGAAATATCTTCTGCCCATTTTTGGATTGGTTTTTTTTTTATTATTGAGCTGCATGAGCTGCTTATAAATTTTGGAGATTAATCCTTTGTCAGTTGCTTCATTTGCAAATATTTTTTCCCATTCTGAGGGTTGTCTTTTGGTCTTGTTTATGGTTTCCTTTGCTGTGCAAAAGCTTTGAAGTTTCATTAGGTCCCTTTTGTTTATTTTTGTTTTTATTTCCATTTCTCTAGGAGGTGGGTCAAAAAGGACCTTGCTGTGATTTATGTCAGTGTTCTGCCTATGTTTTCTTCTAAGAGTTTGATGGTTTCTGGCCTTACATTTTAGGTCTTTAATCCATTTTGAGCTTATTTTTGTGTATGGTGTGAGGGAGTGATCTAATCTCATACTTTTACATGTACCTGTCCAGTTTTCCCAGCACCACTTATTGAAGAGGCTGTCCTTTCTCCACTGTACATTCCTGCCTCCTTTATCAAAGATAAGGTGACCATATGTACGTGGGTTTATCTCTGGGCTTTCTTTCCTGTTCCATTGATCTATCTTTCCGTTTTTGTGGCAGTACCATACTGTCTTGATTACTGTAGCTTTGTAGTATAGTCTGAAGTAAGGGAGCCTGATTCCTCCAGCTCCGTTTTTCATTCTCAAGATTGCTTTGGCTATTCGGGGTCTTTTGTGTTTCCATACAAATTATGAAATTTTTTGTTCTAGTTCTGTGAAAAATGCCAGTGGTAGTTTGATTCGGATTGCATTGGATCTGTAGATTGCTTTGGGTACTAGAGTCGTTTTCACAATGTTGATTCTTCCAATCCAAGAACATGGTATATCTCTCCATCTATTTGTATCATCTTTAATTTCTTTCATCAGTGTCTTATAATTTTCTGCATACAGGTCTTTTGTCTCCTTAGGTAGGCTTATTCCTAGCTATTTTATTCTTTTTGTTGCAATGGTAAATGGGAGTGTTTTCTTGATTTCACTTTCAGATTTTTCATCATTAGTGTATAGGAATGCCAGAGATTTCTGTGCATTAATTTTGTATCCTGCTACTTTACCAAATTCATTGATTAGCTCTAGTAGTTTTCTGGTAGCATCTTTAGGATTTCCTATGTATAGTATCATGTCATCTGCAAACAGTGACAGCTTTACTTCTTCTTTTGCAATTTGGATTCCTTTTATTTCTTTTTCTTCTCTGATTGCTGTGGCTAAAACTTCCAAAACTATGTTGAATAAGAGTGGTAAGAGTGGGCAACCTTGTCTTGTTCCTGATCTTAGTGGAAATGCTTTCAGTTTTTCACCATTGAGGATTATGTTGGCTGTGGGTTTGTTATATATGGCCTTTATTATGTTGAGGAAAGTTCCCTCTATGCCTACTTTCTGCAGGGTTTTTATCATAAATGGGTGTTGAATTTTGTTGAAAGCTTTCTCTGCATCTATTGAGATGATCATATGGATTTTCTCCTTCAGTTTGTTAATATGGTGTATCACGTTGATTATGATTTGTGTATACTGAAGAATCCTTGCATTCCTGGAATAAACCACACTTGATTATGGTGTGTGATTCTTTTAATGTGCTGTTGGATTCTGTTTGCTAGTATTTTGTTCAGGATTTTTGCATCTATGTTCATCAGTGATATTGGCCTGTAGTTTTCTTTCTTTGTGACATCCTTGTCTGGTTTTGGTATCAGGGTGATGGTGGCCTCGTACAATGAGTTTGCGAGTGTTCCTCCCTCTGATATACTTTGGAAGAGTTTGAGAAGGATAGGTGTTAGCTCTTCTCTAAATGTTTGATAGAATTCACCTTTGAAGCCATCTGGTCCTGGACTTTTGTTTGTTGGAAGATTTTTAGTCACAGTTTCAATTTCAGTGCTTGTGATTGGTCTGTTCATATTTTCTATTTCTTCCTGATTCGGTCGTGGCAGGTTGTGCATTTCTAAGAATTTGTCCATTTCTTCCAGGTTGTCCATTTTATTGGCATAGAGTTGCTTGTAGTAATCTTTCATGATCCTTTGTATTTCTGCAGTGTCAGTTGTTACTTCTTTTTCATTTCTAATTCTATTGATTTGAGTCTTCTCCCTTCTCGATGAGTCTGGCTAATGGTTTATCAATTTTGTTTATCTTCTCAAAGAACCAGCTTTTAGTTTTATTGATCTTTGCTATCATTTCCTTCATTTATTTTTCATTTATTTCGGATCTGATTTTTATGATTACTTTCCTTCTGCTAACTTTGGGGTTTTTTCATTCTTCTTTCTCTAATTGCTTTAGGTGCAAGGTTAGGATGTTTATTCGAGATGTTTCCTGTTAAGATCTTAAGGTAGGATTGTATTGCTATAAACTTCCCTCTTAGAACTGCTTTTGCTGCATCCCATAGGTTTTGGGTCGTCGTGTCTCCATTGTCATTTGTTTCTAGGTATTTTTTTATTTCCTCTTTGATTTCTTCAGTGATCACTTCGTTATTAAGTAGTGTATTGTTTAGCCTCCATGTGTTTGTATTTTTTACAGAATTTTTCCTGTAATTGATATCTAGTCTCATAGCGTTGTGTTCGGAAAAGATACTTGATACAATTTCAATGTCCTTAAATTTACCAAGGCATGATTTGTGACCCAAGATATGATCTATCCTGGAGAATGTTCCATGAGCACTTGAGAAAAATGTGTATTCTGTTGTTTTTGGATGGAATGTCCTATAAATATCAATTAAGTCCATCTTGTTTAATGTATCATTTAAAGCTGTGTTTCCTTATTTATTTTCATTTCGGATGATCTGTCCATTGGTGACAGTGGGGTGTTAAAGTCCCCTACTATGATGTGTTACTGTCGATTTCCCCTTTTATGGCTGTTAGTATTTGCCTTATGTATTGAGGTGCTCCTATGTTGGGTGCATAAATATTTACAATTGTTATATCTTCTTCTTGGATCGATCCCTTGATCATTATGTAGTGTCCTTCTTTGTCTCTTCTAATAGTCTTTATTTTAAAGTCTATTTGGTCTGATATGGGAATTGCTAATCCAGTTTTCTTTTGGTTTCCATTTGCATGGAATATCTTTTTCCATCCCCTTACTTTCAGTCTGTATGTGTCTCTAGGTCTGAAGTGGGTCTCTTGTAGACAGCATATATATGGGTCTTGTTTTTGTATCCATTCAGCCAATGTGTGTCTTTTGTTGGGAGCATTTAGTCCGTTTACATTTAAGGTAATTATCAATATGTATGTTCCTATTCCCATTTTCTTAATTGTTTTGGGCTCATTGTTGTAGGTCTTTCCTTCTCTTGTGTTTCTTGCCTGGAGAAGTTCCTTTAGCATTTGTTGTAAAGCTGGTTTGGTGGTGCTGAACTCTCTCAGCTTTTGCTTGTCTGTAAAGGTTTTAATTTCTCCATCTAATCTGAATGAGATCCTTGCTGGGTAGAGTAATCTTGGTTGTAGGTTTTTCTCCTTCATCACTTTAAATATGTCCTGCCACTCCCTTCTGGCTTGCAGTTTCTGCTGAAAGATCAGCTGTTAACCTTATGGGGATTCCCTTGTGTGTTATTTGTTGTTTTTCCCTTGCTGCTTTTAATATGTTCTCTTCGTATTTAGTTTTTGAAAGTTTGATTAATATGTGTTTTGGCATATTTCTCTTTGGATTTATCCTGTATGGGACTCTCTATGCTTCCTGGACTTGATTAACTATTTCCTTTCCCACATTAGGGAAGTTTTCAACTATAATCTCTTCAAATATTTTCTCAGTCCCTTTCTTTTTCTCTTCTTCTTCTGGAACCCCTATAATTCGAATGTTGGTGTGTTTAATGTTGTCCCAGAGGTCTCTGAGACTGTCCTCAGTTCTTTTTGTTCCTTTTTCTTTATTCTGCTCCGCAGTAGTTATTTCCACTATTTTATCTTCCAGGTCACTTATCCATTCTTCTGCCTTAGTTATTCTGCTATTGATCCCATCTAGAGTATTTTAAATTTCATTTATTGTGTTGTTCATCGTTGCTTGTTTCATCTTTAGTTCTTCTAGGTCCTTGTTAAATGTTTTTTGCATTTTGCCTGTTCTATTTCCAAGATTTTGGATTATCTTTACTATCATTATTCTGAATTCTTTTTCAGGTAGACTGCGTATTTCCTCTTCATTTGTTAGGTCTGGTGCATTTTTATCTTGCTCCTTCATCTGCTGTGTGTTTTTCTGTCTTCTCCTTTTGCTTATCTTACTGTGTTTGGGGTCTCCTTTTTGTAGGCTGCAGGTTCATAGTTCCCGTTGTTTTTGGTGTCTGTCCCCAGTGCCTAAGGTTTGTTCAGTGGGTTGTGTAGGCTTCCTGGTGGAGGGGACTAGTGCCTGTGTTCTGGTGGATGAGGCTGGATCTTGTCTTTCTAGTGGGCAGGTCCATGTCTGGTGGTGTGTTTTGGGGTGTTTGTGGACTTATGATTTTAGGCAGCCTCTCTGCTAATGGGTGGGGTTGTGTTCCTGTCTTGCTAGTTGTTTGCCATAGGGTGTCCAGCACTGTGGCTTGCTGGTCGTTGAGTGAAGCTGGGTGCTGGCGTTGAGATGGAGATCTCTGGGAGATTTTCGCTGTTTGATATTATGTGGAGCTGGGAGGTCTCTTGTGGACCAGTGTCCTGAAATTGGCTCTCCCTCCTCAGAGGCACAGCACTGACTCCTGGCTGCAGCAGCAAGAGCTTTTCATCCACACGGCTCAGAATAAAAGGGAGAAAAAGAAGCAAGCAAGCAAGAAAGAAAGAAAGGAAGGAAGGAAGAGAGAGAGAGAAAGAACGAGAGAGAGAGAGGGAGGGAGGAAGGAAGGAGGAAAGGAAGGAAAGAATAAAGAAGATAAAATAAAGTAAGATAAAATAAAGTTATTAAAATAAAAAATAAGTATTAAGAAAAAAAATTTTTTTAAAAGAAGAAGAAAATAAAACGGACAGATAGAACCCTAGGACAAATGGTGGAAGCAAAGCTATACAGACAAAATCTCACACAGAAGCATACACATACACACTCACAAAAAGAGGAAAAGGGGAAAAAATCATAAATCTTGCTCTCAAAGTCCACCTCCTCAATTTGGGATGATTCATTGTCTATTCATGTATTCCACAGATGCAGCGTACATCAAGTTGATTGTGGAGCTTTAATCCACTGCTTCTGAGGCTGCTGGGAGAGATTTCCCTTTCTCTTCTTTGTTCGCACAGCTCCCTGGGCTCTGCTTTGGATTTGGCCCCACATCTGCGTGTAGGTTGCCGGAGGGCGTCTGTTCTTCGCTCAGACAGGACGGGGTTAAAGGAGCCGCTGATTCAGGGTCTCCGGCTCACTCAGGCCGCGGGGGAGGGAGGGGCACGGAGTGCGGGGCGAGCCTGCGGAGGCAGAGGCCAGCATGACGTTGCACCAGCCTGAGGCGTACAGTGCGTTCTCCCGGAGAAGTTGTTCCTGGATCACGGGACCCTGCCAGTGGTGAGCTGCACAGGCTCCCTGTAAGGGGGTTGTGGATAGTTACCTGTGCTCGCACACAGGCTTCTGGTGGCGGCAGCAGCAGCCTTAGCGTCTCCTGCCTGTCTCTGGGGTCCGCGCTTTTAGCCGCGGCTCGCGCCCGTCTCTGGAGCTCCTTTAAGCAGCGCTCTTAATCCCCTCTCCTTGCGCACCAGGAAACAGAGAGGGAAGGAAAAGTCTTTTGCATCTTCGGCAGGTCCAGACTTTTCCCTGGACTCCCTCCTGGCTAGCCGTGGTGCACTAACACCCTGCAGGCTGTGTTCACGCCGCCAACCCCAGGCCTCTCTCCCTGCGCTCCCCAGGACTCTCCCTGCGCTCCTGAAGCCTGAGCCTCAGCTCCCAGCCCCCGCCCGCCCCGGTGGGTGAGCAGATAAGCCTCTCGGGCTGGTGAGTGCTGGTCGGCACCGATCCCCCATGCGGGTATCTCTCCACTTTGCCCTCTGCACCCCTGTTGCTGTGCTCTCCTCCGCAGCTCTGAAGCTTTCCCCCTCCGCCCCCCCCAGTTTCCGCCTGCGAAGGGGCTTCCTAGTGTGTGGAAACCTTTCCTCCTTCACAGCTCCCTCCCACTGGTGCAGGTCCCGTCCCTATCCTTTTGTCTCTGTTTATTCTTTTTTCTTTTGCCCTACCCAGGTACGTGGGGAGTTTCTTGCCTTTTGGGAGGTCTGAGGTCTTCTGCCAGCGTTCAGTAGTGTTCTGTAGGAGTTGTTCCACGTGTAGATGTATTTCTGGTGTATCTGTGGGGAGGAAGGTGATCTCTGCGTCTTACTCTTCCGCCATCCTTCCCACGTCCCCTTGGAGTTTTTAATCTTGCTATTTATTGCCCTCTAACTCTTACTCATGGTGAATTGTTTCCTTGTATGCTCTGTGATACTGAATTGTGAGTTCAGCATCATTGGGTTTTTATATGTGGGTATCCTGTGTAGCCTGAATTAAGGCGCATCAATCAGAAAGTAATTCTTTTTGCCAAGCAACCCCAAAACACTTTTCATTCTTACCTTAAATTCACAGGATTCTGAGACACAGTAGTGTAAATTTGAATCCCCAACCAAAGAGAAGCCAGGTCTGTGGTAACGACTTTCCAGGAATGACTTTTATTCTTTGTACCCAAAGCCTAAGCTAAGCTAAGCACTGGAGGGTGGATTTGTTTCCCCCCCCCAGTTTATTCTTTTATTGAGGGTGCCTCTCTTTAAGAGGTTGTGGCTATGTGTGTGGATTTCAATCCAACTCCTCACCTTGCAGGGACTTAGGACTTTACCTCCAGCCCTTGTGTGACCTTTAAAACCCAAGCACTGTGGTTCCAGGGACCAGAAACTGTCTTTGCTCTCAGGCAGTCACAGCATTAACCACACATCATGCTCATCTTTTATTTACTCTGTTCTTGGACCCTGGAGATTACTCTCACTATACAATCTTTAAAGTTAGCCATATATTTCAAAGGGTATTTACCATGTTTTATCCAGCATTCTTTTTTTTTTGGCTGGTTGAGTCTTCGTTGCTGCGCATGGGCTTTCTCTAGTTATGGTGTGCAGGGGCTACCCTTCGTTGTGGTGCATGGGCTTCTCATTGCGGTGGCTTCTCTTGTTGCTGAGTATGGGCTCTAGGTGCGTGGACTCAGTAGCTGTGGCTTCTGGGATGTAGAGTGCTGGCTCAGTAGTTGTGGTGTATGGGCTTAGTTGCTCTGCGGCATGTGGCATCTTCCTGGACCAGGGCTCGAACCTGTGTCCCCTGCATTGGCAGGCAGTTTCTTAACCACTCTGCCACCAGGGAAGTCCCTATCGAGCATTCTTTACAGTTTCATAACTAAGGCTTTCAGGCTAATTGCCAAAATTACTGAGAATGGAAGTCTAGAATGATGCTTCACCCTGCCCTATTCTACTATGTCAATTTTGTTTGTTTACATTGTCATCAGAACAGAACATATTCCAGCCATAATCTGTGTAGTCACTTTAGAACATTACTTCATCATCTGGATCCACCAGATGTTTTGTTTTTCTCAAATTACATCACACTATTATGGGCACCATTTTATAAATAAGGAATTTCAAGCATATCAGCTTAAGGTCACATGGCCAAGACCAGGACCAGAGTCTGAATCTTTAAAATGTCAGCTTTGGGATATTTCTCTAAGAGTTAACAGGAGATGTGGGGAAGATGAAGGTCTAAGGGAACACTTAATAAGTACTTCCTATGTGCTAGCACTATAAGAGAGACAGTAGTTGTATAAGACAAGGTCTTACTACCCATTTTAAAAGATAGGGGAATTAAAGCTCAGAAAGGTTAAATAATTTCCTTAAGGTCATTGTGCAGTATTAGAGCTGAATTCATAGAACTGACTAGAAAAATCCATTTTCTTCCCTCTACCCCAGGGGTCAACAAACTTAAAAAGGTAGATAGTAAATATTTTAGGATTTGCAGGCCATGTATTCTATAGTCTCTCTTGTAACTATTCAACTTTACAGTTGTAGTGTGAAAGCAGCCACTTAAAAACATAAACAAGTGAGCATGGCTGTGATCCCATAAAACTTTATTTAAGGACATTGAAAAATCTGAAGTTCATATAATTTTCACACATCACAAAATATTATTCTTCTGATTTTTTTCAACCATATAAAAATATAAAATGCATTCTCAGTTCACAGGCCATATAAAAACAGGCAGCAGGCTGGCTTTGACCCATGCGCAAATGGTTTGTCAACCCCTGCTCTATGCCATACCACCTTCTGAGAAGTGAGGTTCTCCAATGCCTTTGTTGCAAACATTGCTTTACTGGGTTAGGGAAGACATGGGAAAAAGAGAATAGAACAGGTTCTTTTTTGGGCCTTGGATGACCAAGGGAGCTGTTGCTGTACAACCTCCTCAAATTGTGTGGTAGCAGTATGCAGTTGTTTTAATGTCTTGTTCCAATGTTAAATATCTTTTTTCATGTCTATCTTAGACTGTCTTCAAAATTAAACTATAAGCTCATTTAGGAAACATGACTATTTTCTTATTTTAAAATTTCCTTTGATGTTTAATACTCTATGTACAGTTGGTGCTCAGTAAGTATTAACTGATAAATATTAGAAGATGCCAAATACTATCCTATTTCATTCACAGTCTATTAAATAATCGATGGACACAATATATAACCATTTCAGTGACATGAAAAATATACCAGTCGTCAGGCTATATGTATGATTTAACATAATGTATGATTTAGCTTTTAATCCAGTATAAGGGACAATTATAAAAATATTTCTTGGCCCTATCATTTGGGTTCTAATATTTAAAGTATTCAGATGTAAATACTGTGTGACATTCCTTTCTCCCCTAGAACCACTCTGGTGATCTGGATGGTGGCCACTACACTGCTTTCTGCAAAAACTCAGTGACTCACGCCTGGTATAACTTTGATGACACACGAGTCAGTGAGATTCCAGATACTTCAGTTCAAACTGCTACAGCATATCTCCTGTTCTATAGCTGCCAGCCCTTTTCTATACCTATACAAAAACGCAAGAGTTAGGAAAATGGTGTTTCCTGAAAATTGCAAAACTAGCAATTAGAACCTGGTACTTAAGTTTTGCTTTGTCATTAAAACTCTTGCAACTTACTTGCGTCACTGACATTTTTAAGTCTTTCTGGAATGTTACGCAACCTTCACAAGGTAAGTCTATAAAAAGATGGGTCCTGGCCCACTGAAAAAGGCAGCATGAAAATGATGCAATGCTAACGAATGGGGACCTTCAAAGCAATCAGATTATAAGTATTATGTTCAGGTTTCAAAGTACAGTGTTTATTAGTGTGTATTATTTTTATCATAAACTATCTCATAATAATTATATATATCCAACAAATTATTTTCCAAAGATACTTCATGGAGCTAAACCAAAATAACTTTTGTTCAAGTGGCTCTGTGAGGTTAGGAATGTGATTTGAAAATATTTAATTGTTCAGATAATTTAGGCAAGAAACTATAATCTCTCAGACTAATTGTAGAACATGAAAAGTTGTCAGTTTCACAATTCAACACCTTCCTTTCATCTTCTTCCTGAGTGTCCACTAATGGTGACATCTTTCAGAAGCACCTTTAGAATCTTGTTTTTATATTTATATATTGACTTTACCTATAACAACCAAGTCCCTGAGGTAAATGATAAATTCTAAGCTCCTCTATCCCTTTTAATACATCACTTTGTAAAGATGTGGTTTATAATGCAGTTCACTTTGCAGTCATGTCTGACTCATCTCTTTTTATCTTAATCCTAAGAATTCTACTACTCTTGATAGAATGAGTCTGGGCATTAAGTTATTTGTATTTTACTCTGACTCCCAACTCTGAGCGCATCATAAGTGCTATGTGCAGTTCAGGGTCAAGGTAAAGGATGAGTGGAATCAAGTGATGCAAAGGAATAAGTGTACTAAATTTTAAGTCATTGTAGTGGTATAAAGAGTGTATGTATAAAATCTGTAATTCTACTGTTCTATGTTTAATAATATAAAATTAAAGACAGAACACTTACAGGGTTTTAAATTATTTTTCTCATTAAGATTTTAATGTAGGTGTAAATGAAAATTCTCATTTAAAAAATTAAAGAAAAGTTTCCATTTATTTTTTTAGAATAAAGATTTAGTGCACAAATACAGCCCAAAGCCAACAGAAAAATAGCTTTGCCCTGTCATTTGCCTAAGAAAGCACTGCAATTACTCAGAATAGGCCAAAAGGAAAGAAAAAAAAAAAGCAATCCTCTGAGTTCTAGGCTTCACAAAAGGACCACACCTTATACTATGTACATCGATTTGATGTGCAAGTGTGCAATAAATATATACACATACATTCCTATCTGTTTTACATCATTCTAGAGTATTCATAGATCAAGCTGGGATTTAGAAATGTGAAAAGGCCATAACAGTAAAAAGGAAAATAAAGGATACAATGGTTTTTAGACCAGTAGAATAATTATGCTTAGCTAATTATTTTAACTTTGGAGCAAACTAAAAAAGTTGTTTGTTTTGAAATAAATGGTACCTGTAAGGAATGCTTACTGCAATACTCGTTAAATGTGCTTGGTCAGTTGTTTGATAATAGCACTGACCTGAAGTATATGGTATAGTAACACAACTCTCACTGTCCTAGAATTCCTTTAAATGGCCAGCTATAGCTATCCAGAATCTTTAAGCATTTCAAGAATTGTGTTGCTCAGCCTGTTAAAAGATAACTAGCTTATAACCTACTTCTCCTTATGTGGCTACATCAGTTACTCGTGGTCCCAATGACGTATAAAAGAGGATATAAGCTGCTGAAGATTTCACAGAAGAAACGGAAATATCAGAAACTTCATGATCATCAAATTTAAACCACCGCTGTCTTGCTGCATTTTTACAATAGGCAGTGTAGTGGCCTCCATCCAGCCCACCATAGTGATTCTGTGCCAAACAAGACAGAAAATCAAATCAAATTGAATTATTTAAAATATGTCAATAATTTCAAAGACTTATGTTGCTCTTACTTTCCTATGAGGTAAGGAACCACTTGAAACTGGGTTTTTTAGTTTCCTTCTAAAGAAACTGTATTTAGTTTAATGAGATACTTACCGAAACAGAAAACAAGTTATATTTCCTCAAATTGTTCTTTGGACCAATAACATACTGTGACAAGTCAAGATTTTCTAATGGGAAGTCCACAGATGTCTGTAATTTTTGCTTCCATCTGCCATCATAGGAAAAACTGTAGAGCATAACATTACAGCAATTACACTGACAGACCAAAGACATCAGAATGAACCCTAATTCATTCATTAACAGTCCAGATTTTTAGACAGGACCATAAAATCCATTTCAAACACACAATCAGAATTTTAATAGTGGAGGGACCTGTTAAAGACACCTGGTTTGGGACTTCCCTGGTGGTCCAGAGGTTAAGACTCAGCGCTTCCAATGTACGGGGCGTGGGATCGATCCCTGGTTGGGGAACTAAGATCCCACATGCTGCATGGTGCAGCCAAAAAAGAAAAAAAGAAGAGAAAAAAAGAAGAAGAAAAAGATAACGTAAGTCCCCTACATACGAATCTTCAAATTGTGAACTTCCAAAGACGTGAATGTGCCCGCGTATGCCAGCTGTTGTACTGTACTACTATACTTTTCAAGGTACTATACTGTAAGATTAAAAATATTTTATTTTATTTTTTTGTGGTACGCGGGCCTCTCACTGTTGTGGCCTCTCCCGTTGCAGAGCACAGGCTCCGGACGTGCAGGCTCCGCGGCATGTGGGATCTTCCCGGACCGGGGCACGAACCCGTGTCCCCTGCATCGGCAGGCAGACTCTCAACCACTGCACCCCCAGGGAAGCCCTGTTTTATTTTTTGTGTTTGTTTTTTATGTATTATTTGTGTGAAAAGTATTATAAACCTATTACAGTAACGCCTATTACTATATAGTGGAGTTAGTTGGGTACCTAGGCTAACTTTGTTGGACTTACAAATGAATTGGACTTACAGATGCACTCTCAGAACAGAACTCGTTCGTATATAGGGGACTTGCTGTACTTGGTTTCATTTGTTTTACAAATGAAGAAACTGCCATACGCAGATATTAACACATTATTGACCAGAGACGTATTAATACGTCTTTTGTTACCCGAACGTATTGACTGTAGGCATTTCAATATTCATTTACATAACAAATCGCCAGCCGCAGGCGTTAGTTTCTGCAAAAATCCCCCATCAATAATGAGTTAAATGTCTAACCGCAGGTCAAACAGCTAGAGTGGTAGAGGTAGGGCCATACCTTGGTCCCTTAATCCGTAGACCCAGCTAAAGCTATTAGATTAGTCTTCTACAAAGGTAAAAAGTTATGAAAACCCCCATTTATAATGCTAATCACCACAAAAGTACAGAGGAATGACAGAGGAGAGCTGCTCTAGATTTAAGCTTGTACTTTTGGGGACACTAGAGCTGGTAATTGCAAGCACATAAATTAGTGACTGAAATAATGGCATTCCATTATCCTGACATATTCTGCTTCTTTAAACACCAAAATACTGGTTATTTCAGAATTATTTTTTAAAAAATGAACTCTGAACCATTTATACTTTTAGATATTCTCCAAGAGTAATACACAGCATTAAAAATCTTAACAGAACAAATGTGTAATCATTTATAGAATGTTTATACCTCCACAATCTGCAAGAAGCAGAAAAGGACAACTGATATAAGCTTTTGTTAGAAAATTTACACAAGAGGAATTTGAATATATCAATGTGGAAATTAACATAAATAACTGCCTAAGAATCTCCAATAATATAAGAGGAAACAAAAAATTAAAAAGAAATGCTTTCTTTGAAACAAAAATTAGAGCTCTCAATAAACAGATGAAACTTCCTTTTAAAGTTTTTCCAAAAAATGACTTAAAGTTGTCACTCCACAGATGGATACCATAAAGACAAAGAATCAGAGCAAAAGACCTGGCACGTGTTTTACAACTCTCTCGCCATTATTCTTCTACTGCTATAGATCCAGATCTTTTTCATTGGCTGGAAAAATATGGGCAAAAATATGTCTGCACTCTACAATGGCATCCTTAATGTTTTATCTTTAAAAATTATACTTAAAAAAAACTCATATATTTCATTTTCAGCACAGTATTTTTTATGTTTACTATATTGTTTGAATGATAAATTTTATCTAATAGTGTGTTAGTTATATTGTATAACATTATTTTTATACATTTTCACTGAATGCTTTGTAATGATTTAAAATGTTCATATTTGAAATGCAATAATTTAGTTTCACTGATTTTATTTTTAAAATTTTATATTGGATTATCATTGATTAACAATGTGTGTTAGTTTTGGGTGTACAGCAAAGTGATTCAGTTACACATATACATGTATCTATCCTTTTTCAAATTCTTTTCCCATTTAGGTTATTATAGAATATTGAGCAGAGTTCCCTGTGCTCTACAGTCGGTCCTTACTCATTATCTATTTATTTTTTATTTTTAATTTTTTTGGCTGTGCTGCGTGGCTTGTAGGATCTTAATTCCCCGACCAGGGACTGAACCCACACCCTCAGCAGTGAAAGTGCAGAGTCCTAACCACTGGGAAACCAGGGAATTCTCTTGGTTATCCATTTTAAATATAGCAGTGTGTACATGTCAATTTCAAACTCCCAATCTATCCCTCCCCACTAGTTTCACAGATTTTTAAAAACAGAATTATATGAAAGAGTGATGCTGTCACTTTGCCCTGTTATTACAAACACTAAGGTGAACTAGAATCTCATCATTTCTGCCTAGTTTCCCTAGAGATACCCTAACCAGATGATCTTCCTTTGTTATACATCCTAAGCAGGTAGTAAAACAAAGTGTTTAGAATAAAAGACTTAGAAGTCCTTCATCTAAAAAGTACTAAACACTAAGAAAAATGTGTCCCTTTTACCGTTTCAGATGCACTAAAAGTACAGGTGGCAACTTCCAGATTTCTATCTTTTTTAGCGAATCCCGTCGAGTTCTGCAATGACTGCAGTAAAACCTGTTGTTATCTGTGAGTTTTTCTTCTTTGGAAAATAATCTAAGGCAATCCTAGAGGCAAAAACAAGTAGTAGATACTTGTTAATATTTTCAACACAGTATTCCTGAGCATCTATTCAATAAGTTACTCTGCCAGGCATGAGGAATACAACAGTAAACTATTACAAAACAGTTCCTGCCCCCACAAAGTTTATGATCTAGTGAGGGATGCAGACCCAGATGGGAGCTGACAGTGACAAAGAGTGTGGCAAGTGGTGGTGCTGCCAATGGTGGAGGGAAGAAGTCCTGCATGCCCTGAGAGCACTGAGGAACTTCTACCTGGTGGCTCAGAAGTTCTAACAGGAAGCCAACACTAAAGGGTGTCAACAAGCTCTCTAAATCACACCGCTGTTGTCTGCAAAACATATTTATTTGACATACCCATGTAGAGCAAATTCCTATAAAACTGTACCTAAATTAAAGTCAACATACAATTTTCCAAATTAACTTTTAAAACTTCTTCAATAAATACAAACTTTAAAAAAAATTATTAACTCTAAAAGAATATTTTATAGGAAAATATCTTTTAAAAAGGAAAATTTCTTTTTAAAAATGCTGGTTTTTTCCTAATCTACAGAGGCCTAATTAAAACAAAATTTTTGTTTAAGTTTTAACCTGTAAAATGTTTATGGGGCAAACAAGAGAAATAAATTACTGAATAAAGTACACCTCTATGTGCATATGAACAGAATTTTTCTTCAACAAATCATTTTCTCTCAATCCTAAACTTACCTGTAATGTACATTTACTTGTAGATGCTAGTGGTAGAGACAGATACATGAACGCCTCAAATGTCCTAGACTTTCTGTGGCAGGTGAGGCACTGTACTGTGGATTTGAATTGACCCTGAAAAAGGGCAACAATGATAGATTCATTGAGCTGCTTGTGCTTCTGCCAAGCGTGTTCTGCAGCTTTAAAGTCATCGAGATGATCATTATTTTCTTCTTTATGTCTCTTCCGATTATCAGCCTGGAAATAAAATTTAGACTCTATATTAATATCTCAAAGTCAACATTTAAATATAAAATTGAAAGAGTATATTAAATACAAACACTCTGCAGATTCAGAAACACTTCTTGTTCTTTTCAGAAAGGAATTCTAATCTCATCAAGTGCTACAAAAAAATTCTAGCCAAGAAAACCTCCTAAAATACCAAAACCCACTTTATCAAAAGGATGTAACTTGTTGCAATTGCTCAACAAATTTTTATTTAAAGAGCTGAAAAGTCTGGTTTTGAAAAGACATTCCACATATAGCTGGGAGTTAGGACTACAACTAGACAGATGTTATTTTGCTGTCCTAGTCTCATGGATGGATACATTCTATCTATCTACCTACCTACCTACCTACCTTCACACACATATACACATATAGACACACACAACATACATATATTCACACACATATACATATATAAGTGTGTGTATCTATTTGTGTATGTCTGTGGTTGCTGGTAAGAAAGGTGACCCCAAAGGTTCTGAAAGAGGACAGCTTGGTGCTAAAAAGAAGCCACAGTACACAGACTAAGATGCCTCAGTAATAACTTTTCACATGAATCATTTGGTCATGTGGGTCACAAACACAGCATCTCTGACAACTATTTTTACAAATTTACAACGTTTACAAACTTCTTGCAGTAATACAACCTGTTAACATTTTCATAAGTAAATACAAATTGCATATACTTCCTTTCAAATATTAGACCTATCAGTTATATTTGTTTTAAACTTCCATGCCATAGTACAGAGTCACTAGGTTTCAATAAATTAGCACCGAACAATCACCAACTATAATTTTAAATTGCTATAAAAATGAGTACAATGTTAAGCAACCCTAAGGGGCCTCTGCAACTTAGAAAAATTCCTTACTTTATTAAGATCTTCATGGAGACCATCCATTAGGAACAGAAGCAGTTCTTGTGAATCTTGCTGGCTGTATCCTGCAAACTGGTCATTGATCTTCCCAATAGTGATTTTAAAGTCTTTTGGACTGATATACCTGTACTGTCCTGTCCACAGGGCTTTCATGATTATGCCAAATTCTTCCGCCACTTCACCTTTATGCCCCAACAAATTTGACCTTTGCAAATAAAATTAAAGTTACAAAAAAGCAATACAGGAATTATAAAAAGCCAAGGTACAGTGGGTTCTTGACATCAATACTGTAATATGTGACCCTACACTACACTAAAATACTTATTCACAGGTTTATTACCAAATACCTATCTGAATCTTACTTTGATTACACCCCTCCAACTTGCTTCTTTTTGGCTGCCAGCCCTGCACGGTCTCCTATTCCTTATCAACAGGCTCCAGTTTAAGACAGTGTGGTTCCACCTTCTTGTACTGTTCCTTTCCTGTTGTCCTTTACCAATCAGAGGAGGCTTTTCTCTACACTGTTCTTTTTTTTTTTTTAAACATCTTTATTGGAGTATAATTGCTTTACAATGGTGTGTTAGTTTCTGCTGTATAACAAAGTGAATCAGCTATACGTATGCATATATCCCCCTCTTGCGTCTCCCTCCCACCCTACCTATCTCACCCCTCTAGGTGGTCACAAAGCACCGAGCTGATCTCCCTGTGCTATGCTGCTGCTTTCCACTAGCTATCTATTTACATTTGGTAGTGTATATATGTCCATGCCGCTCTCTCACTTCGTCCCAGCTTACCCTTCCCCCTCCCTGTGTCCTCAAGTCCATTCTCTGCATCTGCGTCTTTATTCCCGTCTTACCCCTAGGTTCTTCAGAACCATTTTTTTTTTTTAGATTCCATATATATGTGTTAGCATACAGTATTTGTTTTTCTCTTTCTGACTTACTTCACTCTGTATGACAGTCTCTAGGTCTATCCACCTCACTACAAATAACTCAACTTCATTTCTTTTTATGGCTGAGTAATATTCCACTGTATATATGTGCCACATCTTCTTTATCCATTCATCTGTCGATGGACACTTAGGTTGCTTCCATGTCCTGGCAATTTCTACACTGTTCTTAAGAATATTTTCCTCTTTCCTAATTTGACATCTCTGGAACTGGCTGGTAAGGAAGCGTGGTTAGATCACCCTTTTAATACTGTACTGCAAAAAGTATGATATTTCTTTACCTATTAATATCATCCTGATAACAGTTGCGGTTGAAATAATCAGCCAGATGTGGAGTATTACATAGGCACTGCAGTATTGAGTTCATGTAACAAGTATTTCCTAAATTACGAAGTCCGGTGAGAGCTGGTCCAGATCCTCCAAAAACAGGATTGAGGTTCCGAATTTGAGAAGCAGAAAGCCTTGTGATCTCAGTTTTAGGGTAGCTTGTTGGCCTAAGGAAGAAAAGTGTACAAGATACTTTAAAATGCACAGCACCTGAAATGAAGGTTCACACTACAAAGGGCAGTAAACTCCAGCATCTGTACCAGTGTATTCAGTAATCTTGCAAATAGTTATTAAGTTAGCTCATAAGGTAATGGGTCTTACAGGACATTTAGTATCTAGGTTAACACTGGTTATATTCTGTGACCCTCCCATGAAACAAACACCTTTAACCTCTTATGTGAGTCCATGGTTTTTTACAGATACCCTGAGATAGATTCTCTGGCTTCTCATGAACAGGTAGAGTCTTCTAGTAGAGAAGGTTCTTTCAAACTTCTTTAAATGATCCCAGGAAATTTAGCATTACCATATGTTGTATTCAACCAGAATGCCAAACAAGGAATCAAAAAAAAAAAAAAAGTGTATGTGTGTATATATATATATGGTA
Source organism: Pseudorca crassidens (assembly GCF_039906515.1). NCBI lineage: Eukaryota > Metazoa > Chordata > Mammalia > Artiodactyla > Delphinidae > Pseudorca > Pseudorca crassidens. The sequence continues at coordinate 93,761,998 of NC_090296.1, read as the reverse complement.
CTGTGGAGTATATTATCAAGCAGGCAGAGGTTATTTGGGTACTATAACCTAAAGTCTAGAGCTGTGCTGACAAATATGGTAGTAGCCACTAGCCACAGGTGGCTATATAAATTTAAGATAAAATTTAAAATTTAGCTTTTTAGTTACATTAGCCACAATTCAAAATAGCCACTACCATACTGGACAGCACAGATACAGAACATTTCTATCAACATGTCTATTGGACAGCACTATACTAGAGAATGCCTCCAAGACTTTTGTTGCTTAGTGTATTTGATGTATATGTGGAACTTCTAGAACTGCTACAGCATTAAGAAAACTCCTAATTGATAAGTCTTTCTTTTATTATTGATCCTAAGTATATTTCCACCTCTGAAAGGAATACTGAGAACAGATTATATTTCAACCACCTTTTCTTTACACATGGCTCAGGTGTATGCACTCATGTGCTATTTCTCTGTTCAACACAGATAAAAAAATACATGAACTGCATATGCTGTAGTTTTTAAAACTGTCAAATTAACAAACTTTCATAAGAATGATAATTCAAGAAGGAATTACACCTCACCAGCTTTAATAGTGAGCCCTAAAATCTATAACTAGATTTACCAATTTTACAAAATCTCCTCCAGGTAAGTCCTACCTGGCAGGGAAGGTTCTCATGAGGAAAATATATTAACTACTTTTTGCGGAGGTGATTCTGAAGAGGCCAAAAAGACAGCCTAGTTAGAATTCCTTAGCAATTAAGAGATTATATTTAATAAATAGAAAAATCCATTTATTTTCACTTCCATCTATCCTACATCCCCCAAAAGTAATGATCAGAAGTGGTAAATAGAAGCTGATACACACTATAATGCTCATTACTTTAATACTATGTAAGTTTACTCCCACATTACTGGCTGAGTTAAAAAAAAAAAAGTTTGGAATTTAAGAGCTGCAACAAGACATACTCAATAATTCCATAAATTATGGTCCTCAAAAGGAGATTTAGGGATCACAGGAAGTTTATATAACACATCTAAGCAGTCTATGGCACACTGCCTTAAAACTTAACAAGGTGTATACTTTTATATCTACATGATTACATATGATAATCCTCTGTGATATATTTAAGTTAGCCCTTGGGAGAAAAACCAAGGACATTTAATCCATTTCTTTCTTTTTTCCTCTTTAGTAAATAAAGGCTGGGACAGCCATCCACAGAATTTTCTGACGCCCTGATGTTAATAAACTGATATGCTTAGAGTAGAAGTTTTCAAATACAGCAGATGATTCGTTTCTAGGAGTCAGGATAAACTTACTTGGTTTCCCGATTAACTGTTGGAGTTACTGCTGGTCTCCTCTTCTCTTCCTCTTGAATGGCTTGGGTTATATCTGGGGAGGAGTAGGAGCGCTTCAGCTTGGACGGTTCTCTATCCCGCTCGGCAGGAATCTGTGGCTTGGCTTTATGAGTTGGAGGGGTGGAAGGAGGTGCTGATGAAGGAGCCATTTCCGGTGGATACATATGAACAGTGTTGGTGGGCGAATGATAGTAACGAAAAGTTCCAGTGATAGGGTCAAGAAACTTACATGGGGAAAAACAAAGGTCAGAAAATGATGAACATCGAGAGAACAACAACAAAAATATCACTCAAAAGTATTTCACTGATGAATTTACTTCTGGATTAAAATTATTTGAATAAAATGGTGATAATCACTTCTATAATTAAACTTTCAAACAACTTCAGGTTTTAAAGTGATACACTGTTTCTCAATGACAAATGCCAGGATGTTCATATACTGTAGCCATCATCCCAGATTGGATACTGAAAAATCTAACCCTGCTGTAATTAGGGAAATGAGTTATGTCCTTTATAATGAAGAAACAGAATCCACTCTGCATTAGAGAAGATGCAGAAAAAACAAATACATGTTTTGTTTTTTAAAAAAACAGTGACCATGTAATTTATTTCTGTGCTAATTTTGAATTTTACCTTGGCCCAGCCTGAAGGCAGTCCTGGTACGATCCTCCCCATTTCTTCACTTCGTGCTCTTGTCAAAGGCTCTCGAGACTAAAGAAAAAAAAACAAAAAAGTAAAAGATTTTTAAATTACATTTTGCCATATACAAACTTAAGCTACTTGTACCAAAGAACCAAAAAGCCTTGTGTTGCTGCCCTTAATATTTTTTAAAACAAGTTCAAAGATGAAGAACTATACATGTTTTCTTTCTTTTTTTAAATAGATCTTTATTGGAGTATAATTGCTTCACAATACTGTGTTAGTTTCTGTTGCACAACAAAGCGAATCAGCCATATGTATACATGTCCCCATATCCCCCCTCCCATTCTCCCTATCCCACCCCTCTAGGTCATCCCAAAGCACCAAGCCAATCTCCCTCTGCTATATTGCTGCTTCCCACCACCCAACTATTTTACATATTTGGTAGTGTATATATGTCGATGCTACTTTCACTTCGCCCCAGCTTCCCCCTCCGACCCCAAGTCCTCAAGTCCATTCTCTATGTCTACCTCTTTATTCCTGCCCTGCAACTAGGTTCATCAGTACCATTTTTTCTTTTTTTAGACTCCATATATATGCATTAGATTACAGTATTTGCTTTTCTCTTTCTGACTTACTTCACTCCGTATGACAGACTCTAGGTCCATCCACCTCACTACAAATAACTCGATTTCATTTCTTTTTATGGCTGAGTAATATTCCATTTATATATGTTTTTTTAAAGTCCTAAAATTATCACAGCAAGGGGAAGGAGTGTGTGTGCACAAGCCTATAATAACAGTGACTTTTAAAAGTTTCTCTAAAAAAACAAACACAGGCTTCCCTGGTGGCACAGTGGTTAAGAATCCACCTGCCAATGCAGGGGACACAGATTCGAGCCCTGGTCCGGGAAGATCCCACATGTTGCAGAGCAACTAAGCTTGTGTGCCACAACTATTGAGTCTGAGCTCTAGAGCCCGTGAGCCACAACTACTGAGTCCTTGTGCCACAACTACTGAAGCCTGCGTGCCCTAGAGCCTGTGCTCTGCAACAAGAGAAGCCACTGCAATGAGAAGCCCGCCCACCACAATGAAGAGTAGCCCCTGCTCTCTGCAACTTGAGAAAGCCCGTGCACAGCAACGAAGACCCAATGCAGCCAAAGAGAAAAAAATAAATTTATAAAAGAAGAAAAGAAAAAATAATAAATTGGACTTCATCAAAATAAACTCCCAAAACAAAAAAAAAAATAGAAACACAAAGACAATTTCACTTCTAGGTGTCAACACAAAAGAAATGAAAATACATTTCCATACAAAGACACTTAGATGCAAATGTTAATAGCAGCATTATTGATAACAGCCCCAAAGCAGAAGCAATCCAATGTCCATCAAATGTGGTATATCCATACAATGGAATACTACTCAGCAACAAAAGGAATAAACTACTGATACGTGGTACAATATAGATGAATGTCAAAAAATTACGGTAGGTGAAAGAAATATACAAAAGACTATACATATATTATTTGTATGAAATGCCTAGAAGAGGCAAATCTGTGGAGACAAAGATTAGATTCATGGTGCCTGGAATGGGGAGTGACTATAGCTGGGCACAGAGATCTTTTTGGTGTGATGGAAATGTCCTAAAATTGGATTGCATTAAAACTGTTTCACAACTCTGAACTGAAATCACTGAACTGTACATTAAAAATGGATTACTTTTATAGTATTCAAATTATACGTCAAGAAAACTCTTAAATAAAAACAAAGGCAAAGACATCTTATAAAAGGCCTAAATATTTTAAAAATTGTGATGAAATATAACATTTACCATCTTGAACATTTTTAAGTGTATAGGTAAGTGGCATTAAGTATATTCACACTGTTGTGCAACCACTCTCCAGAACTCTCTTCATCTTGCAAAACTAAAACTCTGTACCCATTTAAACAACTCCGAACTTCTCCCAACCCCTAGGTCCCTGGCAACCACCACACTACTTCCTGTCTCTATGAATTTAACCATTCTAGGTACCCTATATAAATGGAATCAAAGAACATTTGTCCTCTTGTGACTGGTTTATTTCACTTAGCGTAATGTCATCAAGGTTCATCCATGTCAGAATTTCTTTTTTAAAAGCTGAATAATATTCCATTATATGTACATACCACATTTTTTATAGATTCATCTATCAGTGTATACTTGAGTTACTTCCATCCTTTGGCCATTATGAATAATACTCTATGAATATGGGTGTATAAATTTCTCTTTGAGGGTCTGCTTTCAATTCTTTTGGGTATATAACCAGAAGTAGAATTGCTAGATCATACAATAAGGCCTAAGTATCTTTTAATTTCATAAAATGAATAGAACATATCATCATACTTTAAATAGGAAGATAAGGATCTATTCCCTTTAGCATATGAGTGGACCCATCATGCAAAAACAAGCAAAAAATGCTACCAAAGATAGCAAAGATACCCTCAGAGAGAAGATCTTAAGATGGAGGAGGATGATATGGTAGAGATAACCACATGGTTATAATCCATATTTTCTTTTCCTATCCAATGAACTGTTGCTTACTTTATTTCTTTCAGTGCCTTCTGTATTCTCTCTAAAAGTTCCAGTCTTTAGAATTCCACTTTCTGGTTGTCCTTTAATCTTAACAGGCTATAAAATTATTAAAATCAGAAGTGAAACAAAACTTTAACTTTTCCCCAACAAAAACCTACCTATCACTAGCTAATACAAGCAAATCCATCAGACTGCAAATGTAAAAAGAGAGGAAAAAAAATGAGGCTCTGAAAAGTTTATTTGATTTTACTGTCAAATTAGACACTTAAAATTAAAGGTGGCGGGGCCCATGTGGGATTTCCTAACTCCAAAGGTAAAGAACTAAGAAACTTTGATGAATCAGTGGTGGGGAAGAGATGTCAATCACAGTGGATTATGACACACTGATTCATAATACATGGCCAAATATAAGATGTTAGGTCATTAGTGTACACACACCATGGCCTCTTGTGAACATTATCCTTTTATTTAAATCTCTTATGATTTTGGCTACCTTGAAAGTGGTAGTGATTTAAAATCATTAACGTATTAAACAGAATGAAGCGATTATAGAATTTCATACAGAGCAATATTCAGGAGTGCAAAATTCATTTTATATCCTCTTAGAACTTCTCATAGATGCTTTAAGAAATTCACTTTAATCTTACAGATTTTAAAAATAACTACAGTAAAGTAAAAACTTAAAAGTGTGATAACTTAAACAAAATTTATTCCAGAATAAATCACACATTTTGCCTACTTTTAAAAGGATCATACAATGAATGCAATCTTAACTTTTCCTTGTGTTACATTATAGGAAACATTAAAAAACTACATGTGATCATCTCAGGGCTATTTAGACTTGTATGCATATTTGGCACCTATACTAAGTGACCCCAGAAATACGAATGCTTTAAGTTCTTAAGACTACCTGCCTCTGGATAGAAGGTGGCTTTGGAATTTAACTGCATATGTGATTCACAGGCAACTTACTTAACCTCTAAGCTTCAATTTCATCTGTAAATTGAATTCCTCATAGAGTTACCATTAGGAGGAATAAGTAAGATTATGTATCAATAGTAGAAATACCTGGCATATACTAGCTACACAATGAATAATATTTAAATGGTAAGAGCTCCTAAGTTCTGATTCTTCTATGAATAAAGTTAGAGAATTTTAGAACATGAGCTTCATTTTCCTAACTTTGGATGTTTAGAAGGCTTTTGCATGGGACCTACATCTTTGATAATTAAAGTTACTAGGTTAAGTGTTCAGTGGATAAATGTGGCACTAATATGAATTGTTAATTTTGGTATATGCATAAACTGCTGCTTGAGAAGTATAGAAATTGATGTTCAATAAAGACAGTATTTCACCTCCAATTAGAATTCATTTTCACACTACCAAAAATATATTTCCATTTATATGAAATGTAAAAAGGGCTATAGCTGTTCTTACTATTATAAAAACTTATTTGTTAGAAGATGACATCATACTATACATAGAAAATCCTGAAGATGCCACCAAAAAACTACTAGAGCTCATCAATGAATTTGGTAAAGTTGCAGTATACAAAACTCATACACAGAAATCTGTTGCATTTGTATACACTAATAATGAACTACCAGAAAGAAATTAAGAAAACAATCCCATTTACAATTGCATCAAAAAGAATAAAATAGGGACTTCCCTGGTGGTCCAGTGATAAAGAATCCACCTTCCAATGCAGGGGATGTGGGTTCGATCCCTGGTCGGGGAACTAAGATCCCACGTGCCGCAGGGCAACTAAGCCTGCGTGTCACAACTACTGAGCTCACACACCTCAACGAGAGAGCCCGCATGGCACAAACTACAGAGCCCATGTGCTCTGGAGCCCACACACCACAACTACAGAGCCCTCATGCCCTGGAGCCCACATGCCATAACTAGAGAGAAGAAGCCCACACCACAACAAAAAGCCTGCGCTGCAACGAGAGATCCCACATGCTACAACTAATACCTGATGCAGCCAAAAAAAATTTTTTTTAAATAAAGAAAATAAATAAATATTAAAAAAGAATAAAATATATAGGAATAAATCTAACTAAGGAGGTAAAAGACCTGTACTTGGAAAACTGTAAGACACTGATGAAAGATAATTGAGGATGCCCCGAACAGATGAAAAGATAATACTGTGTTCATGGATTGGAAGAATTAATATTGTTAAAATGTCCATTCTACCCAAGGCAATCTACAGATTCAATGAAATCTCTATCAAAACACCAATGGTGCTCTCTATTGTCTTCTCTGCACTGGGAGCAGCTCTCCTGCCATGGCTCTTCAGCCCCTGAAAATGTACACGTGTGCCAAGTTCATTTCCATCCCCTCCTTGATCAGGAGAACCTCTCCACTAATGAGCCGATCACTGTCTGCAGTGGTGCTGAAACAACTGGAGATGCTGACAGATGAGAGCCACAGCAGCTTGGCAACCCCGAGTCCCCTGACCACCTCACTTATTCCTAGTCGCTGCTTCCAAACCAGTGCCATTTCGAGGGACACTGACACAGCAGCCAAGTTCACTGGAGCTGGGGCTGCCACAGTAGGGGTGGCTGGCTCTGGGGCTGGAATTGGGACTGTGTTTGGGAGCCTCATCATTGGTTATGCCAGGAACCCTTCTCTGAAGCAACAGCTCTTCTCCTACACCATTCTGGGCTTTGCCTCTTGGAAGCCATGGGACTCTTTTGCCTGATGGTGGCCTTTCTCATCCTCTTCACCATGTGAAGGGGCTGTTTCTACCTCCCATAGTTCTTTCTCCCGTGTCTTGTCTGCCCTGTATGTTCCTTTTCCTGTACCACCCCAGGCAGCCTGGGGAAAGGGGTTGGCTCACGGTTTGACAGAAGGAAGACAAATAAATACTGTATTAATAAGAAAAAAGATAAAAACAAAACAAAAAAGACACCAATGGCATTTTCCACAGAACTAGAACAAATAATCTAAAATGTTTACAGAAACACAGAAGACCCCAAATAGCCAAAGCAATCTTAGGAAAGAACAGAACTGGACGAATCATGCTCCCTGACTTCAACTACAAACCTACAGTCATCAAACCAGTATGGTACTGGCACAAAAACAGCCACACAGATCAATGGAACAGAACAGAGAGGCCAGAAATGAACCCACACTTACATGGTCAAATTAATCTATGACAAGGGAGGAAGAATATACAATGGGGAAAAGATAACCTCTTCAATAAATGGTGTTGTTGATGGATCAGGTCTTTGAGATACATAAGGAAGCAAGTAATTTTTTTCCACACTTCTTTTTATTGGACGAAATAATTCAAAGTATGTATGTATTATAAAGTTCAGCATTCAAAGACCACTGACATTTTATTAATATTAAAAATAAGCCAGGAGTTCCCTGGTGGTCCAATGGTCAGGACTCCACGCTTTCACTGCAGTGGCCCTGGGTGCAATCCCTGGTTGGGGAACTAAGATCCCGAAAGCTGTGTGAAGCAGCCCCCCAAAAAACAAAACCAAAACCAAACAAACAAACAAAAAAACCAAGAGAGAAGATGTAAAACAAACAAAAGAAACCCAAAAAACAAAACAAAAATGGTGTTGGAAAAACTGGACAGCTACATGCAGAAGAATCAAACTAGACTATTCTCCTACAACATGCACAAAAATAAATTCAAGATGGATTAAAGACTTAAATGTAAGACCTGAAACCATAAAACTTCTAGAAGAAAACACAGGCAGAACACTCTTTGACATTGGTCTTAGTAATATTTTTTTGCATATGTCTCCTCAGGCAAAGGAAACAAAAGCAAAAATAAACAAATTTTGACTAGATCAAATTAAAAAGCTTTTGCACAGAGAAGGAAACTAACAACAAAATGAAAAGGCCACCTACTGAATGGGAGAAGATACTTGCAAATGATAATATCTGATAAGGGGTTAATATCCAAATTATACAAAGAACTCAGACAGCTCAACATCAAAGAAACAAAAAACCTGATTTAAAAATGGGCAGAGGATCTGAATAGACATTTTTCTGAAGAACACATACAGATGGCCAACAGGCACATGAAAAGATGCTCAACATCACCAGTCATCAGGGAAATGCAAATCAAAACCACAATGAGATATTACCTCACACCTGTCAAAATGGCTATTATCAAAAAGACCACAAATAACAAGTATCGGCGAGAACGTGGAGAAAAAGGAGCCTTACTACAACACTGTTGGTGGGAATGTAAATTGGTACAGTCGCTATGAAAAACAGTATGAAGAGTCCTTAAAATCTGAAAAATAGAACTACCATATGATCCAGCAATTCCACTCCTGGTTATTTATCCAAAGAAACCAAAACCAGTAATTAGAAAAGATATATGTACCCCTATATTCATTGCAGCATTATTTATAATAGCCAAGATATGGAAGCAACCCAGGTGCCCATTAGTCAGCCATTAAAAAAAAAAAAGAATGAAATCTTGCCACTTGTGACAACATGGATGGACCTAGAGGGTAGTATGCTAAGTGAAATAAGTCAGCCCCAAAAAGATAAAATATTGTATGATTTCGCTTACATGTAGAAGCTAAAAAACAAATGAACAAACATAAAACAGAAACAGTTATAGATACAGAGAACAAACAGGTGGTTGCCATAGGGGAGGACAGTGTGGGGAGGAAAGAAATAGGTGAGGGAGATTAAGAGGTATAAACTTTCAGTTGCAAAATAAATTTCACAGGGATGAAATATATACAGTGTGGGGAATATAGTCAATAGCTATGTATCCTTGTATGGTGACATATCGTAACTAGACTTATTACGGTGATCATTTTGAAACGTATAGAAATACCAAATTGCTATGTTGTGTAACAGGAACTAACAGCGTTATAAATCATTTATACTTCAAAAACAAACAAACACATAGGAAAAAAGATCAGATTTGTGTTTATCGGAGGTGGGAGTAGGGGGAACTGGATGAAGGTAATTGTAAGGTACAAACTTCCAGTTATAAGGTAAGTAAGTACTGGGGATGTAATGTACGACATGACAAATATACTCAACACTGCTGTACATTACATATGAAAGATGTTAAGTAAGTAAATCCTAAGAGTTCTTATCACACAATTTTTTTTTTACTGTTTCTTTAATTTTGTATCTCTATGAGATGATGGGTATTCATTAAATTTACTGTGATAATTATTTCATGATGTATGTAAGTCAAATCATTATGCTGTACATCTTAAACTTATACAGTGCTGTATGTCATTAATATCTCAATATAACTAGAAGGAAAAAAATAAAGTAGGATTAAAAAAACCCAAAACACTTATTTAGTTTAGTGTTCAAAAGGGAAAGGCATTGTTAATTGCCACAACTACCGAGCCCATGCGCCACAACTACTGAAGCCCTTGCACCTAGAGCCCATGCTTCGCAACAAGAGAAGCCACCACAATGAGAAGCCCGAGCACTGCAACAAAGAGTAGCCCCTGCTCGCTGCAACTAGAGAAAAGCCCATGCGCAGCAACGAAGACCCAATGCAGCCAAAAATAAATAAATAAATTTAGTAAAATAAAATGAAGAACGTAGCTATTTATCTCAATTATCGAAAATATGTTGCATTTCATAGACACAAAAAGCAATTCCATTCCCAACCAATCAAATAACAGTAGGTAAGCAAATGTAGGTGGATCAGTACAAATCTATCATCTCCTAAGAAAATTACTTAAAATGCCTGCCCTGTTTATGGAATGCTACTGGTGTCATCTTTTTATATACATTTTATTATTTATTTATATACATTTTATTACACTTAGTTGGCAACTTGTACTGTTTGTTTCTGCTTACCTTGCCTGAACTGGAATCTCCTGCCACAGAGGCATGGGGCACATCTCCTGTTGACTTTTTCTGCACTTCTGGGGTTGGACACCTTTTCCCCCTATCTTCCACAGATTTCTTGGCATCAGTAGTTTCATGTTCACTTTTACTTTGTCTTTTTACTCCTGTTATTTCTCTGCCCTTCTTTGCTGAGGTTTCTTTATCTTCTTTCTTGGCCTGTTCACTTTCTTTCTTTTCCATTTGTTCTTTTGCTTTTTGTTCCTTCTCTGTGATTTCATTTTCTTCAGCTTCTTGTTTCTTCCTGTCTTTTTGTTCTTCTTCTTCTTTCCTCAGTTTCTCTTTCTGTTCCTCTTGCTGCCTTTCTCTAAGTTCTTTTTCTTGTTTGTTTTTCTCCATTAGAAGAGCAGTTTCTGCATGAATACGAGCTTTTTCTTCATCTGTTAACATGGCAGTTGGAAGGGGAAATACCGGTTTTGTGGACCGATCAGGAACAACTTTTCCATTCTGAGGAGACTGTTGCTCATGATCTGTAATTTCAGATTTTATTCTATGATCTTCAGGCAATTTGACTGCCGGTTTTTTAGTACGATCAATCTATATCAACAAAAACAGAGAAAAACATACTTTTGTCAAAATCCAGGAACATGGTAACCTCAGTTCTTGATATCAAGTTGTGATAAAAGAACCATCACTGTGTGGAGACAACATCTACCAAAACATCTACTTGTAAATTATCCAATGTCAAGATTTCTCAGAAGGCACTTGGCACTTACGTCCTCTTGATTCCACACTTTCAATACACTGATATGTTCTGTACATGAAGAGTTCACTCTAAAACATAAAACCCAGACCTGGGCATACCTAATGTTCCATTTCTACATAACCAACTGCCTACTCAATATCTTCATGTGAGTGTCTCACATATACCACAAACCTAAAACGGACAAAACAGAATTCATGATTTCGCCCCACAAACACATGGGTGTGACCACTATGCAAATAGTTGCTCAAACCAGAAAATTTATTTCTCCACACTGTTACCAGAGTAATCATTTTAAAGCACAAATCCAACCACCTACTTAAAACCTTATTTTAAATAGCCACTCACTGTACTTAGATTACATCTAAAATCCTTGCCATGCCTGTGTGGTCTCACTTCTGCCTATCTCCCCAGTCTTATCTCATACTACTTGTTACACCAGCCATACTTACCTCCCTCCACTTAATTCCTCAAAGATGCCATGCTCCTTCCCAACTCAGGTCTTTATACCAGCTATTCATCTAGATAATCCCCACCACAACATTAGATCTTGGCTTAAATATCTCTTCCTTAAACACTTCCCTGATTCCTAAGACTAGCCATGTTCCCTGATATATGCCCTCATAATACCCTATTCTTTTCCCTCATAGTACTTACTGGGATTCTGATTAAATAACTATAATTGTCTGTTTAAAATCTTTCCTCCCTCTGAGCACATAAGCTCCAGGAGGGTAGAGATTGTGCCTGACACTTAGTAAATAAATGTTGCAGGGCAAATGAATAAAATATTCCATAACAACTTTCATAAGAGATAAGATACTAAAGACAAACTGAGTAATTATCTCAATTTAACAACATACTAACCATACAAAATTGTTAAAAGTGACCCTAACATCATTTCTTGAGAATGAAGTTTACTGAAACAAAAATGAGAATATCTGCCAGTAACAACCTGTGTAGTGTTCTTACAAAATGAACTATGTTTTTCCATTAGAAACACTACCATAGGAAGAAGGAATCATTCCTTTGCTCCTTACTTCTCTTTTTGACTCTTCAGTAAAAATGAAACTATTCCCCGCCCCCTTTTCTAAATTTATTTGAGAATGAAGTGGAAGGACCACTATGAGAATGAGGTTAATAAAAGGTGAACAAGAACCAAAATAAATGTTTTCATCCATATTTTGGCAACAATCCATTTTCCACTCATATTAAAGGCATAGCTATGATCTTGTTACTTTCAAGTTTAAAATTCTTTTAAATGCTTTCCTTTCGCCTACAGGATAAAATTCCAAGAGATCCAAGTCTCTCCTGATGACTTCTGTCCACTTTTCCAATCTTATCTACTATCACACTCACCTGTCTCCAACTGAGAGCTGTGCCCAAGCATGTCAAAACTACTCACTGACCCCAGAACATGCTTTGTGCCTTCAGTCATACAATTTTCCACTTGTTTCTCAAATCCTATTCAATCCTTAAAACTCAGATAAAAATACTACCTCCTCCATGAAGACCCCCTGATGATACCCACTCTCAGTCAGAATTTCTCTCTTTGCTGTGTGCTCTAGTGACTATTAAAAACAGTTAGGATATTCTGCATTATGCTATGGTTGATTTTGTCCATGTCTCTCCTAAACATCAGACAGAATCCATGGATGACCCATATTTGTAAACCTTCATATTTTGTTTCATATAGGAAATCCTCAAAATGTGTTTGATAAATTGTACATATCTCGGAAAGTCACGAAGGGATTAGCGTGCAAATAACATGTTGATTAAGTTGAAAGGAAGTGCAATATCATAAGCTCTTTTTAAAATTTCTTTTTTTTTTTTTTTTGGGCGTTACGTGGGCCTCTCACTGTTGTGGCCTCTCCCGTTGCAGAGCACAGGTTTCCGATGCGCAGGCTCAGTGGCCATGGCTCACGGGCCCAGCCGCTCCGCGGCATGTGGGATCTTCCCAGACCGGGGCACGAACCCATGTCCCCTGCATCAGCAGGCGGACTCTCAACCACTGCGCCACCAGGGAAGCCCTTTTTAAAATTTCTTAAATTTCCATTTTAAGAATAATTTATTCAAATACTATTTAGTCTTAAGATTTAATCAGAAATATTAAAAGCAGGCCATAAAAAATGAAGAAATGAACCACTTCATTTTACAACAAAAAAATGACTAATTTTCTGCTCCACAAACCAGATGTCATCCACTTCAAATGTGAAATACTATTTAAATATACCTGAGGAAAAAAAATTAAAAGTAAATGCTAAAAAATCTTGTTGGAAAACACACAGGAAAGAATCAGTTAACCTTCCTTTAAGTAAAATCTAATGAAGAGAAAGATGCTACAAGTTTTTTATTGTAACATCTTTTTTTAAAAAATAAATTTATTTATTTTATTTTTGGCTGCGTTGGGTCTTCGTTGCTGCGTGCGCGCTTTCTCTAGTTGCGGTGAGTGGGGACTACTCTTCGTTGCGGTGCGCGGGCTTCTCATTGTGATGGCTTCTCTTGTTGGGAGCACAGGCTCTCGGCACGCGGGCTTCAGTAGTTGTGGCATGCGGGCTGAGTAGTTGTGGCTCGCGGGCTCTAGAGCACAGGCTCAGCAGTTGTGGTGCACGGGCTTAGTTGCTCCGTGACATGTGGGATCTTCCTGGACCAGGGCTCGAACCCGTGTCCCCTGCACTGGCAGGCAGATTCTTAATCACTGTGCCACCAGGAAAGCCCCCTATTGTAACATCTTTTATTTAAACTCTTTTAAATAATTATTGATAAAAAATGCCTGTTATTTATGTGTCAAATTCTAAGGAAATGGAACTAAAATACTATTTCAAAACCAAAATATTGACATCACATACCTATCATCTATAAGCCAAATTATTTGGGAAAATACTATGAATTAAATTATAATAAAAAACACCTGAAAGTGTTGTTCAACTTCACTGTGCTAATACTGTCTTTCATTAGTACTGCCTGTACTAAATGGACCCAGCTGGGTTTAAAATCCTTCCAATTAGTTATTCTAATATTGCTGTGGCAGTAAGACAATTAAAATGAAAATTTTTTATAGCAAAAAAGGTACCAAAACATATAGATATTTCTCAATATTTTTCTTTCTAAAATACTGAAGGCATATATATGCTAGATACATATTTCTATACTATATATTTAATATAATATTAAAATAAAGAGACAAAAGTTAAAAGAAAATCAAGAACATACCTGTGGAACATTCTTTATAATAGGCACTGGCTGAATTATGGGTGAAACATCAGATTTAGAAGCAGCAATTGGTTCAACTGGAGTTGATATATTCAGTGGTCCCACTCTCTCATCTTGATTGTTTATCAATTCTGTGTTTTCATTGACTTCTGTAGGAGGTGTCATCTGGGCAGTAGGTTTAGAAGGAACTGATTCTTCCAGTGAGGGGTAAGTAAAATCCACTAAAATCCCCAAAAGAATAAAAATATTTTTAAAAGAAAAGCAAACCCCATAAACAGTACTTCATATCTCATGCATGTTATATGTGATAGTTAAATGTAAACTAAGAGGTGACAGCCACAACAGCCTTAAAGAATTAATAAACATTAACTTCCAGGATGGGGACATCTTGTATTTTTATGCCTAAAAGCAAACTGCTATCTGACAGGACAAATGCACACACAACCAAAAACATTACCCTGAGAACATAAATAAAGTTTATTTTACTGAAGCAATTTTAAACAAAAATTTTCACATACATACATGAGACAGACACCTCTTCATTCTTGCCTCGTGGGGGTGGAGTGACTTTAGCATTTGTTGTATACTGTGGATAACAAAGGAGCCAATTTTCATAGCCTCCTTCTAAAACCAAAGGCTCATTGTGCAGGACAGTTTTACTTTCCCACTATAAAATAAGGAAATAGTATGTTTAACATGGAGGCAGCCTCTTGACAGCTAAAAACACAACAAAACTGAATATTAAAATTGCTCTTAAAAGATTCATCTTCTAAATGATTAAAAAAAAGAGAGCTGAATTCAAAATTCAGCATTAAGTGAAACAAATGGATAGATCAGGTTTTTAAAACCACACGAGTAATCCATGATCTTAGAAGAAAAATAGGAAAACAACTTAAAATACAATAAAAATCTTCTATAACCTCATCACCCAGAGATACCACTTTAACATTTTAGAGTTTATTTTTAGTTTTCTACATAGACATACTTCTTTTTAAATTTTATTTTTATAAAACAATGAAACTTATGCTGCTTTTCTCTTATATGAGCATCTGTTATTAATAAAGAACTGTCTCATCATCTGTAATGAACAAATATTGTATCTTATACAGACATACACACACACATGCCAAAACTGAATCAATCATTTGAACAATTATTATTTTTCCTATTTAATTATAAACAATGGTGAGATAAAAACTAAAGCTCCTCATACATGTACATACCCAATCAACTCCATTAGGGAAAATCCGCACAAGTGGAGCTGCTAAGCCAAGGGTCATGAACATTTTAAGGCTTTTAATGTATATTGCTAATCTCTGAAATGATCTTTTAAAAATATGTTTGTGTATTCTGTACAATAATTTCCTAGGAGAACTGTTGGCTTACAAGTTTGGTAGATGCCACCAAACTGCCCTTCAAAAAGACAATACCAATTTACACATTTATCAACAGTGTATGAGAATGCCCATTATAAGTCTTTATAATTTTTATCAAACTGGTGGACATAAAGTGGGTTGTTTTATTTTATTTTATTAATTAATTAATTTATTTTGGCTGTGTTGGATCTTCATTGCTGTGTGCCGGCTCTTCTCTAGTGGCGGCGAGCGGGGGCTACTCTTCGTTGCGGTGCGCGGGCTTCTCATTGCGGTGGCTTCTCTTGTTGTGGAGCACAGGCTCTAGGTGCGTGGGATTCAGTAGTTGTGGCACGTGGGCTCAGTAGTTGTGGCTCGTGGGCTGTAGAGCACAGGCTCAGTAGTTGTGGCGCATGGGCTTAGTTGCTCTGCGGCATGTGTGATCTTCCCAGACCAGGGCTTGAACCTGTGTCCCCTACGTTGGCAGGCAGATTCTTAACCACTGTGCCTCCAGGGAAGCCCAGGTTGTTTTCATTAGTACTTATTTGTGAAGCTGAACATATTTTCATGTTTATTAACCCTTTATAGTCTATGGCTTAACTAATCTCATCTTTTGCTCATTTTTCTATAGAATTTGCTATTTTCTTGGTAAACAGTGAATGTACTCTGAATATTAAAGAAAATAGGTCTTTGTCATATTTGTTACAAATATTTTCCCTTAATTGACTTTTTACTTTATTTGTGGTGTTTTTAACACCGTCAAAAATATTAGCCTCTTGGTTCAGGATCAAGGTAATAAAAACACTTATCAGGGGCTTCCCTGGTGGTGCAGTGGTTGAGAATCTGCCTGCTAATGCAGGGGACACGGGTTCGAGCTCTGGTCTGGGAAGATCCCACATGCCGCGGAGCAACTAGGCCCATGAGCCACAAGTACTGAGCCTGCGCGTCTGGAGCCTGTGCTCCACAGCGAGAGAGGCTGCGATAGTGAGAGGCCCGCGCACCGCGATGAAGAGTGGCCCCCCACTTGCCACAACTAGAGAAAACCCTTGCACAGAAATGAAGACCCAACACAGCCAAAAATAAATAAATAAATAAATAAATTTAAAAATAAAACAAAAAAAACTTATCAATGCTTTTTCCTAGTAGTTCATTGTTTGAATCAACATATTTATACCTTTTACCCATTTGGAATCTAGTGTGGTCTAAGAAATAAGGTAGGGATCCCCTTTCTTTTACTTGCTGATTAGCCAGCTGTCCTCAAACCAGTTATTTCAATCCATCTTTTCCTCACTGATCTGTTATGTCATCTTTATCATACACTAAACTTTCAGGTAACTTTATGAAGCTGCCACTTTTTTAGGTCAAATCCCCTACACACGAACCTTCAAGTTGCGAACTTTCAAAGATATAAATGTGCATTCCATCAAAGTCAGGAATGAGTGAACTTGCATCTTGCCCTCCGTCTCCTATTGCTGACGATTCTTCTGCTCTCCCATCTCCCACCTCCTCTCCCTGCTCCAGTCAGTAACTCTTCTTGCCTGTTCACTCGATGCCAGCCCCTGTATGCCAGCTGTTGTGTTATACTACTGTACTTTTCAAGGTACTGTACTGTAAGATTAAAAATGTTTTATTTTTTTGTGTTTGTTTTTTATGTAATACTTGTGTGAAAAGTATTATAAACCTAATACAGTACAGTACTATATAGCCAATTGTATTAGTTGGGTACCTAGGCCAACTTTGTTGGACTTACAAACAAATTGGACTTACGAACACGCTCTTGGAACGGAACTCGTTCGTATGTAGGGGACTTAACTGTAGTTGAATATTGGCAATCTCACATGTTGACCTGTATCTGGGTATATTTCTAGATTCCTTACTTTGAAGCATGATTTGTTTCAAGGCTTTTAAGATTACTCTCCTGGAGGGCAATGTTCCATCAATTGACCCTCCTACCAGAAGACTGAGTTTTATACTTACCCATGCTCACCAGCATTCAGTGCTATTATTGTTTAATAATTTAACGAATTAAACCGAGTATTATTTTTTATCTTTGTTAATTTGATCATGAAAGTGGCATTTACTGTTTCAATCTGCATTTCTCTGATTACTAGTCAAGTTGACATTTTTATGTTTTTGTCACTTGCATATCTTCTTCTGTTCACGTCTATCTGTGTCCACTGCTTATTTCAACATTTTATCTTAAGTAATTTTCTTATTTATACGCAAAAGCTCTTCAGATTTCAGGTGTTCTAAATCACTGCCATATTTGTTGCAAATATTTTTTTTTGTCTTCTGCCTTCAAATCTGGTATTTTTTTGCACACCTAAGTTTTTATTTTATTAAGTCAAATCTATCAATCTCTTTTTCCTTAGTGGCTTTTTCTTTGCCTTTATGTTCATAACAAAAAATAACACTTTTTTCCAGACAATTTATGTTTTGGAAAATTCGAATATCCTACTTTATAAAGATCAGTTTATTGTTATTGGGTGAGTCAAAACTGGTCTTTTAAATGTGAATTTTTTAAAAGTCTACAACCAAAGCATGTCGGATCTTCATGTCCTTAAGATAATCAACTAGTCGACATACCTTTCTAACAACCAGAGAAGGCTTGCAATTACAGTAAACTAACAAGGAAACTTGCTAACCTTGAAAAGTGCATCTTTCAGACTCCGCAGAGTTGTTCCAAGTTGTAAATCTTTTGCAGTACTAAACCAGTCAAGAAGTACCACATAATCCACATTCCCTCTCTTCTTCCACGTGTCTTTAGAATCATCTGGGAGGTTTGCTTCAATCCAACTAGCAGTGACTCTGAAATGTATTAACATTTGTATTGGGGCAAAAGTAGATGAGAGGTCCTAACATACTAATATAAGACACTGAGTTTTGTTCTTCAGTCTTTATCATACCATAGCAAACGTTTTTTTTGTTTGTTGTTTTTGTTTTTGTTTTTGGCCATGCTGCGGGGCTTATGGGATTTTAGTTCCCCGAACAGGGATCGAACCAGGGCCCTCATCAGTGACAGCTTGAAGTCCTAACCACTGGACTGCCAGGAAATTTCCCCATACCATAGCAAACATTAAGACAGCTTCCTTTCTAAGGTCAGACTGTATGTTAAGATAGTATATAGCCTAAAGTGTTTAACACCTTTACCACTGCATAATATTGGAATATATTTTAGTAATTATTAAAGACTGAAATAAATAGACTCAGTTGACC
This sequence comes from Pseudorca crassidens, assembly GCF_039906515.1. NCBI lineage: Eukaryota > Metazoa > Chordata > Mammalia > Artiodactyla > Delphinidae > Pseudorca > Pseudorca crassidens. The sequence goes on along the minus strand of NC_090296.1, from coordinate 93,743,099 downwards.
CTTTATGTAAAAAAAAAAAGGGCCAAAAATGAAAACACAGGAAGTCATCTGAGTATGTCTCAGCCAAATATAAATAAATGGTGGTGGTGGGAGCACGTGGGTAACACTGTTTATATTTCAGTTCTCTTATACCTATAGAGATAATTAATCGTTAACCAAATAACAAAATGCTTATTAACAAACACATACAGCATTTACTATGTGCCAGGTGCTATTCTAAATGTTTTATTCTCATTGACTCTCACTAGATCCTCACTACACTCCTATAAAACAGGCATTATTATCCTCATTTTACAGATGAGGAAACAGGCCCAAAGAGGTTAAGTAACCTACCCAAGGTTACAGTTGCCAAGTGGAGCCAGAATTCAAATTCAGGCAACCTGGCTCACGTCTATGCTCTCAGCTGTTGTGCTGTGCTGCCTTCTACATCATCACCTGTGAACAATACCAACTCTACACTAAAGCATGCTGTTCACGATCTCCTTCACTCACACAAAAGCTTAAGTTCTTACCTAAAGGCCTTCCCATGGCCCGATGCATGGCCCCTCTCTCCAGTCCTATTACTTCAACTTCCTCATCACTAGTTACTAACTTACTCCCCCTTTCTCCACTCCACCCTTGGCTCCCTTGTAATTCCTGGTTTATGCAGGTATGCACCTGCCTAATTACCTCTGCTCCTACTGACCCCTCTGTCAGGAACCCTCTTCCCTCAGATAACTGCATCACTCATTTCCCTTATCTCAAGATTAGCCCAGGAATAACTTCTCCATGAAGCCTTCATGGATTAAAAATTTCAATGCTCACCCCAACATACACACTTGACATAACCATCTCCATAGCACTTATCAACAGCAGATACACATTTTAAGATTTATTGCCGGGGCTTCCCTGGTGGCACAGTGGCTCAGAGTCCGCCTGCCGATGCAGGGGACACGAGTTCGTGCCCCAGTCCGGGAAGATCCCACATGCCGTGGAGCGGCTGGGCCCGTGAGCCATGGCCGCTGAGCCTGTGCGTCCGGAGCCTGTGCTCCGCAACAGGAGAGGCCACAACAGTGAGAGGCCCGCGTACCGTAAAAAATAAAAAAAATACTGTTTCGTAATAAGTCTCACTTGATATGTAGAGATTAGAAGGATGCTTGGTCAACAAAGAATGAGAAAAATTGAAACATGATATTCTTAAGGACAATTTCTGACACTATGGATATACTTGCCTAAATCACTCTGTCTAAAAACTCAACATTAGTATTCTGCAGAATACTAGTTTGGGAAACAATAATATCAGTCAGTACTCCCCAAACTTCAGTCTTTCATGTAACCCCTTCACAAGCTGCTGCAACTCTGCTCTACCTTGTCTACTGTGTAACGTTTTAATTTAATTATTTAACTGAAAGTGATCCTTTACTTAAATTTGTTTTAACAGGAAAATTTATATTCCTATATACATGGAAAATAGCATCATATCCAATAAATAAAGGATAATCCTAAAAGTAAATAAAACAGATCAGTAAATTATGCTATGTTCACATAATAGATCACCATATAGCAATGAGAATCAATAAATTACAACTACACACAATAATATACATGACTCTCATAACATAAGGTTGTGTACAAGAAGCCAGACATAAAAGACTTTAGACTGTATGGTTCCGTTTATATAAACTACAAAAACAAATCTATTCTGTTGGTGGTTCCCTTGGGTGGGTGGGGATAAGTGTAGCCACTGACAGGTGGCATAAGAGAGGCTTCTGCAATGATGGTAATGTTCTGTTTCTTGGTCCAGATGCTAGGTAAATGGATGCATTCAGTTTTTGAAAACTGACTGGGCTAAATACTGAGGATACGAGTGATTTTGTGTGTATATTATGCTGTATTAAAATTTTAAAACAGACAATGAAAAACTAGTAATATAGTATTCACCATCAGCTAGCTGAAGATACTGTTGCCTACAGTGAGCTCTGAGGCCTGCTCTCTGGTAAGAAAGGGATATTATCAAATACTAAAAAGGAATGCTAGCACCAAATTGAAATTTCTTTTAACTAATTCAGAAGGACTGAAACAGAAATTAAAAGGTAATAATTTTCTTGGTATTTCATCTTTTCATATTTCTTGGCAATTCATCTTCAATCTTCAACCTAAACTCATCTTGAGTTTCACATTAGTCAAATTCTCACATTTTGGGAAACAGTTAATAAAAGTCACCAGCTTTCTGTCAGTAAAGATTAGATCATCAAAGATTAATCATAACTTTCTCTTTTCAAATCCCAGAAATATATTCATACCTACTTGATTAGACTATGCACCCTCATCGCATTTTTTTTCCTTTTAAAATTTTTATTTTATTTAAAAAAAATTTCTTGTCTTTCTTTTTTTAATTTTTTGTTTTCCTTTCTAATCTCATTTTTAAATAGCATACTTACAAAGCACTTTATTCTTCAGGTCGAACATTCATAAGCCTCGGCAATATGCTAAAAACTATGCAAATTTTATTACTTAACTTTAAAAATGTATCTTTTTAACGTTGCGTAAGTTAGTACTGGAATAGACCATAGATTTTAACTAATCCAGTCCCATAAACTAAGACCTAGAGAGGTTATATAATTTTTATAACACTCATAATAGTTGAAAATAGCCCTGGGCTGGAGTTTTAGCCCTATCGCTATTATGATAGTTTTTAATATACCATATATTCATGCAAGTAACTTTAAATTATTTAATAGGTTAAAGGCCTTCTTATCAAAAAAGAAAGAAAAAGGTATTTTTTTAGTAAGTCTTACTAATGCCAGGCACTGTGTTATCTGTGTGCATAAATAAAATTTGTCATTTAAACTTCTCAAAACTTCTGAGATAGGTACTATCATTATTCCCATTTCACAGATGGAAACATGGGCTTAGAGAGGTTAGGCCACTAGCTAGAAGTAATGTAGCTAATGAGAGACGGAGTTATATAGTCTAAATATAGTCTGATTTTAGAGCCTGTATTTTTTCTTAATCACTTAGCTATCCTGCTTCTTCTTCGAAAAAGTATTTGTGTAATCTTTTACCACAGATAATAGTATGGGGAATTTCAAAATAGGAAGCAATTCAAATAAAAAATAGCAGGAGAAATTAGTCAACAAACACCTGGGGAAAGAGGACACACAAGGGAGTTTCATTTCTCTTCTAGTAAGACTCCAAATGCCACAGATAAGAAAAAACAGCCAAACTGGAATGTCCTTTACAGTACCCTTCAGAAAGGGTAAGGTGTGCCACTAAGGAGTAAAGAATGAAAAGGTCCACAGGAAAAGAAAAGACTACTTTTATCACATTTAGCTTGGATGCTAAGTAGTAATATTTACTACTGTCCACAGTTTACCATTTTATCTAAATATACAGCGACCCACCCTGGACTGATGGCTTCTTCAGGAACACTGAGAGAATTTGAAATATGGGAATCCAGATAATCCTGCATTCTTCGAGCATCCATTATAATCAAGCTGATGTTTTTATCCATCCTCATTGTGTAAAGCTCCTTTGCTGTGATTGCTCCTTGGAATCGAGAGAGACAATATAAGTGACAAGAAACACCTAGTTCCGTGTGCTATTATATCACTAAATACAGGACAAGCATAGCTTTTCCTAGAAGTGTCATATACTTGTTATTCTGTCATATTATTTATTATCTTTTAAACTAATTTTAAATACAATTTATGTTTTTGACATTTATCAAAAAACTAGTTCAATGCTTTGTTTATAAAGACTTAAATACCAAAACTTGCTGGTGATGTTACAACTACATCTGGTGTGGGCTCTGCTGCTGTATAAAATAAATTAGTATGGGTGTCTCATGAAAATATTCTATTTTTAAAAATCAAGCTATTTGAGAAATGTCAACCAGAAGAAATACCTGTGGTTCAAAAGTTCTTGAAAGGCTCTAAATTCTTTTTTTAAAGTCTCCATGGGGTCTTATGGGGGCTATCTGAAAAACTTATAGGTTTCCTAGAATAATAAGCCAAAAGTTTGTTATCTGTGTTCCACATCTGGGGTTGGTAAACTATGGCCAGTTATTTTCACTGGAACACAGCTACACTCATTTGTTTACATATGGTCTATGGCTGCTTCCATGAAAGGACAACAGGGCCCCCCAAGCCTAAAATGTTTAATATCTAGCCCTTTAATATTTAGCCAAAATAAATATTCCCTATGTTGCTATTTTCCTCTTCCAGGTTCTACCACCTGAAGTGAAAGATTAAAAAGCACTAAAAGGAAGCTTAAATATGGAAAGAACTATTTCAGCAGTAAGCTGTACGAAGAACACAGTCACACCATCTCCTAAGCTAAAATACCCAGTTGCTAATAACCATCTTACTTCCCTTTCTAACCATCAAGATCATTCTGATAACAAAACAATCTAAAGCGGAGAACAAACCACCAAGACATGCAACACCTAAGCAGGGTGAGATACAAAGGAACATGTGGATAAAAACTAATCTTAGGGCTTCCCTGGTGGCACAGTGGTTAAGAATCCGCCTGTCAATGCAGGGGACACGGGTTCGAACCCTGGCCCGGGAAGATCCCACATACCGCGAAGCAACTAAGCCCGTGCGCCATAACTACTGAGCCTGCGCTCTAAAGCCTGCAAGCCACAACTACTGAGCCCACGTGCCACATCTACTGAAGACCCTGCTCCGCAACAACAGAAGCCACCACAATGGGAAGCCCGCACGCTGCAACAAAGAGCAGCCCCTGCTCACCGCAACTAGAGAAAGCCGCACACAGCAACAAAGAACCAAAGCAGCCAAAAATAAATAAATAAAATAAATAAATGTATATATAAAAAAAAACAACTAAGAATGAATTGATAACAGCTTTTAGGAAGGTACCTTACTACACTCACAGTTTTATTTTTTAAATTGTTGTATGGAAACATTTTAAATAGATAATTTTAGTGTTACATACAATTAATGTTTAAATTAAACCTTTTCTGAGAGAGGAAAACTTAGACAATTGCCTAATAAGTCTTGTTGTTTAGGTCACGTACTTGTTACTGGAGCATCAACACCACCTACGGATAACATCCAAATTACTGGTTTAGATTTTTTTTGAGGGGAGTGAAAAAGCCTTTAAATATTTTAAGTTTTCCACTTAAAGTCATAAGTACTAACAGCTACTTATATGCAGTTTACTGTGTTGTAAGAGTGTCACATATATTAACTCAGTCAATTCTCACAATAACACTATGAAATAGATGCGATTATTATTCCCACCTTACAGATGGCGAAACTGAAGTAGAAAGGTGAAGTAATAAGCTCAAGATGACATGCAAACTCAGAGGAGCCTGTATTCAAACCTAGGAAGTCTGACTTCTGAGAGTCCATGCTCTTAACCACTATGCTAAACTATATCTTGAAAAAAAGCAATGACAAGTACCAACTGTGGTTTTCATGTTTTCAAATGCACATTACCATAAATATTCCCCATGACATGTAAATACAGAATATAATATATTTTCATATTATTGTACAGGTTAGGAAAAATGATAAAGCTCATAAACTAAACACAATGCTAAGAATCTCACTGTGTAAAATCTGAAGCTTATTCTGATTAAGAGATCTCAAAAATAGCCTAAAAGAACTCCCTCTTTCTGTGCACACTTACCTTTCTCTGTAGTCTCATTTTTTTCACTCTTTTCACCATTTATCTATTTCATAAGAAAAAAAAGTTTCAACTTTAATAGAAACACACATTTTTATAGAAAGAAAAAGTTCAACTTTAATACTTCTTTGAAACTGAAAGCCTTCTAGGAAATGAAATGTGCAGAGTACTGGCATTTTATAAAAATACAGATGAACAGTAATGGCATTAACAGATTACTCTGATAACTAAAATTAACTAGTAGCATATCACAATCATATGTCATTTTCTCCAGTGAAAGACCAAATATGATTTCAAAGCACAGATTATTAGAGAAATTTAGTATTTAACTTAACAAGAGAGCACTTCTTATAATGAAATTAAAATTCTGGTCAATCCCTTCAGTGTCCTCCATTACAGAATTAAAGGAAAATGAAGTGATACAAAGTTTTATAAATTTGCATTTCCTAACCAAGATAACATGCGATAATTCTCTAAGGTACTAACTCATTTCATAGATGGGAAAACTAAGGACCCCACTAGAACCTACTGATCAATTTCTACATCACTAAAAGTAAAAAAGAAAAGAAGTGTATATTATGTGCCTCCTAATATGATACAGTATGCAGTACATAGTATCACCTATGAAGCATTCTGGCCAAAAAACAAAAACTGAACCTCAATCTAATTAAGCTTTTAGATTGAACTTCCAGCCTACAGGAAATATAGGAGACAGAAGAACAAGTTAAGTGACATAAGGAGGAAGTAATCAGACAAACCTACAATGTGGCTGATTTTACAGAACTGATCCAGTAATAAAAAGCCAAATGCAGGAAATGAAAAATGAGAAGGAAACTCAATCAGAGAATGCTAGAGAGACTTAAGAGAAATTGCAACCAAAAGACAATGAGTGGACCCTGTTTGGATCCTGATTCAAACATACTGACTCTGAAAAATCATTATGAGCAAGTGGGTAAAATATCTGAATAGACTGGGCTTTAGATTATATCAGGGAATTATTGTTAATTTTGTGAGGTGGGAAAATAGCACTGCGGTTATTAATAAAATGTTCCTTTTGGACTTCCCTGGTGGCACAGTGGTTAAGAATCTGCCTGCCAATGCAGGGGACACAGGTTCGAGCCCTTGTCCGGGAAGATCCCACATGCTGCGGAGCAACTAAGCCCGCGTGCCATACCTACTAAGCCTGCGCTCTAGAGCCCGCAAGCCGCAACTACTGAAGCCCGTGCACCTAGAGCCCATGCTCCGCAACAAGAGAAGCCACTGCAATGAGAAGCACGCACACCACAACGAAGAGTAGCAACTAGAGCTGCAACTAGAGAAAGCCCACACACAGCAACAAAGACCCAATGCAGCCAAAAATAAAATTTTTTAAAAAAAAAGCTTAAAAAAATGCTCCTTTCTTTGAGATGCATACTGAAATATTTAGGGGTAAAATGATATGTTGTCTGGAATTTGACTGAAGACGTGAGAGGTGCAGATAAAAAAACATGGCAAATGTTAGTTGATTACTGAAGCTGGGTGACAGGATTTAACTGTATTCTCTTTTCAACATAAAAAAGCTAAACAAGGGCTTTCCTGGTGGCGCAGTGGTTGGGAGTTCGCCTGCCGATGCAGGGGGCACGGGTTCGTGCCCCAGTCTAGGAAGATCCCACATGCCGCGGAGCAGCTAGGCCCGTGAGCCATGGCCGCTGAGCCTGCGCGTCCGGAGCCTGTGCTCCGCAACGGGAGAGGCCACAACAGTGAGAGGCCCGTGTACCGCAAAAACAAAACAAAACAAAAAAACGCGAAACAAAAAAAAAGGTAATGAAAGGTAGTTGGCCCTGCTGTTGGAAAAGCAACAAAATGAAGAATTTGCAAAGTCCCTTTCATACAGTTCTTTGGAATCTTGGTATTTTTTTATATCAGCCATTTGACCTATAAATGAACATGTCTCTAAGGCAGTACTATTAATCTTACATTATGAGCTCCTAAAATCAAAAGACCGATTTCTTCACTTCCTTCTACATAGTGCCTAGCCCAATGTCACAAGCAATTCAACTACTACTTAATGAAATCAGTGATAACCCACATACAAGTGATAGTTGAAAGCTACAAAATGCTTAAGAAAAATTAAATTGGAAAACTTTCCATGAATTTCAACAGTGCACAAGAAATTATATTTTAGAAAGAATAGTTTCTGAGGAGGTGAAGGGAAGGAGATACAGTGACAGCTAGCAGGTACAGGTTGAGTCATTAACAGTTTCTGGCAAACAAATTATGTAGCTGAAAAGACTACAAGTAGTCGCTGAACACATGGAACAAGAGGGAGAGAAAGAGGAAGGGGAAACAGGCAGAGAAAGGAGTAAAAAGCAAAGGGGAGAGAATGAGACGCCAGAAATAGAAAAAAAGTTTCACACCAAATAAATAGTGTACCAAATCTTTCCCTAATGTAAATTACATTTATTAGAAAGGAGAGACCTTAAAGATCATCTATTTCAAGATCTTAATTGGCCAAACTGAGTCCCAAAACAGTTAAGCAAGACTTGATATGGGACCAGAACTCAGATATACTGAATCACAGCCCAAATGCTCTTTCCACTGCTCCAGTCTATAGTGACTGCTAAAAACTAACAAATACACACAACATATTTCTTTAGAAGTTTCAAGAAAAACCTGGAATCAACTAAAGCTAGAATAATTAATTCAATTTCTAATAAAAACACATTAAATTTTATCCTTTTTGCCCAAAAGAATGATATAGTGGCATCTCAACTCTTCTTAAGCAAATCATCTGACAAAAAGAACCAGTCTTTTTACCTAGCAGAATAAATCTGAAATACCTTGTGGGCTTTGTCTTTGGCATCCAATACATTTTCCAAAGAACTTTTAGCTGATGTGCCACCATCCTCTCTTCCTGTTTCCTGCCTTTTCTGTTTCTGCAGCTGCTCTTTCTCCTGTCTGTCCTTTTCTTCAAGTTTTTTCCGAACTTCAGCTTCTTCATATCTAGTTGAAAAAAGAAGTCAGCATGTCTTTTATTGGCATGATGGTGGAAAGTAAAGGATTTCCAGTTGTATAAAGTTAATATCCTGCCACGAGGTATTTTATGGCTGCATTCTTTCTCCCTCCAGTTGAAATTCAACTCTGCCAGTGTTCCATTATAAATCACAACTCACAAATTTGTCCTCTGTAGATTTATTTCAAATTGCTCAAAAATCTTGAAAAGAAACTCTATGCTCTCAAGTTGAAGTTGTTCAATATTCTTTTTTGCTCTTTCTCTCCCACTAATTTCAACAATCCTAAAATCCTAAAATTAACTATAAAGCCCGATTTACTTATAAAATAGCTCAAAATACAAAAAAGTACAGACAATAAATAAGTGAAAGAACCTAAAGCCCCAAAGATAGAGGAGTAAAGAACATGATTATTGCTAGCAGTAGAATGATTAGGGAAAAATTAGGCAATCTAAGAGAGAACAGTTAATAATGGGTAACCCAAAGATTAGGAGAAATTCTATTCTACTTAGTTGATTAACTGGCTAAAGGAAAAAGAGAATAGTAATTCTAAATGACTTCATCCACCTTAACATATTCCAGCCCCAAGATTAGTAATTGTGGAAAGGACCAAGGAACACACTAGTTGAAAAAGATAATTTCTAAGTAAAGGCTATGATACATACAGGTATCTCTGCTTTTCAGACGTTTTCTTTATGCCACTTCGCTTTTACAAAAGACCTACATTAGTACTTGTTTTTACTAACCGAAAGAAATCTGAAGAGGATATTCACTTATGGAAAAAAGGTGAAAAATGAAAATAGCGTTTAGCAGTTGTTTTGCAGCCAGCTGTTAGAGAAGTAGCCACACCCTGATCAGAGAGTGGCACCGCCAAGCTCCTTCCCCAGGAATTACACAAGCATCTCAGCATCAAGCTGCCATAGCTTTGAACTGTGTCTGTGAGCATCTGTGCTTTATCTTGATTTATTTTGTGCATCTTGTAGCAAGACGTGTCCTGAGGTAGTTGCTTCTTTGCCTTACGCCATTTTGGCTTAGGTAAAGTTTCATAGGAACACTTTACTTTCAGATAGCAGGGGAAAACCTGTGTAACTATAGCAGTTAACTGATCCAAGTTTAAAAAAACTAGTGGAGTAAAAATAGTTCCCTTTTAATTTTGTTATTTAAAGAGTGACTAATGACTAAAAATTGAAACATACTGTTTTTAATTTCTAATTATTTTATAAGCCTGTTAAGTCAGTCATGACAAATACTAGAGTTAGATTTTTTTAAAAAATATGTTACTTCTGCAACCAGGCAAGTCAAAACTAACATTAAATACTTCATTCCCACAAGTCCAGTGTCCAGTAGCACATTATGACATGAAGCATATGAGAATATTATGTTTTTCTGAAGAATCCTGTCAGAAACTTAGAAAAAACTGGACCTGAGCTATAATCTAATAGACCAATGCTTATCTTAACAATGTATTAGTCTAAACATTTAAAAATTTTCAGTAAAGAACATTAATGGTAACACATGAATATAAGACTTCTTCTTAGGAATTGGGATTTATATGCATGGTCATATACAAATGGACAAATTCTAAACATAATTTTAATCTTCTAAATTTACATTCTTTTAAAGATTTCATAATAGTGTCTGTACCTGAGTTTAAGGCTTTCAGAGAGTCTCTCAGCTTCTTCAATAGCTTTTTTGATGTTTGCAGGTCCAAGTATTGAATGAAAGTAGTCCTAAAATTATAGGAAAACCATCTTACACTGTTAGTACTAGCCACTGTACATAGCACTAATGCTAAAAACACAAAATTATGGTGTTCATATAAACAAAAGTTTAGATAAAAATATTATGACTGAATGAAATATTTCTTAAAACTTTAAACCTACAAAAGTGTACAACTTATTCTCCAATTGTTTCAAAAATATTTTTTCATACTATTAGTACGTTAAAAAAAAAAAAGCCGGTAGGTAATAATTTTCTTATTTGTAAGGCACCTTTACGAAGTGTAAATACTATTCTTATTGTTTTTTAATAAGTGCAAAAAGCAAACCATATATGTTAGAAGCAAAATATATTTTCCTACTGTAAATATGTTACTTAGTTTTTTCTTTTAGTCTCAGAAGCAGTAAAGCAAATTCTGTATTGATCCACAGCATAGAATTTGTTTTGTTTTACTTGTTTTAAACTGAGATGTTTCCTTCCACCTGTATTTTATAATACCTACCTACCTCCCAACTGGAGTCAAATCACTTTAGACATAAAACAAGTTTTACACTTGAGGAAACCCTGAGTAACTAAAAATCAAATGGTAGAAAATAAATCAATAGTATGATCTACGTTAAAACACACACATACATACACAAAAGATTTAGCACATAATTTATTAACAAGCATAATGAATTGAAAAAAATAAATCACGTCCCTAAGGGGTCACTCATTAGATCCTGCAATCAGAGATAATTCCAAATCAAGTCTGGTTTAACATGACAGTAGTGCAGTGAGACTCAGCTAACTGACTAGTGGATCTAACTTGCCGCAACTTATCACTATGACTTTGCAAATAGAGCCTACTAACACAGTTTATCACAAATGATACTGTAATCAGAAGTTATAAAAAGAAAGGCCAGGAGGCCAGAAATATCCATCTCTGGCTGTTTGAGAGGCAGTTACGAAGAGCTGATAAGATAGATCTGTTGATAACAGTTATCCTATGTCTGTCTATCTAGCCTAAAAGTAGATCATGTTTTATTTGATTTTATTCTTCTAGATTAGAGATAAAATATATAAAAGGGCCATTCATTATGTAATTTTTAATAAAAGTATATAGTTTGTTCAATATTATATCAACTAAAAATTACAGTGGAAACTGTAATCACTTCCATTATCACAATGTCCTGACTTCTGATGCAATACTTTTTTAAGAGAAAACAAAATTAGCCATTACTGTAATATTTCTCTAATAAAAACAAAATACAAAGTAAAACCAAAAAACACTATGACTTTTTTTAAAATTAATTTTTATTGGAGTATGGTTGCTTTATATAACTTGTTTTATTAATTTTTTGACATGAACTCATTTAAAAGCCTACCTTAACACTGCTGAAATGCTGAAAAAATCATGTTTGGGCATGTCTGATACAAACTCCCAGAAGACACTCCCCTAATATTAATGAGGTTTCTTGTCAATAATTACCTCTCTCGGGGCTTCCCTGGTGGCGCAGTGGTTGAGAGTCTGCCTGCTAATGCAGGGGACACGGGTTCGAGCCCTGGTCTGGGGGGATCCCGCGTGCCACGGAGCAACTGGGCCCGTGAGCCACAACTACTGAGCCTGCGCATCTGGAGCCTGTGCTCCGCAACAGGAGAGGCCACAACGGTGAGAGGCCCGCGCACCGCGATGAAGAGTGGCCCCCACTTGCCACAACTGGAGAAAGCCCTCGCACAGAGACGAAGACGCAACGCAGCAAAAATAAATAAATTAAAAAAAAAAAAATTACCTCTCTCTGTGCTCTTAAAGGAACACAGTTGGAGTAAGTATAATTTTTTTCCAATTTTCAATAGTATTGACAATTGGCAGAAAAAAAAAAAGTCCAATTCTTATACAACTAAAAACATTTGCTTCTTAGGTTTACTTAGTAGAACTTTCCTACTCCTGAACACACAAATTCAAGCAATTCTCATGATTTCCCAAACAAAATGGTTCACTACTAATAATATTTAGCATTAATTATCATGATTGCCATGGATATTTAAAAATATTCTAACTGTATCTAGACTTTGCTATACTAATATTTTCAATATATTTGCCTTCTCCCCCTTTTCAAATAACCCTGAAAAAATTGTTCATAAACTAATTTTTTCAATGAGTAAACAATAATGTAATGTGTTTTCTACTAGTGAGCTTGCTAAATTAACAAGTTTTATCTAAATCTTAGTGTAAAACAAGTGAAAAATGTAAGTTTCTGAAGAAGGCTGGTCACATTACATCCTGTCACTTCCTGATTTAAAGGGTAAAACCCAGAAAATATATAGTTACTAAATTTAACACTTCACATACTTAAAATGCACTGGAGACGTTAAGCTAAATAAAATAAAACAAAAAACAGTTCTAAGACAGAAGCAGATGTGGTACCCTGGACAGAGCAAATGGAAACAGTCCCTTTACTAATATCAGGAACTGAACATCTACAGCGTATGAAGTAACAGGCTGGGTTACTTGAGCCTTTGCAGGGAGCTTCCTAACCCGAACAACTCCTGCCACTTTCAACTAGATACTCTCTTTGGAAATGCAATAGATACTCTGTGGAAATGGAAAAATTTCTTACTGATTAAAATTTACTCCCAACCTTCTCAAGTTAAAAAAAAAAAAGGTAGCTACAAAACCACTCCCAATCTTGCCAAAGAAAAAAAAGTAACCAGTAAGTTAGAAAAATAAAGCAAAAATTAAATAAGTACATAAAAAATTGGCCCTACCACAACAGACAAAAAAGGAAACACCAAAACTTCCGAAGTTCTCCAAATTCGCAAATCTTTCAAAAATATTTATTTCAGTAAATACTTTTACACTTCTTTTTAAGCAGTATCTTTTTTTTTTTTAATTTCTGACAGGGTTCAGATTTACGTTTTTTTTCAGATTTATGTTTTAATAAATAAAATATACATTTACAATAGTAATAAGCAGAATAATTGCCACCATTCATTCATTCACCCATTCAATATTTATAGAATACTTATAGTATGACAGGAATGATAATACAAGACTTATCTTCGATTCTTATAGCAACCCACCAAGGAGGTTCCCTTTAGAGATGAACGTACTGGGGGGCTCAGGAAAGATGAAGTAAGAGCCCAAAGTAAGAGAGCACATTCCCAACCCAGGTCTACTCTACCCCAGTCTGTGATGTTTTTGTCATGCCACCAGGGTCTTCCGGCACTGGGTTTCTCTTTATTATCTCATAAATAAGCCAAACTTTTATTTTTTTATTTTACTTTATTTTGTGGTACCTCTCCCGTTGCGGAGCACAGGCTCCAGACGCGCAGGCTCAGTAGCCATGGCTCACAGGCCCAGCCTCTCCACAGCATGTGGGATCTTCCCGGACCAGGGCACGAACCCGTGTCCCCTGCATCGGCAGGCAGACTCTCAACCACTATGCCACCAGGGAAGCCCTAAGCCAAACTTTTAGTTGTGGGTAGTCCTTCATATCCCATAGATCATGTATATAGCAGAGTAGCTTTTATTCAATTTTATGTTGGGCAGAAACAACATGACTCAAAGACTCTCTGAGTAAAATGACCACTACATCATTGTTGTTTTCTGAAACCTTCCAGTGGGTTTAGGAAAAATATCAGTGATGACAGAAAGTATTAAACACATGAACCGTATCCTGGCTCTAAGCAGTATCTTTTTAACAGATACTGTAAAAACCATCAAAGAGTGAGCAAGACAAGCCTCTGTCTCTATCTGCAGATAAGTATGTCCAAGAATGTTCCAAGGGCAGGACCAACCCAGCCATTTGTAGACAGGAAGATGACTCTCCAAATGCAAGGAGCTACCTTTCCAAAGCTAGATCTAAAACCCCATAAAGATTATCAGCATAATTTTGCTGGTGAGAAGAAACTCCAGCCATCATTTGTCACCATTAAATAAAACATTAAAGTTATCCCATAACCAACAACCGAAAGAAATTTTATTAGTCCCACTACTGTGGACAAAAAAAGGTTATTTCAAGAATAAGATAACTTTTTTTTTTTCACTTCTATAAGTCAATTTAAATGAGGCAGGAAGATCCCACATGCCGCCGAGCAACTAAACCTGTGCACCACAACTACTGAGCCTGCGCTCTAGAGCCCGTGATCCACAACTACTGAGCCCACACGCCACAACTCCTGAGCCTGCACTCTAGAGTGCATGCTCCGCAACGAGAAGCCACCACAATGAGAAGCCTGCACACTGCAATGAAGAGTAGCCCGTGCTCACCGCAACTAGAGAAAGCCCATGCACAGCAACGAAGACCCAACGCAGCCAAAAATAAATAAATAAAACAAATTAAAAAAAAATTTTAATGAGGCAAGACAATTCTGCCAAAAGTGAACTAAATAAAAATCTCAATATTAACTCAAGAATGGCTTGTCTTGGACTTCCCTGGCAGTCCAGTGGTTAAGACTCCATACACACTTCCAACGCAGTGGGCATGGGTTTGATCCCTGGTCAGGGAACTAAGATCCCACATGCCACATGCTGTGGCCAAAAAAATAAAATGACTTGTCTACCAGGAAAGAAATCTATAAGCAGTATTTTGCTATTATTCTCTAGTAGCAAGATCATTCCTAGGTAAAGGTGGAAACACCAACACAATATTCTTCCCATTTCTTTAACCCACTCTCTATTTTCTTCTTTTGTCTGTTTCTGGTGTAATAAAAATGCAACCTCTTCTCTAGCAACACTTGTCCTAGTCATCAGTTCTCTCTACCCATTTATACCTCTCCCATACTCCCTCCCTCCTCACACTTCAGCAAATTGGAAGAAAGGCACCTGGCTCAAAAGACTAAAAGCAAAAAATAATAAATAAATAGATAAAAATGAATATCTAAATTAAATAAATTAATCAACATTAATTTTGCAAACTGAGATCTTTAATATGGCTATAGTGTCAATTAAATATAAAAAGCTGTCACATAAAAACAAGTGACTAAACCTTGACCCTTGAAAAAGTACAACTATAGTCATATTTTTCTTATTGAATGCATGAGTAAACTGAATCCTTCTATTTGACCTGGCAGTGATTTATTACAACAGAAGATTAATCATGAGTCTGTATGTTGCTATAAACCTGTACCAATCCACAGCAAATTAAGTATGTGTATATAGTGTGAGTGTAACCATACATATACACATATATTGCAAATAATGAAACAAAATCTTTAGTTTGCTTTTTCTATCTGCAGAAGTTTGAACTTGCTGCTACACAATATCTAAATTTCAGTATTAGTTAAAAATTTTAGAGATCAATAGCTCCACTGTGTAAAAATAACTTAGCAAATAAAAACATAGAAGTAAAAGGTACCTGCTGTTGCTTGAAATCAGGCCTTTTTTTGATAAGATTATAAACAGTCACATATTTCATATACAGCACATAGGCCCTTTCCTCATCACGATCTAATCTGCTTTCTTCTGCGGTCTTGAAGATCTTCAGGGCACTCTGTACATAACTTAAAATTAGAGAAAAAGTAATTAAAACACTTGACATCTGGGGGAAAAAAGTCATGTATAAAGTCCACAGAGACTCAATAAAATACATTTCATAATTTAGGTTGCAGTACTTCAGAATTATACAAAGTTAGATATAAGTTTGGATGCAACATGAAAATTTCCCTTATACTACAATTAAATACTTATGTTTCATTAATAGTTGTCTGTATATCACCAAACTGTACAAAATGCATTCTAAATCCAGTTTTAAAAGATTTGCTACAATAGATAATCCTGAGGCAAATGGTCCTCCGGCACCCATATAATAGTCATACTCTATAAAGAACATAGCTGCATACTACTTGTACTGAAGTAGGGGAGCTAAAATATTTATTATTTTAATGTTAAAACAAATACTTTTCAATTCTCCTTACTCCTTTCTAACCATGATATAAAATTCTCCTCACCTAAAAACTCAAGAAACTAGGGACAGGAAAGGGGACATGAGTTCAATCTTTTAGAGTTTTCTACACAATGGCTGAACTGCACTCTGATTCACTGGCCCTGAAAAGAGAAGAGATTTAAAGTCTAAAAACATGTCATCTTAAAATTCCACTTCAGTAAAATAATTTGAGGGGTCTACGGCATTCATTTATTTTTTCTTTAAATAAATTTATTTATTTATGGCTGCAATGGGTCTTCATTGCTGCGCGTGGGCTTTTCTCTAGTTGCAGAGAGCGTGGGCTACTCTTTGTTGCAGTGTGCTGGATTCTCATTGTGGTGACTTCTCTTGTTGTGGAGCGTGGGCTCTAGGTGCGTGGACTTCAGAAGTTGTGGCATGTGGGCTCAGTAGTTGTGGCTCGCAGGCTCTAGAGCGCAGGCTCAGTAGTTGTGGTGCATGGGCTTACTTGCCCCACGGCATGTGGAATCTTTCTGGACCAGGGCTCGAACCCATGTCCTCTGCATTGGCAGGCGGATTCTTAACCACTGCGCCACTAGGGAAGTCCACTACAGCATTCATTCTAAGGACATTTTCCTGGTTTAACAGTCTTCAGAAAGCAAATTAATAAAACAGACATTTCTGCAAGAGGAATTCATTTACTTAGGACTAAAGTTTTGGAAACTAAGCTGTAGTGCCAATGCTAATACACCATATGCTTTATCAATAACTTATTTCTACAAATCAGTGCATCTTGTTTTCTATATTTTTCAAACTGTGCTCTACGATTGAGACATGGATTAGTGATGAAGTTGGTCAGGCCAAGGAACTAGATAGAACACCACACAAAGGAACAGGGCCAAACTGGTCTTTAAGACCAAAGATGGTCCTACACAAGGACAATTTCAGTCAGTGTGCATGCCCTGTTAAGCATGGCATCAAAGTTCCAGGATAGAGGTAAATCAAACCAAAGCTAGTAAGGAGATTCTCTAAGAGTTTAGGAGTGGGTACAACAGTCCTTAGGTTTTTCCAAATTTCTTTCATCATGATGCATGTATATCTCATGGGCCCATATGTAGCAGCAGGCCCAGCTGAGATGGCTGCAATGTCACTGTGGGTCCAGTGAAACAGCCAAATATCCTAAAAGGATTCTAGCATTCTCTAGAATAGTGCTACATGTTGTGGTGGTACATTTAGGCCAACATACCACTTCCTGTGGGATCAGGGTAGTCCTAGAGCTAAACCAGACATTGCTAAAACAGATTTATCTGTTTTAAGATTAGATGAAGCTCTCTGAGAAAGCTTCAAGGTGGTTTTACCCTTCTCACTATTTTCTATTTGAAAATCATTCAATGTGAGTTAAACAGCGCTACTTTCTCTATCACCCCATCAACATTACCAACTAAGCTCAAGAAGTAGGCCAATCCCTCTCTTACTCTTCCTATCTCTTCCCCACCCAAAGATCTTTTCAAAAGCCCATTTTATACTTAGTAATGTTTACGAATATTAGTTCATTCTGGGATTTTCTTTCCTGACCTTCTTTAAAGTTCTTACTACTCTCCTGTCTTCATCCTTAATGTTTTATTTCCTTCCCATCTTGTTTATCTCCTCTAGAAAATGACTCATAAAGATGTTCCTGTGCAAACACAGGTTTAAGATGCCTCTTCACAGGTTCATTTGGGATCATACATATCATTTGTTAGAGCCTCACGTTTATCTCCAGCCACAGAACACCTGTTTTCCCCGATTTCTAAAATCTGCTTACCTCAAGTGTAGGGTGTAAGGCTGGCTAGACCCACCTTTCTTTCTGAAACTCTTACTCCCAGCTCTATAATAATATAGTTATATATCTCTAAATCTTCTCCTTTGTTGGTCAAAATAAATTCAGAGGAAAAGTTCCCCTATTGTCTCCTGTCCCTCCTTAACAGAAATAAAACTATCAACAAGTTAACAATTTTAGTGATATCCCATTTTTATAGCAAAATAACTTCCAGTAAATATCAAAATAGCTGGACCTTTCCATCTCTATTGTATTTTATCTCAGGACAAATTCTGCAACTGTTATCAGGAAAGTATCATCTCTAGCCTCTACCTCAACATGTAGTCTACCCCAACATAGATAGACTACATGCCCTGAAAAATAAAAATACATAAAATAGATCATTAGGGGACTTTCCTGGTGGTGCAGCGACTCCACACTCCCAATGCAGAGGGCCTGGGTTTGATCCCTGGTTAGGGAACTAGATTCCACATGCATGCCACAACAAAGATCCCACGTACCGTGACTATGACCCAGCACAGCCAAGTAAATAAATAATAAAACAAACAAACAAGACTTAAAAAAAAAAAAAAAGAGGATATATAAGAATCTGCCTGCCATTGCAGGGGACATGGGTTTGATCCCTGGTCCGGGAACATGTCACAAGCCGTGGAGCAACTAAGCCCATGCGCCACAACTACTGAGCCTGCACTCTAGAGCCCGTGCGCCACAACTACTGAGCCCGCGTGCCGCAACTACTGAAGCCCGCGTGCCTAGAGCCTGTGCTCCACAACAAGTGCACCACAATGAAGGGCAGCCCCCATTCACTGCAACTAGAGAAAGCCTGTGTGCAGCAATGAAGACCCAATGCAGCCATAAACAAGTAAAATAAATTTTAAAAAATCATTAGGTTAAAACTTCATGTCAAATTGGTATAAATACTTTGCTGAATACTGCATAAAAAATACGTATCTCTTCTTTTTTAATCAAAGACTATGCTAGAACCAGATCTTATATGTGAAATACACAAGGATAAAAATGATCTTTAATTAAGAAGTACTTTTACACTGTTTTAGGAAAAGACATTAACTGTGGCTGAATGAGTTTTGTAGAATCCTTGCAGTCTTCACCTCTTAAACTTATGATGTAACATACTGTCCAGAAAACAGATAATATGCTTATTAGCAGAATATATATGTATTCTGCCAAGATAAAATTAAGAACTTCTCTAACTCATTTAATAAAATGGAAATGAACTAAAAGTTAACAGTTATCCCCCACTTTTCAAAAGTTCACTTTACACCACTTTGCTTTTACAGAACACCTAAGTACCTTTTTTACTAATCGAAAGAAATACAGAGGCGATTTTTGCTTTCATGAAAAAAGTTGTTTCCTCACTTTATGCCATTTTGGCTTACAAAAGGCTTCATAGGAACACTCTAGTTTTGAATAGTGGGGGATACCTGTATATGACTCAAATTAGCAAAGTATACACACTTCCTAGTGCTTATTTTCTCTGGTTTAACTTCTGTCTTCTTATTGAGGTCTTTTAGTGAAGAACTGAGGTAGAGTTCTTTAGGAACTGAAGCCACAGCAGGCATGATGAATAATCTTTACTTCTCCACTTTCACAATGGATGGTGTACTTCATTAAAAGTAGTTCTTTTCTGAAACAAAATGAACACAAATAATCCCATTAGTTTTCCTCATTAACAATAAAACAAGTGAGCAGTTTAAAAAACAAACAAACAAACCTCCTAAACTGTGTCCTTTGCTAACAGAGTTAATTTTCAATTATCTTGAATATTTATTTTCGGAGTTCAATATACAGGGTATCAATAAACAATCTACTTTCCCCTCCAAATTTTCATTAACGAAATGAATTAGTTTGTATCATTTTGCATTAAGTATTAGGAATCTTTCCTGTCAAAGGAACAGAATAATAAAAGCTTTTATATTTTTCTTCTGTTAAATCTGCATTAACGTATAGTTTACAAACAGAAGGAAGTTTCATTTAAAAATATTTCTTTCTCACCAGTTTACAAAAGGAAACAAGTTGGGGGGAGGGATAGCCAGGGCACATTATATGAAGCTGGGGATGTATGAACATGTTTCTGGTAGAATACACCCAAATACTTTGGTTTACTTTGAAAAGGTCTTTGATGTTTCATGACATTCTTTGTTTTCTCATCTGCTCTGGTAAATTCTGACTGGGAAGATTGAGGTAGTAAAAAAAAAAATGAAGAAGAAAGGCTAGGTATGTAACAATTAAGTTGTGTGTGTGTGTGTGTGTGTGTGTGTGTGTGTGTGTGTGTGTGTGTGTGTGTGTACCTATGCAGGGATGCATATAGATGGGGCAGATCAGCGGAGCACACTAAATGGGAATCTTGACAAGATCGTAAGTGTCACCAAATGAAAACTTCAGGAACCCAAGTAAATTTATACAAGGTCTTCAGTTGTAAAGAACTAATTACAATTTGAATAAAGAGCTGCATTAATACATTTAAGAGATTACAACATTTTTTGATACAGCCACTATGGAAAACAGTATGGCGGTTCCTCAGAAAACTAAAAATAGAATTACCGTATGATCCAGCAATCCCACTCCTGGGAATATACCCGGTCAAAACTATAATACAAAAAGAAACATACACCCCTATGTTCATAGTAGCACTATTCACAAGAGCCAAAACATGGAAACAACCTAAATGTCCATTGACAGATGAATGGATAAAGATGTGGTAACATATATACAACGGAATACTCAGCCATAAAAAAGAACAAAGTGATGCCATTTGCAGCAACATGAATGCAACTACAGATTATCATACTAAGTGAACTAAGTCAGAAAGAGAAAGACAAATACCATATGATATCACTTATATGTGGAATCTAAAATATGGCACAAAGGAACCTATCAACAAAACAGAAACAGACTCACAGACATAGAGAACAGACTTGTGGTTGCCAAGGGGGAGTGGGGGAGAGAGAGGGATGGACTAGGAATTTGGGGCTGGTAGATGCAAACTATTATATTTTAAATGGATAACAACAAGGTCCTAATGTATAGCACAGGGAACTATATTCAATATCCTGTGATAAACCATAATGGAAAAGAATATAAAAAAAGAATGTATGTATGCGTAAAACTGAGTCACTCTGCTGTACAGCAGAGACTGGCACAACACTGTAAATCATCTATACTTCCAATTTAAAGAAAAGAGAGATTACAACTTTTTTTCTGTCACTTATTTCCACTACCTTAATGCTCTTCATTCTATCAGTTCACTATTATTAGACGAATGGACATCAATGAACATTGAATCCTAAAATGCTGAGTAAGGTACAACTTTAGGGGCGAAAAGGCTTCTGTTCACCTATGTGAAACTCCAAAAGCACCCCAATTTGCTTTGATTCTTGTCACATTTTATATTAAATATTAATACTTTCTCATTTCTTGATTAGGTATATAATTCATCAACAATGCACCACCAAAACAGCTAAGAGCATCCATTACAGAATATGATAGGGATCCCCTGGATTTCCTCATACTTATACAGACAACAGTATTGAGTGTCTTACCTTGTAAAAAACCATTGTTACATGTTAAAGACACGAAGGATACATAAGAAGTGGTCCCTGACCTTCCAGAATAAACAGTTTAACAAGAGAACATTCCCTACTCCCCCATGCTCACCACCTCCTCAACCCCTGCTTATCCCCCTAAAGCTGAGTGAAAAAGTTGACACGTGACACCATTTGTAAGAAGTTTTAAAACAAACTAAACTGAGCAATATATTGCTTAAGGATACAAATCAGATAAATTTATAAAGGTAGGAAATGGTAAATATAAAATTCTATTTCTGGAGAGGTAGAAGATACAATAAGGGAGGCACACACAAAGAGCTTCAGCGATATGTAAGGTTTTATTTCTCAAGTTGGGTGGTATGTTCACATATGCTCAGAGATGACTGTTTTGTTTTATGTATTTATTGAAGTATAACTGATGTACAACATTATATGTTGCAGGTGTACAATATAGTGATTCACAATTCACAAGTGATTCACAATTTTTAAAGGTTATATTCCATTTATTACAAAATATTGGCTATATTCCCTGTTGTACAATATATCCTTGTAGCTTATTTTACATATAATAGTTTGTACAGATGATCATTTTATTATCAGGCTTTTATAACATAAAATAATATGTAATATACTTAATGTATTTCATCAAAAAGTTTTAAAGAAAGCAATTATATAACAATGCAAATATGAATAAATTGTCTACAAATATGAAAAGAATACCCAGAGAGATGTAAAAGTTAGGAAGTTATGGTTGAAACAAGCAAACATAAAATATATATGTTTTTAAATACTCATTCAGAAAAAAACAGATCTGGAATATTTTAAGAGCCTAGTATATATAACCTCGTTGAGCACATCTTCCATACAGTGGTGTGAGTGGAAGCAAGAGTACAAGCATTAAGGAATAAAGAAATGGAAGCAGACTATAGATAACTTAAAAAAAAATTGGCAATGAAAAAGAAAATGATGGGATAGAGTGGTGCTTCAGGAACATGATTTCTACTGAAACATAAGCAACAGTTGAGAAATAATACTTTTGACTAAGGGAAAGCACAGTAAGGCCAAGAAACTAACTTTTCAGGAAGGTGCTTAAGGAAACTTGAGTCCTTACTGATGCCACAACAGACACCATGGTGGCAGAGGGCAGGGGATGTTGGAGCTTGGACTATTAAGGAGGGCTAAAGGACAGTAAGATAATAGTAACAAGAGTTATTCCTGACTTTTCTGCCCCCACCTAGCTCAGCTAGGATCTTAAGCTTACTCAACCACAATAAGCCAACATATGCTCCCCTGATATAGGCTAGCTCCTGAAATGTAATTTCCAAAAAGCCCAATGATTTTTTACTGGCAACACTAAATGTACTAAGATAAGGATTAATGCCAGAGTTAGGCAGAGTGACCTTGTACCAGTCTGACAGTATCTGTTTTTCCTACTCTATCCTTTACCTGCATCTTAAGTATTAGTGGTCTAACCACAGGACACATATTCAAAAAGTCAGGTAGAGTCTATTTTGTTGATTCATGACAATTAGGTTTCTTGGTTGGGAAAAGAAAGCTATTTATTTGAACCCTCTAAAATGAAGGTCTAGAATATGTCTCAGTCAAATCTTTTTCTCATCATTACCTTTAAAGCTTGGATCTTTACAAGACAAAAGAATATAAAAACTATATATGCTACCTAGGCAACTTAAAATAATAAATCATTAGCTATTTCAAAGTTAAATTCCATTCAAACATTCACAGGCATCCTACTGTACAGAAGACATTGTGCTCCCAGGAACTCAAAAATTAGATGTGATCCATTTCCTCATAAAGTTTAAAAAACTAATGTGAAAGAGAAAGTTGTAAGCAGTGTTAATACAACATGTATTATATCAAACTATAAAGAGTTACAAATAATGCACAATAAGAAAAATTAACAAGATCAAGTATGACTAGAGGGATCTTGTGAGGCATCATGGAAGAGATAGCATTTCTGTGAGTCTTGGTGAGAGAAGGCTTTTGATAGAGATGAGAAAGAGTTTGAGGAAAATGTCAAAAAAGTAAAGAACATCTTTAGGAACTAGCTAGTATACAGAATCAACAAGGATTTGCTAGGCAGTAAGGCCTGAAAAATAGTCTAGGAACAGATAAATGGAAGGCTGTGAATGTCACATTAAAGCATTTACTTTGTTTTCTAAAGGTAACAGAGAACCAGAGCAGGATTCTAAGAACAGAGTTATATGATCTAAACTAACAGTACAAGGTTAGGCTTTAAAAGACTGGAGATAAGGAAGACATTAGTTACCCATAATAATGATCCTAAGGAAAGATGATGAAGGTCAGAACTAGGGCAGTAGAGATGGAATGGAGGAGGCAGACAGATACTAGAGACACTGCAAAGGTAGAATGACAGGACTCCGATTGAGTGACAACCGATCAGACACACCAATGGAAACTACAGGGATAAGATTATGATACAACAAAGTTTTAATGAGGGTTTCCAGGAAAAAGATTGTGCTTTTTTAAAGTTACTTTTTCTGTCCTTATTTGATTTTTGAGAACAGCTGAAATAAAGAACTTGCTCTGATAATGTCATGAAAGGACCACAGTTGTTTCCATTTTCCTTCATTAAATTATACGTTATGCTGTCAAATAAGATGCCTGGTGTTAAAAATACTTCCAGCATTGCCTTAATTGCTATTTTAGCCTCTACAATCACATATACTTCTGCAGAAATCAAAGCACAAGGTAAAGGGTATTTTTCCCTAATCATATGAGAAAGCAAAGAATACATATCCAACTTAAATGTATGTAAACTTTAATGTATTAAATTTTTGATAAGTCATTCTGCTGCATTTTGCCATTAAAGAAATTTCAAAAGAGACTGGCATAAAATAACTTAAGGCCAGAATGACTGAATGGATTTACAATTTCCTTATTTTGGCTGCAACAGTAAAAACAAACCCACTGATACTTATACAGGAATGTTCAATAACTACAGAACTCAAATAATTTTAAAATCTATTTGTTTAGCTCTAGAACTAAATACAACATATAACCCACTAAAACTATGTTATACTTCAAAAAGGATTGTAAGTACAAAAAATAAAATAACTAAGTAATGTAAGAAAAAGTTCTCCTAAAAAAAAAAATTTAAGATGTGTAAACCTGATAAAGATTTAAGAACAACAGCTTAATCAAACAGCAATGCTCCAAAAATGAAATACAGGCAGTGCTGAAAACGAGCTGACAATAGGGAGAAAATGGAAGGCATATATACCCCTCTCTCTCTCTCTGACATTTTTCTGATCCTTCCAAAGAAAGGAGTAGAGATTGGATGACCTGAACCACAGAGTGATGACTAAAAAGCAAAAAAGTAAAGATTGAAGTTTGTTGTCATTCAAACTGGTCCTGATATCTTAACTAGGGCCTCACACCAACCACTGCCAAGGTTGCTGGCAACACTGAAAGGAAAGCAGTTTGTCCTTGTTGGCCATCCATCATCTCATCTCACCCCATCTCTGGCCTTCAGATAGCAACAGTATTCACTACATCATCTGACTATCTTAAATTTCATATAGTCCATTCTATACTCATTCTAGTTAAAATGCCACAGACAAGTAAGTACTGATGAAATAATCTGCTTTAAAGCAATCCTAAAGTTAAGGCTCAACCCTTTTAAGAATTCATCACTGCTAAAAAAAACCTCTAGTATTTTCTGAGTATCTACTATGAGTCTAGTGACAATAGCAGTGTTTTTTTAAAATCCCTTTAGAAGGTCACAATCACCATTAAAAAAACAAAAACAAAAAAAACCTGAAGAGAAAATATCAGAGCATGTCACACATAGTAAGGTTAAAACTGTTTCATGAAACTTTAGTTTTGGCTGTGTACCTGTGTAAGCACATATAGAACACTGGGTATAAATGTGAAATGTCTATAGGTTACAATTCAAAGTGTAAAACTCCTGCAGAGCAACGCTACTCAAGTGTGGTCCACAGACCAGTGCTGGTTGAGGAACTGTTGGTTACCAGCCTGTGATAAAATAAGCTTATAACAGAATGTAAACCTATTAAGCACACTAAATTTTTCATAGCAGCAAGACTTTCTTTACAAAGAAAGCAATGTACTGATTTATATTCTAGCACAAGCTGCAAGACTATAAGAGACTGGCTACTTTGAGTAACACTGCTCTAGGGAGATAGAGTATCACAGGGCTTCTGATCACAAATACCTTAGTTTATCAAGACCAAATTAATACTCATTAAATAATAAGCCAACAATTAATTCCTACACTGTACATTAATACGTGACTCCAGTCACTGGGAAGTCAAAAGGAGGGAAAAATTCACGGTAACTTGAGGCGAGGGGAGAGCTTCTTCCAGCCCAGAGTGTACTCTTTTGTACTGATCCCTCGTCCTGCAAAAACCAACTTAAGTTCCACCTCTTCCATCCTTGATGGTCCCAGTTCTTGGAGTTTCTTTCTTTTTTTAAAATATATAAATTTATTTATTTTATTTTTGGCTGCATTGGGTCTTCGTTGCTGCGCGCGGGCTTTCTCTAGTTGCGGCAAGCGGGGGCTACTCTTGGTTGCGGTGCAAGGGCTTCTTATTGCGGTGACTACTCTTGTTGCGGAGCACGGGCTCTAGGCGTGCAGGCTTCAGTAGTTGTGGCTCGCGGGCTCTAGAACGCAGGCTCAGTAGTTCTGGCGCACAGGCTTAGTTGCTCCACGGCATGTGGGATCTTCCCGGACCAGGGCTCAAACCCGTGTCCCCTGCGTTGGCAGGCAGGTTCTTAACCACTGAGCCACCAGGGAAGCCGTGGAGTTTATTTCTTGATCTAAATCCTATACTATCAATATTTGTTATCTATAGCATTCCTTTAGTACAGAATTTGGATCAAATGACAATTATGACTAGGCTTTAAGATACTCATACCTCATAAGCATGCAGTTTCATGATGCTGTGATAGAGACAGAAACCGGCCCTAAGGATAGGAGTTAGCTATGAATAGAGTGAGAAAGGAGGGCATGCCAGAAGAGGAAATCAACACGAACAAAGACACAAAATGAGAAATCAGTATGGGAAGGTAATAAGAAAAATAAAGAATGCTATAGGGATTATTAGGAAATAATCAAATAAGATCAAGGGATTATACTAACATGTCTTTATAAGTCATAACTCTAACATGCTAGATCTCTAACATCTACCTTAGTAGTCCTTATAGTCAACCCTTAATAACTGTTGCCTAACAATAATAAATTCTATTAGGTAAGGAAATGGAATTACATGATGGAGGACTTTTGAAGCCACCCAAAAATGTTTATATTTAATTCAGCAGGCAATAAGAAGCCAGATCTTGAAGGGAAAATGGTATCTCTGGGCAGGTCAAAGTGGGGATATGCAAGACAGATTTGAAGGAAACAGGAACAAGGGAATGATACTTTAGAAAAGAATAACTAGCAGGCCATGGCAAAAAAGAACACAGAAAGGTAGAAATGTGCTTTGACTGAAACAGTATTTTCTCTCTTGAGTATACACACACACACATACACACACACACTTTCAACCCTGAGAAATGTGAAGAATGGTAGTGCTGTTAACAAAAATAAAAAGTTTAAAAAACTGATCAGTTTACAGCAGCATTTCTCAAATTGGGCACTACTCACATGCTGGACTGAATAATTCTTTGTTGTGGGGTTGCCCTACACATTGTAGGATGTGTAGCAGCATCCCTGGCCTCTACCCACTAGATGCCAGTAGTATCCACCCTTCTCCAGTTGTGACAACCAAAACTGTTTCCAGACATTGCCAAATGTCCCCTGGGCGGGGGGGTCAAAATTACCCCCAAATAAGAACCACTGATTTACAAAAAAATTTGAACATGTTGAGTGTATGCAAAAGGAATAACATCTAAAGAAGGATGCCTTGATAGAGATGTAAATACGTAATCAGACATCAGGTTTACAGAAAGACCAGATATTAAATCAACTATTAAGGCGTTAATGTTACTTCGATAATCCTCAGTGTTTTGGGAGACAACAAAGTATTGACATTGAAATAATATGCTATCTAGGATATAGTTTAAATAATTCTATTCTCTTCACTTTTATGTATATTTTTAAACTTTTGTAATAGTTTTAAAAACATAAACATCATTTACACTAGTAACTAAAATCAGGAGAATGAATCACTAAGGAAATGAGATCTTGTTTCTCTACAGCTGACAAGATACCTGAAGGGCTCAGAACTTGGGGGGTGGGGGTGGTTCCTAAAGGAGGAAAGAAACACAGAATGAAGGAAAACCAGGAAAGTGCAATATCATGGAAACCAAAGAAAAAGAGAAGTCCAAAGTTACAAAGTTCTTACAATGCTAAAAAGAAAAACAGAGTAAAATAACTAGCCCTAGTTCTGAAGAGTGATTAAAAACCAGCTTCAATGTGGTAAACATTTAGAATACCTACATCTGTTCAAAGTGTAGCACTGGGGGCTGTAGGGGATACAAAGAATATACCTCCTAACGGAGTTTCTACCTCTTAGGATGAAAGATGAGTACACAGTGGTAATACAAAGCAAAGTACCATATTACAGGCACTAACGTACCATGCCCAAATATTTTGGTTTTATTAAGGACCATTCCCAGAAAAAACACGAGGATAACTGTTTTACACAATAGGTGTCTATCTACCTATATAACCTTGATCCATTTCTTATCTCCTCTTCCTCTTTATCTCTTTAATTTTTTTTTTTAGCAGATGCAAAATTGATGAGCTGGGAACCCAACTGTACTTAGTAAGTACCAAAAAAAAAGCTATGGTTCTCAACCCTAGCTGTATATTAGAATCACCTACAGAACTTTAAAAAAATATTGATGCCCAGGACCCATTCCTAAATGGTTCAATCAGAATCTCTGAGTGTGAGACTTGCACATAGGTATTTCTATAAAGCTCCTCAGGTGAATTCTAGCGTGCAATCAAGACAGGGAACCATAGGCATAAAGAATGGATATAAGCATGTTACTAGAAGCAATAAAACACTATGAAGATGACAGTTAATTTTCAGCTGAAATCAACAGTTTTTTAAGGTAGAATTTTATTTTTTTAAATTTATTTATTTATTTTTAACATCTTTATTGGATTATAATTACCTTGCAATGCTAGCTAGTGCTAGTTTCTGCTGTATAACAAAGTGAATCAGTTATATGTATACATATATCCCCATATCCCCTCCCTCTTGCCCCTCCCTCTCACCCTCCCTATCCCACTCCTGTAGGTGGTCACAAAGCACTGAGCTGATCTCCCAGTGCTATGCAGCTGCTTCCCACTAGTTATCTATTTTACATGAAATCAACATCTTAAGTTATATAACGCCCAACCTACCAAAATTATGAGAAATCATTTAAATTTTTAATATTTTGTAATTAAGAAATTAAAAACCCCAGGATTCCTACACCCACAGCTTTTCAATTTGTTTTGAAATTGGTATTATAATGCATAATAATTTCATTTTACTACATTACAAAGACATCAGGTCAAATGTTATATGATATTACACGTATAATCTAAAATGATACAAATGAACTTATTTACAAAACAGAAATAGACTCACAGACACAGAAAACAAATTTATGGTTACCAAAAGGAAAGGGGGTACGGAGGGATAAATTTGGAATCTGGGGTTAACAGATACACCCTACTACATATAAAATGGATAAACAATGAGGACAACAAGGACCTATGGTATAGCACAGGGAACTATATTCTACATCTTGTAATATCCTATAATGCCAAAGAATCTGAAAAAGTATATATATATATATATGACTGAATCACTTTACTGTACTCCTGAAACATTGTAAATCAACTATACTTCAATTTAAAAAACAAGAAAGACATGCAGGTTCACATCACTGTTGGTACATTTCAGAGAATTTAGTATTATGAAAGACTAAACTGTAATGTGTTAGAAGAGGCAACTTTTAGCTATCTCAACACTAACTTTATTCACTGTACATGAGTACTGTGTTACTTGAATTAGTATGGTTATAAATGTTATTACAAATAAGTTTAACATAACAGTTCATCATTTACTAATAAATTTTATATTATAAAAGTATTATAAAAGTCTTAGTCTCATTTTCCACTTATTATCATACAACTCTGGGCAAATTCCTTAAATCCTCCACCACAACCACTGCCACTGCTCAGTTTATTATCATCTGCAAAATGGGAATAATTCATCTGCTTCTATAGAGTTTTCAAAGGTGTCAATGAAAAAATATATACAAAAAGTGCTCCGAAAATTATAACATGCCATGAAATGGCTAAAGAAATCAGAAGCGTAACTTATTCTGCATTTACTATTATATCCAAACATCAGTCAACAAAATTATGGTAGGCTAAAGATGGCCACAAGTTCTTTGGCATTCTCCTCTTCAAAAAGTCTATCATTTGGTTGGGGGAGGGCTCTGACTGCCCTAACCAATACAGAATGTTGGAAGTAACGCTGTGCCAACTTCTGGGTCCAGGCTTTTGAAAGACTTTAAGAGAAAGCTTCCACTTCCTGACCCTTCAAACACTTGTCTTGGAACTCAGCCTCCATGCTACGATCTGTCCAAGACACATGAAGAGGCTATGTTGTAGGCACTCCAGTTGAACTCCCAGCCAACATCAATTGCCATCCATGGGAATGAGCCGTCTCGGGTGTCCTGCCCAGCTGAGCTTTCAGATGACTCCAACGCTAGCTGGATATCTGACTACAAATACATGAAACCCTCACCGAGAACCAACGAGTTGAGTCCAGTCAGCCCACAGAAACATGAGATAATGAATTGTAGTTTTAAGCCACTTTGTTTTAGAGTGATCTGTTATATAGCAATAGGCAACTGGGACAATGACCAAGATTAAAACAAAAAAGACTCAATAATATCTAATTTTATAAACACTTCATATTTAATAGACACTTTTTTCCCTTTCATCTCTACAAAATAAGTACATTTTTATGTAGAAAATGTTCATAATAAAATATAATGCTAGACATTTTATGGGAAAAAAATCTGATGTACTGACTCTCTTACTTTACAAAAGCCATTTTGGTTCTTTCCCATTATGTTCATGCTAATAAACAAATGACCATAATGACTGACAAAGTTCAAGTAAATATATTAAAAATTAAATTCTAGAAAGACATCTTTAAAATATTTTTGTTTTTTCTCACGCATTGTTTTCTCAAAAACAATGCATACCTATGTGCAACTAATATAAATTTATATCATTAATGACAAGTTGTTGTTATTATAGAGTCCTTACCATCTAATTTAAAAGATGCACCTAATGTGTCACAAGAAAAGGAATACACATTTCAACATGTTAAAGACATAGCACAACCTATGGAACCTTTCTGACAGACTGGTCCAGTACTCTGGAATCACGAGAAACTATCTAAATCCATCATGAAAGACATTCAACAATGAATCTTAAACAGAATCTGCTGAAATGCAAAATCTGCTTACATAGCAAAGCCGCAGAGCAAGCCTAGAAGAGGAACACTTCCCCAACAAAAATCACCTGACATTTTTCATGGCTGCAGTAGAAAGTACATAGGATGCTTGCTGACGTAGAGAGAGTAAAATCCTTAGTTCGGCATCCCCTACAGCTGAAACCCTCAGGGCTCTTAACAAATATTAAATTCCTTAGACTCTGCAACACCTCTGTCTTCAGGTAAATATTTTGTTAGTGATTAGGGACTTGCTCCAAGGTCACAAAATGAACTGGAGGCAAGAAATAAACCGAGAAGTGTGGTCTGCAGCTTTAAGTACAAATTCAAGGTTCTGATAATTTCCGAGGTGAAATTAACTTGTCCCACAACTCTAGGAGAAAGGCCACGTTTTAGGAAAGACAAGCTTTTATTTGGGGAAGTCACAGTTTTAACTCTGATGCGCTCGCAGGTTCTTTAAACTCATACCTGGACTTCACTACAAGCAAGTTTGACTGGATCAGAGGAGGGATTGGAAAACACTCTGAGAGGCTGTATTAAGGTCTGGGAATGTAGGTCGACGGGCAGAAAATCTGAAAACGGAGGCAAGAGGAAAGAGGTCAAAGTCGGTCTGAGTGTCCAAGAAGGTGGAAGAATGGTCAAGGCCACCTTCTAAGACCGGAAAAACCGGAGCCCACACGGAATTCGCTGGGCAACCCTAGGTGGGTAGCGGGAAAGACTCGCGGTAGGTCCCTTCCTCCAAAAGCCGATTCTATGTTCGGGGTGGTCCCACCCCCTCCGAGGACACGGCTTGTCTCCCGGGTGACCAGCAGCTGGTGGAAGGAAAGGGGTTCACTGAGGACGGATTCCCGACGAACAAAGGCCAGGACCCAGTCCCGCACTCACCTTGGCGCCAGGCGCGCTAAAGCCGGCCTCCTCGCCAAAGGCCCATCTCCCACCAACCCGAAGAAAAATCTCTATCCCGACGGAAGTCAGCTCAGCTCATCCCTCTTTCCCAATTTGCACTGCGTTGCGACGCGTCGCGTCTCTGGCGTCACGCAGGGGCGGGGCTGCGCGGCGCGCGCGCGCGCGTGCCCTTGACTATTTGCTATTTCCCAGCCTCATCCTAGCCTGTGAGGGCTGCGCGGGAGGGCGAAGGAGGGCCGAGGAGGACGTTTTGGATGGACGGTCTGGGCAGTGTCCAGGCTACACTGAGCTGGGGCGAGCTTGTCCGCCTGTCCCCTGCACCCTGCATTTCTCGGGCTTAGTTCTGTCACCCTGGTGTTACTCGCATCCTGGGTCTTGCTGTGAAGGAAGCAGGGCTGCTCTTAACGCCTTAGCTAAGCCTCTTCCTCTTCAGGTTGGAGATTTAAAGGCAGACTAGAAAACGGATTTGAATCTCAAATTCTGATTAAAAGTTTAACGTTCTCCGAAGCCACGCCTCTGGTAAGAGAAGAATAGACACAGTTCTAAAGCACATTATATATACACATACACAGTTAAAAGCCCAATCTTACAGAAACAAAACGAGAGGTCTGAACTTTCTCGCGAGGTGATTCTTTGTAGGTGATTGAATGCTCCGATTATCTGTAAACATAAAGTTGCTTGGATGGAGTTGTGGGCCATGGTCACTAAGTCCCCAGGGACAGTCCAAGTGTCTCAGGGATGGAAAAGCTGGAAGGCGAGGTCTAGCAAATGCGTTAAGTGAAAGTGTGTGTCACATAGGTGTTCAGTAAACGTGTAATGAATAAATGAAAGGACCTAACCCAATAGTGTTTCACATACAGTGGTCTTTCCATTAATGGTAATTTCCTTTCCATCACAATGAAATACCTGCAAAAATACGGTAGCTCTTTATACCTATGCTATACACTATTTTCCCAAAGGATTTAAGACATATAATATGAAATATACTATACTACCTGAGACTACTAACTAGGAAGCCTTAGCAAATTTTTCATAACTAAGGGGAAAAATTGCATCCATCTTTCGAGGGTGGATCTTAAGAAAGTAAATTGGTTATTGGTTGTTTGCTTTTTTTTGTTTGTTTTTGGTCTGCTGAGCATCTTGATGAATTTGAGTATGCAAAGAAAAATCCAGAGTTTAGTTTGGGAGTAGGAACCAAACAAAGACAGAGGAAGAAAAGTTCTCTGAAGACAATCTTGGAGAGGGAGGATCCTAGGAATGTGAGGTGATAAAGAAAGATCGAAGCCCATAAGAATGAATCAACCAGTGAAAAGTCTCCTATGGTGGGATGGCAGAAAGGTTTTAATAAATAGGACTCTTTAACATTCACCTAAAGTTATTTTTGTTGCTCTAATGTAATTGCCCCAATCCCAATCCCATCCTCCCAGTAAGTGGAATTCCCCAACTTCCCTAAAGCACCAGTCAAGTTTGCTAAAACATAAGTCATTTGCGTGCATTTTTTGAAAACTAAGAAGTTCCCACATGTGGGTCGACAGGTGTGGGAGAGAAACCAGGCACAAGATGACAAGATGATTCCAAAACTGAACTGAGTTAGTGAAAGCAGGAAAAAACAAAACATTCCTGGGAAATTCACAGAAATCTGGGGACAGGCTCTGGACTTTTCAAAATTAGTGAAATGAGAGTTCTTAAGGAGCAGGGTTACCTAGATGAAACTATGCTTATTGAATGGAATTATAAACCCTAACACTTGTTCAAATTTGTACTGTAACAAACCAGGTGGCAGTATCTATGGTACCCAGGCCATCCAGCATAAGCAGTAGTCCAAAATGTATTGAACCTGATTCATCCTCCTTCCATTCAACAAGTATATGATGAATATGTATACTATGCCAGGGATTATTTTGGACTTGGGTTATAAAGTCCCTCCTCAACAGAGAGCTGACTTACATTCAGATGAGCGAGAAATATGATAAGCAAATACATACACACATGAGTTTGAACAACATGAGTTTGAACTGCCCAGGTCCACTTAAATGTGAATTTTTTTCGATAGTAAGTACTACAGTACTACACAATCTGACATTGATTGAATCTGTGGTTGCGGAACTGAACTGGCGGATCCGGAGGAACCTGGGATATGGATGGCCGACTCTAAGTTATACTGGAATCTTCAACTCTGCAGAGGCTTGGTGCCCCTGGTCCCTGTGTTGTTCAAAGATCAACTGTATACTATGTTAGGTGTTGTTAAGTGCTAAAAAGAAAAATAAAACAGGGTAAACGGCCAGCAAAGACAGTGGTATTTTTGGTGAAATAGGGAAGAGCTCTCTGACGAAGTGACATTTCCATAGAGCATTTAGTGAAAAGAGGGAGAGAGCCATGGATACCTGTGGGGGAAAAGCATCCAGGCAATGGGAGTAGCACAGGTGAAGGCAGTGAGGGAGGAAAAGGAGAGTGTGCTGGAGGGACAGCAAGGAGGACAGTATAGCTAGCATAAGGTGAATAAGTGGCATTGTGATAGAAGATGATCTCAAAGGGGTGGGGAGAGAATAGAGCACAGATTATATAGGCCTTGTAAGCCAATAAAACATGTTTATCCCAAAATAACACAAGAAGTGAATCACAAGTTAATATTTTATGAGAAAATTTAGCTTTCATATATATAATAAAATTTACAACATTATGTACAAATGTTCATCCCAATTATCTTTTAGCCAAAGCACAAGTGTCTTGTGGGGTTTTTTTATTAATCACTTATTCTTTTCTATTCATCTGGGTTTTATTTCCTAAAATCATAATGATCATCGCATTGGGCCAGTTGCATGGCCCATCAAACATTTTATCTCTAGGGAATGCATCACCAGAAAAGGGGTGGTAAGTCTTGGCTATTCTCCTGGATATCAACTTCAGAGTTTAGGCAGTCACCACTCTTTGCACTTCACTAAGACTCTACCAGATTGGTTTATCTTAAGTTGTAAAAAATTTGCTATATCACCACTTAAGGTGATTTGAGTTCTTTTTTTTTTAATGTGAAGTTATACTTCTATCTTTTTTTAAAAAAATTTATTTGGCTGCATCGGGTCTTAGTTGTGGCATGCGGGATCTTCCGTTGCAGCGCATGGGCCCTTAGTTATGGCACTCAAGCTCTCAAGAGTGCGGGCTCAGTAGTTGCAGTGCGTGGGCTTAGTTGCCCTGCAGCATGTGGGATGTTAGTCCCCTGACCAGGGATTGAACCTGCGTCCCTTGCATTGGAAGGCAGATTCTTAAGCACTGGACCACCAGGGAAGTCCCTATACTTCTATCTAATTGGCCTAAACTTAATAAAGTTTTAGAGATATATCCTCATTCTATGATTTCAGGGTTTAATGAACAACTATACTTACTTTTTTCAACCCTTAATGATTTTACAGATTTAGGTCTTCTTTCCTTTCTCCCTTTGATTTTCTATCTAAACTGAAAAGTTTTAATCTGGTTATTATGTTCTTCAGTGGTTCCCCATTGTAATGTTATCTTCTGGATCTTCCTGCTTCCATTAGATTTTCCTTGCAGAAAGATATTTCCTTGTAATACTCAGAATACAATATTACAAATGGTGATGCACATGGTTTTATCCCAAAAAGATAAAGTTTTCAGTTTGTTGATCCTATCACAGAATTTTCACCTACTTGACTGAGGTCATCAAAGAGTTACTTAAACTTCTTAAGAATTGTCTGCAGTTTTGTCATGCTAACTCTAACTGGCAGAAAGAGAATCCCATTCAATAACCATAGGAACTGTTGAGCTATCAGTGTATTGAATTGAGATCATAGAATCAACACACATGCTTAAGCCTTTTCTACATATTTACAAAAAAAAACTTATTAAGCTTTCGATATAACGACATTTTAATGAAGCACCTAATTTAAAGAAGATACTTTTTAAGTCAAAATTCCAAAAAAGTCTTTCTGTAATTTATTCCCATTTATACAACTCTTAACTATCTAAAGTGATGTAATGTCTATGGGAACAGGAGTACGATTTTTGATGTGGTATTTACGTCTTCCAAATTATAGGTAAATATATTAAATAATACATGCCCAGTGGTTCAAACTTCAGTATTATCAAGCAATATGTGGCTTGAATAAACACAACAACAATGCAGACCCAAAACAAAAATTTACAGACTCTGGGCTAGCCCAATGCTTGGGATGCCCCAGCTGCTAGCCAACACATGGAGAGTTGTGCCTGGGCGTGGCACAACTGGAATGCACTTTGGGAAATGTTCTGGGTGAGGGATCCCAACCCCCTGCCTCATCACATACTTCTAGAGGAGTGGAGAGGGAGCAGGGATCACCCAGCCAATTTGGAAAACTAAGCTTTTCTATTGAGGTTACAATTTTATCGGTTTAAAAAACAAGGTTTTTGAGACCAACCGCCTGTGAAGTTTTCCTTATCAATTCTAGTTTCTGCCTGAGCCTTTAGAGCCACCCTGCTGAGCTAGCTTGTTGCTAGGCTGCAGAAAGAGAATGAGAGCACCCAGGTTATCCAGCAGACAGACTAGTGTATCTTTACTCAAGTGTGCATAAGAACCAACCTCTGGTTTACATTTAGTAGAAAAGGAAAAGAAACAACAAATTTGCATTTAAAAATATCTGTGGTGATACTGATGCTGGCGGTCATGAATTCCCCCTGAAGAAATGACAAAACATTCTCTTTAATCTGAATTTACTTTTGTAATAGCTGTCTGTGAGAAATCGTATGGAAGATTTTTGAGATTTTAACTAGAGGATGAGATTCTTTATACATTACTGGGGAGTATATAAATAATCTTGTCTCTGCAATATTTTAAAATTCTAAATCCATCAGTATGTCATTCTATAATCTGCTAAGTGCAGAGGTACAATGCACAAGCCTTTTTTTTTTGCGGTATGCAGGCCTCCCACTGCTGTGGCCTCTCCTGCTGCGGAGCACAGGCTCCGGACGGACGCGCAGGCCCAGCGGCCATGGCTCACGGACCCAGCCGCTCCGCGGTATGCGGGATCCTCCCAGACCGGGGCACGAACCCATGTCCCCTGCATCGGCAGGTGGACTCTCAACCACTGCGCCACCAGGGAAGCCCTGCCCAAGCCATTTTTAATGGTCCTTTTTGTGGCTGAGATGTGTAAAAATAGGGTGCCATTCTGGTTGATGTTTCCTCCATGTCAGTTATTCTGCTAGAGTTTTATTACAAAGGTGTGAGTATATTGCATATATAGATATGTAGAAAGAGTAAGAACATGCATCCTCTCAGTGGGTCATATTAGTCTGTGAACTGGGTAAATATCTCAGTGATTATGCAGTACCTCTATAGAGAGGTGAGCATATTTCAGAATGTAATAGAGTGAGTGTCTCTGCCTGTCTTTGTATAATATATTCACAGGTAAAAATGGGATGACTGGATGAGCCTATTTACCAGTCTGTGTCTAGGAGTGTGATGATTTGGGATAAGGGAAAAATGCATAAGTAGATTTTTTTCCCCACTGCTTCATGATTGGACTGTATGGAAAAGATCAAATGATTTATACTTTTATGGATTTAAAAGTATAATTAAAGGATTATAACTAATGCCTGGTACATAATTGGCCCTCAATGAATATGCTACCTGACTGTGAAGGTGGCTGGCACCTAAGAGGAAAAATTGAGGAATGGTTCAATACCCTTTAATAGACTCCATCAGCAACCACCCCCCTTTGTTCTTTAATGGGATCAGTTAACATTTTTATCAGTATTTTGGTAAAGTGACATGTAAAAGCAACTTTAAGCCTGTCCTTCCAACAGTTCCAGTGCTCCCTCCTGTACACAAACTGTGGAACCACCAATGGCTCTCTGACTCACTGACATGTGTTGCCTTTGAAATAATCTTGCTTTCTTTCTGCAATTTGTTTTCCACAATTAATTTAGTTCTTCTATCTAGTAGTAGCAAGACAGACAGACAAGGTCATTTTTAATCCCTCCTCTGATTTATCATGGTATTTGAAATGCTACCATTAAAGATTCATTTCTTCATATGAAAATGGAGCATCTCTGAAAAAACCTTCCTTCCTAGTGTTAAACTAGTTTCCCATATCAGGCAGCCTTCTATTAAAGAGAGAATTAAACAGAGGACAGGTAAATTTTGATAGGATTTGGAAAGTGAAGATAAGAAGATGGGAGTATTGTGAGAACCAAGGTTTCATAGAAGGCTTTGGGCAGCTGAGAGGCAGCACAAAGAGATTTGAACATATGAACTCCTCCCTACCAAAGGAGAACACATGGGTGCACAACGGAAGTTACATGGGCTAAAGCTCCCCGCTTTTTTTGTTTATAAACAATTTATTCAGTTTATTGTACTTAAGTTCACAGCTAAATGCACAGAAACAAGCAAGGTATTCCTGGGTTAATACAGGATCCAGTGGGGTTACACGGCACTGAGGGTCAAGTCCAAGGAGAGAGCACTAAGGTTTCAGAGTCAGGCCAGGCCAGAGACCCTGAGCCAAGGGTGGGCGAATGTCCCGCTACGGACAGTTGCTTTCTTCTAACATCTGGGCATACTGCAAGGCATGTCTTCAACACTACATCATTTCATTGATTTCAGGGGAACAGATATTAAAGAAAT
Organism: Pseudorca crassidens; assembly: GCF_039906515.1. Taxonomy (NCBI): domain Eukaryota; kingdom Metazoa; phylum Chordata; class Mammalia; order Artiodactyla; family Delphinidae; genus Pseudorca; species Pseudorca crassidens. The sequence goes on along the minus strand of NC_090296.1, from coordinate 93,704,515 downwards.
GGAATGCATGTCCTCGTGCATCTCAGCTGTTGTTGCTTTGTAAGTCACATACTAGCATGTGAGCAACAATTTTATAATATTCCAGTAACAGTGGGCCACAGAGTGATAAAACCTGTATGTTTCTCCCTCAGTGCTTCCTTGCCAGTTTTTATTCCTACCTGAATTCCCACCCTCAAGCCATCTGCCTTGATATTCAATATCTCACATATATAACAGAGTTTTCTCAGGTGACAACAGCTATTTCCAAAGCAGCATCTTGTGCAGAAAAGTTTATGACATCAATAAAGTGTCTCTGGGACTTCCCTGGTGGCACAGTGGTTAAGAATCCGCCAGCCAATGCGGGGGACACGGGTTCGAGCCCTGGTCTGGGAAGATTCCACATGCTGCGGAGCAACTAAGACTGTGCGCCACCACTACTGAGCCTGCTCTCTAGAGCCAGCGAGCCACAACTACTGAGCCTGTGTGCCACAACTACTGAAGCCCGTGCGCCTAGAGCCTGTGCTCCGTAACAAGAGAAGCCACTGCAATGAGAAGACCCCGCACCGCAACGAAGAGTAGCCCCTGCTCGATGCAACTAGACAGAAGCCCGCGCGCAGCAACGAAGACCCAATTCAGCCAAAAATAAATAAATAAATTAAAAAAAAAAAGAAAGTGTCTCTAGTTAGCTATCCTCTGGGAAAAGAGTCATCCACCGCTGGCTAATGTCTAATTGAACGTATAATTTAGAAGGCAGATTTAGGAAGTGGAATATGGTTAAAAATAGGAAACAAACTCCAAAAAGCTATGTCTATGAGGGCCAGATAACAATGAATTCACGAATGGTCTCACTTGAACACTACAAAATTGTTGCTTACACAATTATTAGAAACATTAGACTCCACAGCTGATAACATACAAACTGTAGGTTAAAAATCTTTGTCTATAGGATGAGATGGTTGGAGTCTAGCTCAAACCTTCTCTAACCCCCATGAAAAATGCTGAGTTGGAAGGGAAGTCACACCACCTACAGCATTTCAAAGGCAAAAAAGACCTGTTAGGATATAAAAGGTGCACACACAATATTACACTTTTAATTTTAAAGGGCATCTTGAGTTCTATTTATCACTTTTCTAAGTTTATGTGTCAGGAACCGACTTAAGGACATTTTACTGGGATTTAACTTTTTGGCAAAATAGAAACTTTGTTTATAGCCATGTTTCTATAAAAATGTTTAAAAGGAGTTATTTCTAATTAAAATAATATTTTTCACAAGTGATACATAACAATAACAAGAAAGTAAACATCTTCATAACTAACATAAGAGTAGAATCTCTCTTCTTTTCTTGTAGTCAAGCCACATGGCTTGCAGGATCTTTGTTCCTGGTCATTGAACCCACGCCTTCAGCTGTTAAAGCGCGGAGTCCTAACCACTGGACCGCCACGGAATTCCCAGAACCTCTTTACTAGCATCTTATTTTAAATACAGCAAAAGAGTCAGTAGAGCTTATGAACAGAAGTGGGTTCTCTTACAGGGAATCAGAAAAATAGTGAAATAAGGCAGAGCCTGTTTTTGTCACAGATCTGTTAGGCAGTAATGTTCTTTCTGGAAGGCACAAGTGGGCAATCTTTTTTTTTCCTTTTTTAAAAAATAAATAAATTTATTTATTTATTTTTGGCTGTTGGGTCTTTCTTGCTGCGTGCAGGCTTTCTCTAGTTGCAGTGAGAGGGGGGTTACTCTTCATTGCGGTGCACGGGCTTCTCATTGCAGTGGCTTCTCTTGTTGCGGAGCATGGGCTCTAGGCACGGAAGCTTCACTAGTTGTGGCACGTGGGCTCAGTGGTTGTGGCTTGCAGGCTCTAGAGCGCAGGCTCAGTAGTTGCGGCACACGGGCTTAGTTGCTCCGCGGCATGTGGGAATTTCCCAGACCAGGGCTCGAACCTGCGTCCCCTGCATTGGCAGGCGGATTCTTAACCACTGTGCCACTCAGGGAAGCCCCACAAATTGGCAGTCTTATTACCCAAAGGTTTAAAAAGTGGTTCTGAAGATAATGTCATATGAATAGGTAAACTATGAACTTCTCCAGGCCACAGCCCTCTTATTTATAAAGTGGAGACATTAATGCACTACCTGACTGAAGCTAAAAATATTTTGAAGTCCATTCCAACTCTAGGTTTTATTATTCTCCAACACTCATAGAGCCATGTCTTCCTCTGAGAGTTGTTATCTATCACCACCCATCTCTCTTTTAGTCCTAGGCTACTAGTGTTCTATATCCCATCCCCTCATGCCTCCTCAGGAACTCTGCTTTGTCAATTACCCTTTTTTTCTTATAACTTCTATCTCTGTCTCTCTCTTATTGCCCTTTCCTCTCTGAACATGAACATGTTCTTCTATCTTAAACACATACCTCCCCCCAACTTTTTCCATCTCATATCCTCCTTTACCATCACTCTCTTACCCTTTTTCCTTTCACATGCAAGATTCCTTCACGTTCTTAATAGAATGCTTAAATTCAGGGTCTCTCTTTCCTCACCTCTCTCTCAGGAGTAACTCTTCTTGCTGAGGTCACCAGGGATTTCCTAAATGCAAGATCCAGTGAAGATATTTCAGTCCTTATCTCCCTTGGCCTTTCTCTAGCATCCATTCTAACTCTCTCCTCCCTTGATTTCTGTGACTTTATGCTCTCTTGGTACCTCTCCAACTTCGTGGATAGCTCCTTCTCAGTCACCTTCAAAGATATCACTTTCTTCATCCACCCCCTCCCTAAGATGTTGATGTCTCCCATGGTCCACCCTCAGTGCTCTCCCCATCTCACACTGTTACTCTCTGCAGGAAATTTCATTCATTCATAATTTCAACTACTCCTTGGCTCTAAGTTATTCAGCCCAATACTCCTTCCAGATCTCCAGATACATAAATAAATATATAAACAGCTCACTAGTCACCTATGACTGTATGTTTCCCCATTGTGACATTTAATTTTATCTGTTAACTTGGCTAGATTACAGGTGTTTTTGTAGATGTGATTAACATTTTTTAAACCACTTTATTGAGGTATGAATGGCATACAAAACAGCACGTATTTAATGTATACAACTTGATGAATTTGGAGATAAGTATATGCCTGTGAAACTAGCACCACAATCTATGCTATAAACATACATTACCTCTAAGATGTTCTCCTTGCCTTCTTTATGATTATTAACTTTTTGCTAGTGTATGATACGGACAATTATAAGATCTACCCTCTGAGTCAAATTTTAGGTATACAACACAATATTGTTAACTACAGGCTCTATGCTGTATAATAGATCTCTAGGACTTATTCATCTTATGTAACTGAAACCTTATATCCTTTGATCAAAGGAGTACATGGTACCCTTGTGCCTTCTTGCTTCCTCCCCTAACCAGCCCCTGGCAATCACCATGAGTTTGACTATTTTAGATTCTTCATGTAAGTGGTGTCATGGTTTGTCCAGATGTGACTAACATTTACACAATCAGTTGACTTAAAGTAAAGCAGATTACAATCCATAATATGGGTGGGCCTCATCCTCATCCAATCAGCTGAAGGCCTTAGATGCAAAAGACTGAGGTTTCCCAAAGAAACTAAAAGGAATTCTGCCTCTAGATTGCAACATAGAAATTCTGCCTGAGTTTCCAGCCTTCAAACTCAAAACTGCAACACCAACTCACCTGAATCTCTAGCCTGCCAGCTTGTCCTATGAATTTTGGACTTGCTAGCCTCCACAAATACATGATCCAATTCCTTAAAATCCTTTCTTCCTTACCCCTCCCTCCCACCTTTCTTTCTTTCTTCCTTCCCCCCTCCCTCCCTCTCTCTCTCTCTCTCTCTTTCTCTATCTCCTATTGGTTCTATTTCTCTGGAGAACAGTGACTAATACACCCATCATCTATACATCATGTCTGAATCCCTTAGCACACCCACTTGAATCTTCATGATCTGACTGTCTTCAACTTATTCAGCCTCACCTGCCATTTTTATACATCCATCTTCTCCTCCTTTCATACTGACTCTTTGGTCATTCCCAGAGCTTGCCACACTTCTATACCTCTGTACCTTTGCATTCTGTTCATCTAGAAAACTTTTCACCCTTCAGAACACAGCTCAATCTTCACCTAGGCTGTGAAGGAGGCAGGCAGAACAAGCAACTATGTTCCTATTGCACCTTGTACATAATAGTTCCTTTAAGCACAGGTCACATTATTTATGGAATAATTCCTTATAAATCTTTTTTTCCCTTCTTTTAAAAATCTTGTTTGAATTTCTAGCATCTAGTGTAGGGTCTGGAACATGGTAGGCAAATGGTGATCAAAAAATATTTGATTAATTGATAAGTAAAACTTCTCTACTTAAGATATTAAATGGCTGCCCATCACTTTCAAGATAAAGCCCCCTCAGTGCAGCAGCAAAGAGGCTTTGTTTGTTTGTTTTGGCCACACCTGTGGCATCCTAACCACTGGGCCACAAGGGAACTCCTCCCTCTCCAATCTTATTCCCCATCAGGTCTCCACAGCACTTGAATTTCTAGTCATGCTGTACTAGCTGCAGTTCTCTCAATAAGCTTAGCTTTCTTGCATGTACTTCTGTACCCTTTGTTCACCTGGAATATTCTCCCTCCCCTGAAACCATTTGGCAATTCCCACTGTCCTTTTAATCTTCATATCAAGTTTTCTCTCTCCTCTGGACACTACTCTCACCCCCTCCTTGCTTTTGCCTCTGAGTTCCCTTAGCATCGCATACTTATCCTACTTAGTGTGATTGTCTGCTTCTTAGTCTACCAACTGCAGCCTATAAATCACAGTCTACTCCTCCTCCTATTCTGCAGCTCCTTCCTCTCACCAGGCACTTTCTGCTTTCATGCTGCCACCCTGTCATTCCCAGCTGACCCAGCCTACCTTCCTACTCTCCACCCCCAAGGCCATTCCTCTTCATGGACCTTTTGGAATCCATACTTCCCATCAAAATGAATCTTGCTATCTCAGTCTATCAGCCAGATGATCTGATGGTCTTTGCAAAATATAATGGATGATCTTCTGAAAATCTTCAAAAACATTGCCTTTGAACCCGGATCGTTCTGTTAATAATGTCTATGTCTTACCCCAAGGTGCACATTCCCCTTATTGGGACACAGAAGTGCTCTAGATTGTCTACAGAAGTTTCATAACATTTACTAAAAATGTCTTTAAATTTCATGTGTCTCTGCCAATTCCTTCTTGTTACATAATAGTATATTGTACACTCAATGTTTCTTCTTATGCCTTTTTCTTAGGCTTTCCAGGAAATATTTTTCCTACGCAAATGGTATCAAACTGAAGAAACTAAATCTTTGGCCAATTGTAACAGAAAACCTCCAACCAAAGAAGATTGAAATCAACTAGAGTGTGCAACTTGACGTGCATAAACTGAGAATCCTTTTTCACTTTTCTTTCCTTCTTTTTTTCCTCTTTCCTCCCTTCTTTCTTCCTCCCATTTACTCAGCAAGTATAATTCGAGGTCGAGAGCAAAGATTTCCTGGATGAAATGGCAGAGCAGCATAAGGTAATATTTAAGAGAGGATAGGCTCTGGAACCAGATGGCTGTTTTTGAATCCGGGCTCTGCCAGTTAATAATTATGTGACCTTGGCCAAGTTATTTCACTGCTCTGCAACCTCAGTTATGTCATTTGTAAAATGGAGATGATAACACACCTCACAGGGTGGCTCTGGGGATTAAATTATTTAGTACCTAAGAAGTGCTCCCTCTAAATATTAGCCAACTATTAACTGTTGCTAATTCTAGATGGCTAATGGGAATTAATTAGAAGTGCAGCTGGGAGTGGGGAAAAAGAGCTTTCTAGATAGAGGAAACATTATATTTAAAGTCCCGAAGCAGGAAGGAGGTGCAGGGTGTTTGGGAGAACTGATAGGAACTGAGAGTGGCTAGAGTGGGCAGGGACCAGATCATCTGGGGCCTTGTAGACCATACATAGGATTTAGGATTTTGTTTTTATCCTAAAAGCCATGAAAAACCTCTCAAGGGTTTTTAAACAAAGGGATGGCATGATCCGATCTGCTTTTTTACAGATAACTCCTGCTATTGTGGGAGAGAATAGTTTGAAGTAGGTGAGAGGAAATGTGGGGAGATCGGGGGAGGGGAAAAACATGATGATGCCGAGGACTCTAACTTGAGCCACTGGGTGGATGATAGAGCCATTCATTAAGATGGGGAACACTAGAAGAGGATCAGGTTTAGGGAGAAAAGGGAAGGACTCACTGTTGAACAGGTGTTAGCTTGTAATAACACTTAACAGAGTATAATCTGTAAAAATACTGAATCACTGTACTGTACACCTGAAACTAATATAATATTATAAAACAACTATACTTAAAAAAATAAAAATAAAAAATTTTAATTTAGTCAGCCACGGTCCCCCATCTCCCCCCGGCCATGAACATGTGGATTTGAAGTGGCTAGGAGACCTCCAAATGGAGTTAGATATTTAGAGAAATTGGATACATGGGTCCAGAGCTTAGAGATAAAATTTGACTTGATCTCTCTTGAATTCACAGAGTCAAGGTGAAAAAGGAAATTCTCATTCAAGTTAAAGTAGACAACTTCAGTTAAGGATGGAATAGTGATCAGCAAATAAGTACATTTGGTAAGAGAGAAAAAACTTTCCTATGACTTTTGATTGAAGCACAAGGGACAACTAGACAGCTTAAAAGACCAAATTTCAAGCAAGCATTTCAGAAAGTGACAATTTAGCTTCTGATAATTGTCAAGTAAACAGCTCATCAAGTTAAGAATTATTTTATTTACTCAAAGAAAGGGGAAAAAAGGACAGAGAGTTTCTGTGTCTAGTTTTGAATACTTTTCTGCTACAGGTCAGAACTATCAACCAAGACCTATGAACCTTTTTCAAATTGAAAACTCCCACAGGCTTAGATTTTAAGTGGATATGTGAGGTAAGTATAGTGCTTTCTGGAGTCTAAAAGCTCACTATTAATCTTGCTGAAACATTCCAGGTTAAATTAGCAGAGACTTGTATTTGCTGCATAGCTTTAAAGTTAATCTTTTAGAGACTCTTCAGGTGTTAGATCAAGTCTTTCAGAGATTTTGAGACCAAAGCTCCAGTTATGACAAGATACGGGTTCATATTTTAACAAAGAGCAGGTTATATAAAGTATTATGTCCATAAGCATGTCAAAAAAGATATTTTTACTATAGGAAATATCACATGAAAAAAAAGAACAGTATAATGAATACCCAGGTGCCCGTCCCCCAGCTTCAACTACTATCACTTGTCTGTTTGTAAAAAGATAAATAATTGGGGACTTCCCTGGTGGCGCAGTCGTTGAGAATCCGCCTGCTAATGCAGGGGATGTGGGTTTGATCCCTGGCCCGGGAGAATCCCACATGCCACAAAGCAACTGAGCCCGTGTGCCACAACTACTGAGCCTGCGCTCTAGGGCCTGTGAGACACAACTATTGAGCCCACATGCCACAACTACTGAAGTCCGTGCACCTAGAGCCCATGCTCCGCAACAAGAGCAGCCACCGCACCACAAAAAAGAGTAGCCCCGGCTTGCTGCAACTAGAGAAAGCCCGTGTGCAGCAACAAAGAACCAAAGCAGCCAAAAATAAAAAAATAAAAATTAAATAAATTTTAAAAATAATTGTATTTTTTCTTTCACAGAAGTAATACTTATTCATTGATGAAAATATAGAAAATACAGATTACCCAGGAGAAGAAAATATATACTGGTCACAATCCCAGGGCTATCAATAGTCCAGTTGATGCTTCTGAACAATTCAGAAAAAGATATCCCCTTCCCTTGGCTGTAGACAGCGCCTGTGCACAAGGTGCAGGGCTAGGCGAATGGAGTAGAACATGACCTCTGCTCTAACTCTCCTGTTAAGCTCCCTCTGGAGAGCTCAACATGCAACATGGACATGGCACACCTGCCTTCTAACCTCCTTTCTCTGCAAAGGCACACATACATTTACACAATTGTGTTGTGCTATACATACTGATTTGTCATACTCCTTTTCACTTAATATTTCATGAACACTTTTCCTTGTCATTATTGAATTATTCTAATATCATTTTTAATAACTGCACAGTATTATTCAATAATCTCTTAATTATTTAACTCTACCATTGGGCACTTAGATTATTCCTATTTAACAATATTATAAAAAGCTTTATAACATTAAATGTTATTGATTTACATTGATAACATTAAATGTGATGATGATAGATATGGATTCATATTTTTACAATAAAACCCCCGAGAGTTTGTCAGTTTGACTATTGAAGGATAGTACCTAGTGTTGCTTTATTTGGGTTTCTTTGACTAGCGGTAGTGAAAAAATGTTTTTATATGTATATTAGTCTTTCTTTTTCCTGAACTTCCCACATGTATCATTTATCCTTTAGCACTTTTCTACTGGTATATTTTCTGATTTCATAAATCTATGTGGGTAAAAGTTGGATACATGTGTCACACTACCCACACATTACTATAAAAGGCAAGTATTAAGAAGCAGTGAATACCATGTTTAAAAAGATGTAAGTATTTATTTGACTTATTGGCACTGAATATTTTGAAGAAAGATGTATATGAGGTTGAACCATGTGAAATTGCCAACCCTATGTGGTAGTGGCTCTCAAACTGTGGTCTGGGGATCCCAGGAAGTTACCAATTCCATTTGGGGGGTCCACAAGGTCAAAACTATTTTCCTAAGAACACTATGACATCATTTGCACTTTCACTTTCATCCTCTTACAAATGTACAATGGAATTTTCTAAAGGCTGTATGATGTGTAATATTCTAACAAATTGAGTGTGGAAGCAGATGAGAATCCCTCTGTCTTCTATTAAGCCAGACATTGAAGAGATCTGCAAAAATGTAAAACAATGTCACTCTTCTCACTAAATTTTTTTGGTTGGAGAAAATACAGTTATTTTTCATAAAATATATTATTTATGTTAACATAATGGGTTTATTATTATTTCTAAGTGATTTAATAATTTTTTTCAGTTTTAATTTAGATTATAGTGAATGTCAATAGACATACATAAACAGAAGCTCTTTAGGGCCGTCAGTTTTTAAGAATGTAAAGGGGTCTTGAGTTAAAACGCTTGAGAACCCTGCTCTGTGGCATTTGAACATAGTTGCCTTTTATTTCAAAGACAGAGAAAGAGATGTGAAGTGCTTCCTTGACAAGTAAATGAAAATAATCATGGGAGTGATTGTTAAGGGTTTCATCCCATCCTGAGTGTCAGAGACACTTCTGTGTTCTTTAATAATTTATTTTTTCCTGGGCCTAATGGCAGTACTGTAGAAGGGCAATAATAATGAGAAAATTAGCTGATTAGAGGTAACATATTGGGACTTCCCTGGTGGCACGGTTGTTAAGAATCTGCCTGCCAATGCAGGGGACACTGGTTCAAGCCCTGATCTGGGAAGATCCCACATGCCGCGGAGCGACTAAGCCCATGCACCACAACTACTGAAGCCTGCGCTCTAGAGCCCGTGCTCTGCAACAAGAGAAGCCACAGCAATGAGAAGCCCCGTGCACTGCAGCGAAGAGTAGCCCCCGCTCACCACGACTAGAGAAAGTCCGCATGGAGCAACGAAGACCCAACGCAGCCAAAAATAAATAAATAAATAAATAAATAAATAAATAAATAATAATAATAAAGAATGATTAGCCTTTCTTCACAGTGTCGTGAGGATGAAAGCTGTGAACCAATAATTTATAAATTAAAAAAAAAGAGAGATAACATTAATATTTCCACCCCAACAACAGAATGGTAAAACACGACCATGTGTTTCTCTTCTTTCCTTTGTCCCAGCCAAAATAAAAAGACAGATTTATCTGAGGCTACATGAGTAGGAAATCTTTCTTTCCTGAATTATACTAGGAGAGAAACAATTTAAAGAGTTAAAAGGATTCACTTTGTGCTCATTTGGGCTCCCTTGGGAGCCCTGAGTCCTCAGGAATTTCAAAGTCGTCACTCGTGTTTACTTAGAAATTAATTAACACAATAAGAAATGGGCAGGGCCTAAATGAGAAATCTTTAAAACTTTACATATTAGAACAAGAAAATAAATGGAAAGACACATCATGTTCCTGGATTAGAAAATGGAACATTATTAAAAATGTCACTTCTTGCAAATCACATTTTCAGTGAAATGCAATACCAATCAAAATGTTCATGCCCTCTGAACCAGTAATGCATTATTTAAAAAATCCCAGGAATCCATGATATTAAGCTTATTTTTATTCTTTAAAACTTAGTTCATGTTTCATTTTTTTTCCTCTAGTACCCAGATGTTCATATTGAAGGTATTTTTGCATAGTTAGTTGTCCCTCCGGAATGGTGAATAACTAATAAACTAGGAAGCTGCCCCAAACAAGGAACTCCTGACCTTAATATCCCTCCATTATCATTATTTTCCCTTGAACTTGGTGTTAACATCCAAAATGTTCTCCAGGAGACCAGAAGACTAGCAGGTGGCAACAAGAAACATCAAAAGCACTGAGCAAACTGAGGATGTCCATAGTTGTAGTAGTGCTGAGAGGACTTTATGGTTGTGAACTCCAAACTAAATGGATGTTATTATCCATTTGGTTATTTGATCAATTTCATTAGAGTTGTGTATTTTAAGGGAGATACTCTGTGCTCTATAACACAAAAGCACAGACCACAAAGCACAGAACTTGGGGTAATATTCTCTTGTGTGGAAACCGTTAAAGGGTTTCAAGATGTGGAGAACTGGGCAGTTAAAGATTTGGAAGGTAGAAACTGAGAAACATGAATAATTTTAATAAATATTCATAGATTAAATCAGAAGGAAAATGATAAATTACAATTTTGATCTTGTCTTGATTTAAGCCTATTATGAGAACAAGGTTGACAGACTTGAGAACTCCGACTAAAAAAAAAAATCCTGAAGTATAGCAAGCACACAAAAAAGTGCACAAATTATGAATGTACATCTCAATGAATTTCACAAATTGAATGCACCTGTGTACCTATTGTCAGATCAAGAAAGATAACGTTACCCATCCCCATTAATTTCTCTTGTTCCCCCTTTCAGTTGCTCCATTGCCCCCCCGCCACATCATACACAAACACCACGGGCAACCACTATCCTCTTTTCTAACTGAATAGATTATCTTTGCTTGTTTTTGCACTCTATACAAATGGAATCATACAGCATGAACTCTTTTGCCTCTGGCTTCTTTTGCTCATCATGATGTAGTATAATTCATCCATGTTGTTGTGTGTAGTTGTGGTTCATTCATTCTCATTGTAGAGTAGTATTACACTGCATGAATACACCATATTTATTCATTCATTCTACTAGGACATTTGCATAGAATCCAGTTGTTTCTGCTGAGTAGACACCTAGGATTGGAATTGCTAGGTCACAGCGTATGCATTTGTTCAGCTTTATGAGATAAGAGCAAACTATTTTCCAAGGTGGTTGTACCAATTTACACTCTCACCAGCTGTGTATCAGTGTTCTAGTTGCTCCAAATCCTTATCCAACACTTGATATTTTGTGTTTTCATTTTAGTATTTCTGATGGCTAAAATATTTTATTGTGGTTTTAACGTATATTTCTTTGATGACTAAAGAAGTTGAGTACCTTGTAAAATGTTTATTGGTCTTTCAAATAATCTCTTTTATGAGATGCCTGTTCAATTATTTGCCTATTTTGCGATTGAACTTTTTCTTACTGATTTATAGACATTCTTTATGTATTCTGAGTGTGTGTCTATTTTATTTACATATTGAGAACATCTTTCACTGTGTCTTGGTCTTTTCTATTGTCTTATTGATGTCTTTTGATGAACAAGACTTTACAGTTGTTTAATAGTCCCAATTTATCACGTTTTTCCCCCTTTATAATTAGCGAGTTTTTGTCCTATTTAAGAAATCTTTGCCTATTCTAAGGTCATGAGCTATTCTATTATGTTTTCTTCTAGAAGCTTTATTCTTTTACTCCTGACTTTTAAAATGTCTGAGTTGGGAAAGTTGTGAAAATCAACATCTATCCAAATTGAAGAGCTTTTTTTGAGGAGCCAGTCACAGAGTATTATGATATCAAATCTGAAGTGATTGAACAAGCAGCTCTCTGCAGCAGGAATACTAGGGAAAACAATTACACAACTCCCACTCTACTACAGCGAAGTGTCTCTTACTAAGTAGGCCATGTCCAGTCAGAAATTGGTTTAATTGACAAGGGCCTGGAAAAACAAAACAGGGTGAGATTTTCCATACTGGAAAAAAATTATCTGCAAATCATCTGACATCATCTTAAGTAGAAACTGAAATTCTTCACCTCTATGCCTACAAATTAATTGTCACAGCAACAGTTCACATCCTTTCCTCCACTAATACCTCTGAAACTATGACCTTGCTCCATCATTTACCCCCTTCTCTTTCATTTTCAATTTTTGGTCTGCTCTTCATTTTCCCTTTCCACCTACAAATTAGCTCAATCTCTCCAGTTCATCATACAGTGAAAACCCTCAAGATTTGCCTCATAAACTCTTTTCCTTCACTGCCAAAGTTCACAAAAAGTTGTCACATTTGTTGTCTCTTTCTCACTTCCCATTTCTCCTTAACCACTTGTCCCATCTTGTCTATTGTTTCTACCAGTCTATTGCAGATTCTCAAAATTAGTGCATCTACTTTTCACTTCTCCCGAGCCTTAACTCTTATGTTTCTTACTGTTAATGGTACAGCATCCTCTCAAGCACTCAGGTTGCCAATAACCATACCCCATGTCTGCAACACTTCTGCCATTTGGCCTCTCCTTTCCATTCCTCCTGCCACTTTCTACATGATTTTGTTACCTCTTACCTAGTTATTTTAATAGTCTCTTACTTGCCCTCCTTGCTCCTAGTGTGGCCTTATCCAAACTTTCCTGTACAAAACTATAAGCTCAATCTTCTTAATCCAAAGTTCTAACCTTATCCTGTCCCAGTTTGAAGATCTTTAATAGTTTTCTCCATTGTCTTTAATCCCACCACAAACTGGATCAAATTCATGCATTTCTACTCACCCATGAGAACTATTTCACTTCATGCTTTCTTCTGATTTTCCAATCTTTGTTGATGCAATTCTGGATTCTCCCCACTTCTGAATGTCTAAATTCTTCCCATTTTTCAAGATAAAAAGGCAACTTCTTAATAAATACCCTTTCCAATCTTCTCTATCTGGGAAACTCCTCTTTATCTTTCAAGACCCAGCTCAAACATCATTTCTTCCCCAGTCTCTGTACACTGAGTTAATCACTCTTGATCTCTACTTCCAAAGCACATTGAACATCCCACTTATAAAGCAGTCCCTACCACATAGTACCGCAATTATTCTTTCTGTGACTTTCTCCCTTACTAAGCTCTTAGCTCTCCCAGAACAAGTGTGATATAATTTAAATCTCGCATCCCTAGTGTCTAGCCTAATACCTTGCAGAGACACATCTATGATAAATATCTATTGAATGATTGAGTGAATCCTTTTTTTTTTTTTTTTTTTGTGGTACGCGGGCCTCTCACTGTTGTGGCCTCTCCCGTTGCGGAGCACAGGCTCCGGACGCGCAGGCTCAGCGGCCATGGCTACGGGCCTAGCTGCTCCGCGGCATGTGGGATCTTCCTGGACCGGGGCACGAACCCGTGTCCCCTGCATCGGCAGGCGGACTCTCAACCACTGCGCCACCAGGGAAGCCCGAGTGAACCCATTTTTAAAAATTAATTAATTTTTTTGGCTGTGTTGGGTCTTCATTGTTGCGTGGGCTTTCTTCTCTAGTTGTGGAGAGCGGGAGCTACTCTTCATTGCAGTGCAGGGGTTTCTCACTGTGGTGGCTTCTCTTGTTGTGGAGCACAGGCTCTAGGCGCTCAGGCTTCAGTAGTTGTGGCTCGTGGGCTCTAGAGCGAAGCCTCAGTAGTTATGGCGCACGGGCTTAGTTGCTCTGCGGCATGTGGCATCTTCCTGGACCAGGGATTGAACCCGTGTACCCTGCATTGGCAGGCGGATTCTTAACCACTGCGCCACCATGGAAGTCCCAGAGTGAACCCATTTTTGATCTTCTCCAGCTGTAAGTAATTTTTCCTTATTAAATCGCGATAGCATTTTTATCTGTATATCTCTTATATACTTAAAACATACATTACTTTGTAACTGTTATTTATGTAAATACCTTATATTCTCTAATAGATGGTTATCACCTAAGGGGCAGAGACTCTGCCTTGTCATATCTGAGGACCTCATGGAACCTAGTAAAAGGGATCCTTACATACCAATATCATTGACAAAACTAGGCTTGTCCTTTGATCAGGACATACTATGACACACCTCAAGAGCACAATGTTCCAAAACTAAACTGCTAGAGACAGGCCAAGGCAAGCTACTAAGAGACCTGGTTTCTGAAGACCTGGTTTCTTCAGGAACTGGTAGCACAGGTTTCTATAAATAAGGTAAATATTACTGCTTGGGAAAGCTGCTCATTTGTTTCTTCATTAATTTGTAAACTACTTTGTGGATAAGAAGTGGGATGTGTTTAGAGCAGTTGCTATATGCCAGGGATTTTCACATGCCTTATCTCTACATCACCATAACATTATGAGATGAGCATTATTATTTCTAAATTTACAAATAAGGAGATTTGAAGGCTGGTAGTATATGGGACTGTCAAGCACAAGCTCTTTCTCACTTTATCATGTAATATACTCAGAAGGTTTTTGGAGAAACCACTAGAGAAACACTTGAATCTAGGGTAGCATAACCTGCCAGGACCAAGGATCAGGCTTTTATGAAATTTTTATTGAGGAAATCCTTGAGGAACAAAAAATAAACTTGCCAAGTTTTATCTTTTTTTAAATTGTGGTATAATTGACATACAATATTATATTAGCTTCAGGTGTGCAACATGATTTGGTATTTGTATGTACTGCAAAATGATCACTAAAATAAATCTAGTTAACATCCATCACCATACATAGTTAAAGACTATTTTTTTCTTGTGGTAAGAACTTTTAAGATTTACTCTCTTGGCAACTTTCAAAATGCAATACAGTATTAACTATAGTTGCCACCCTGTGCATTACATCCCCATTACCTATTTATAACTGCAAGTTTTTTGACTCCCCTCATCCATTTTGCTCACCCTTTACTCCTTCCCTCTGACAACCACCAATCTGTTCTCTGTATCTGAGTTTTCTTTTTAAGACTCCACATATAGGAGAGATCACATGATATTTGTCTTTCTCTAAAAAGTTTTGTTTTTGTTGAAGTGTAGTTGATTTATAGTATTAGTTACAGATCTATCAGCATAGTGATTCAATATCTTTACAGATTATATTCCATTTAAAATTATTACAAGATATTGAATATAATTCCCTGTGCTATACAATATATCCTTGTTGCCTATCTAATTTATACATAGTAGTTTGTATCTCTTTATTCCATACCGCTAATTTCCCCCTTTCTCCTCCCCTTTCCCCTTTGGCAACCATTGGTTGGTTTTCTATATTTGTGAGTCTGTTTCTGTTTTGCATATACATTCACTTGTATTATTTTTTCCAAATATAAGTGGCATAATACATTATTTGTCTTTATCTGTCTGACATTTCACTAAGTGTAATACTCTCTAGGTCCATCCACATTGCTGCAAATGTCAGAATTTCATTCTTATTTTATGGCTGAGTAATGCTCCATTGTATATATATACACCACTTTTTCTTTATCCATTCATCTGTTGAGGGACACCTAGATGTTTCCATGTCTTGGCTATTGTAAATAATGCCACAATGAACATGAGGTTACATATATCTTTTCGAGTAGGTGTTTTCACTTTCTTTGGATAAATGCCCAGAAGTGGAATTGCTGGATCATATGGTAATTCTATTTTTAATTTTTTGAGGAACTTCCATACTGTTTTCGGTAGTGGCTGCACCAATTTACATTCCCACTAATAGCGCACAATAGTTACTTTTCTCTACATCCTTGTGAACACTTATTTGTTGTCTTTTGATAGTAGCCATTTTAACAGGTGTGAGGTGATATCTCGTGGTTTTGATTTGCATATCCCTGATGATGAATGATGTTGAGCATCTTTTCATGTGCCTGCTGGCCATCTGTATGTCTTCTTTAGAAGGATGTCTATTCAGATTCTCTGCCCATTAAAAAAATTTTTTTTTTGCTATTGTGTAAGTTCTTTGTACATTTTAGATATTAACCCTTTACCAGATGATTTTCAAATATTTTCTCCCATTCAGTAGGCTGCCTTTTCCTTTTGTTGAGTTTCCTTTGCTGTACAAAAGCTTTTCAGTTTGGTGTAGTCCCATTTGCTTATTTTTGCTTTTGTTTCCCTCGTCTGAGGAGACATATCCAAAAAAATATTACTGAGAATGTTGTCGAAGAGTGTACTGCCTGTGTTTTCTTCTAGGAGTTTTATGGTTTCAGGTCTTACATTTAAGTCTTTAACCTATTTTGATTTTATTTTTGTATATGGTGTGGGAAAGTGGTCCAGTTTTCCCAAGTCCATTTATTGAAGAGGAATCTTTTCCCCATTGTATATTCTTGCTTCCTTTGACATATATTAACAAAATATGTCAATAAGTGTGGATTCATTTGGGGCTTTCTATTCTGTCCCATTAATCTATGTGTCTTGTTTTTGTGCCTGTACCATACTGTTTTGATTACTGTAGCTTTGTAGTATAGTTTGAAATCACAGCGTGTGAAACCTCCAGTTTCATTCTTTTCTCGAGATTACTTTGGCTATTTGCCAAGTTTTATCTTGAGCACCAGGGAATCACCTGCTTCCCAGTAGTCTTAGGGCACTTACGGTTAGCGCACTTTCCAGAAGGGACAGAGGAAAGATGGCAGTTATGGTTATGGGAAAAGGGAATGGAGGCTACAGGTTTTATAGCTGGGAATCAGAAACATTAAAATAGATTGGAAATGAAATGAAATTCAGTCTTGTGGAAACACATTGGAGGAGACACATTTGTATTTTAAGTATAGGTGTGTACGGCCCTAGAGGCTTGGTTCAGTTCAACTAACAATGATTGTGCTGGGCACTTTAACGGGCACTAGGAATACAAAGAAAGAGTTCCTGCTTTCAAGACACTGAAAGTCTGGCATAGGCAGTCTGTTGACAGAAATAGGAGACTGGGTACCAGGGGAGAGAGTCTTTTCTAAAACGTTTCTGAAAACCCAGAGTGATCCAGTCCCCAGAAGTAGGATGGAAGGGGAATCTGACTAACACAAGCAGGCTAAAGGTTTTCTCTGTTTACTTAACTCTGGGCTTGATGAGCAGTAATCTTATTCCTCTAACACCTACATATGAGCAGCAGGATGTATATCACCCGCTGCTTAGGCCCTACCCAAAAGAATTATTAAGAAAGTAAACATAAATATGGCTTCACATAAGTAGGTGAATGAATTACAGGCTTTATTGACTTTATGTTCAATGCTTAGAACAAGGATGAAAACTTCTACCTCTACTTCCAGTATCCCAATTGACAGCTATCCATAAAACCAAGCAGTGTGTCTGGAATTTTCAGTGAACACTCAATAAAATATTGAATAAATGAACAAAGTAGTTATTGGCCAAACACCATGTGCAGTGCTATAGAAAATACAGGGGAATACCTTCAAAGATGTAAACATTTATGAGAAAAAATTAAGACCCATGAAATCAGCAAATAAGGTATCAGTGAGTCAGTAAAAAGGGAGATCAGCATGGGCTAGAGTAGATAGCATTTATGAAGAAACCTAAGAGAAAAGCACTCAAGAGATCTGTATTCTAGTTCTGTAACAAATTAGCTATGCTATCTCATGAACATTTCCCTCTTATATTCTTTTTTTTCCTCACTTTTAAGATGAAGAAACTTGTAGGTGATCTCTGAAGGCCTTCCCAACTGTTAATTTTTAAATTTCTATTTATAGTTGGGAAAGCATCTTTTTTTTTTTTCTCTTTTAAAGGTAATACATTTAACTCACATGGTTCAAAAACAAAACAGTATCAAAAGGGGTACACTAAAAGGCCCTGCTCCCACTACTACTATATGCCCTGTCCCCATGGGCATATATCTATATCTTCTCTTTTTATTAAAAGGTAGCACACTATATATACTTTATGCACCTTACTTTTTAACTTAGTGATATATATATTTTTAGAAAATGTGCGTGCACTTTTTTTTTTAATAACGTATTTATTTTGGCTGCATTGGGTCTTCATTGCTGCCCGCGGGCTTTCTCTAGTTGCAGCGAGTGGGGGCTACTCTTTATTGCAGTGTGCAGGCTTCTAATTGCAGTGGCTTCTCTTGTTGTGGAGCACGGGCTCTAGGTGCATGGGTTTCAGTAGTTATGGCTCGCGGGCTCTAGAGCACAGGCTCAGTAATTGTGGCGCAAGGGCTTAGTTGCTCCGTGGCATGTGGGATCTTCCCAGCCCAGGGCTCGAATCCGTGTCCCCTGTATTGGCAGGTGGATTCTTAACCACTGCACCACCAGGGAAGCCCTTAATGATATATTGTTTATATTACACTTTGTGCTTTTTTTTTTTTCCTCTAGCTCCCTATCGATGGACATTTGATGCTACAGACTGAATGTGTCCTCCCAAAATTCTGTTGAAACCTAATCCCCAATGTATTGGTATTTGGAGGTGGCATGTTTGGGAGGTGTTTAGGTCATAAGGGTAGATTAGTGCCCTTACTTAGGCTTTATAATCTGACTAATATCTAACAGATACTCATCTCCCTTTATCGCTCTTCTTTGCCAAAATTTTCTGCCCATTTTTGCTTTATTTTTCCCATATGAGCTTTAGAATCAGCTTGGCTAGCTCCCCTCCTCCCATTTCCTTTGTTCCCCCCAGAACCTTATTAGTATTTTTGACATGTTAAATAACATTGTTTTTATGATGTTAAATTTCTTAGCCAAGAACAAGGTAGTATGGTTTTCCATTTGTTTCTACTTCTGTGACCTTCAAGCTTGTTTTAAAGTTTTAATATAGAATTTGTATTTGTTCATGCTTGATAGATTTGGAGAGGCAAAAGATTGGAGTGAATATATTTCTTGGAGGGAGAATACAGGCATATTTCATTTTATCAAAAAGCTTGAGCTTCACTTCATTGCACTTCACAAATACTGTGTTTTTTTTTACAAATTGAAGGTTTGTGGCATCAAACAAATGCACTGGCGCTATCTCTGCAAGAGCATTTGCTCATTTCATGTTTCTGTGTCACATTCTGGTAATACTGGTAATATTTCAAACTTTCATTTTATTTGTTATGGTGATCTGTGATGTTACTACAACTCACTGCAGACACATGATGGTTAGCATTTTTTTTAGCAATAAAGTATTTTTTAATACAGTGTTTTTTAATTAAGATCTTTTTTTAGACATAATACTTTGCACACTTAACAGACTACAGAACAGTGTAAACATAACTCAAAGGCGCTGAGAAACCAAAAAATTCACGTGACTCACTTTATTGTGATATTCGCTTTATGGTGGTGGTCTGGAACCAAATCTGCAATATCTCCAAGGTATGCCTGTAATCTATGAGGCTGGTACAACCATTGGTAGTCTTTGGGACAGTAAAGAAACTAACTTGTAAGAAGAGAAAAAAGAAGTCAACAGTGCCTGCCATGTGCCAGGAACGATGCTAGGTGTTTTCACATCCTATCGTCTTTGACTGCAGGTCTGCTCATACCCAGGGCTGGATAGGGCCTAGATACTCTGTAGGCTAATGCTCAGAGGAGTCTCAAGATGAAAGCAATATGTGAAGAAAATCACAATGGTAGTCAGGCAGGGTAGTCTGGGGGCAGGAAGGAAAGGTTAAATTCAAAGAGGGCAACAAGACTCAGTCACCTTAAGGAAAAGTGATACTCATTTAGGGTGAAGTCCTTACTTGTGGAGATACAGGTAAAAACACAAGAGATTTCTTCCCAGGAGGACAAGCAATTTGGACTAAAGAATGAAGAAAGTTTGGCTTTGCAGACATCACCATCACCCAGCCACAGTCAACCCTGCTGTGTTCTTCAACATCACTGTCCACGGTGAGCCCTTGGACCACATCTCTTTCAAGCTGTTTGCTGACAAAGTTGCAAAGACAGCAGAAAACTTTCATGCCCTGAACACTGGGGATAATGGACTTCGTTGTAAAGGTTCCTGCTTTCACAGAATTATTGTGGGTTTTATGTGCCAGGGTGGTGACTTCACAGGCTATGATGGCACTAGTGGCAAGTCCATGTGCGGGGTGAAATCTGATGATGAGAGTTTCATCCTGAAGCATATGGGTCCTAGTATCTTGTCCATGGGAAATGCTGGGGCCGACACAAACTGTTCCCAGTTTTTCACCTGCACTGCCAAGACGGAATGGTCGGATGGCAGACCTGTGGTCTTTGGCAAGGTAGAAGAGGGCATGAATATTGTGGAAGCTATGGAGTGCTTCAGTCCAGGAATGGGAGAACCACCAAGTAGCTCTTTAATGCTGACTACAGACAACTCCAATAAATTTGACTTGTGTTTTAACTTCCATACCATTCCTTCTATAGCTCAGGAGTGTACCCCACCACCTTCATCTGCTCACTCTATCCTATAATCTTTGTGCTGTCTGAAAATACTCAACATCTATTCATGTGCTGCAGCTCTTTGGGTTCTATATTTTCCTTATTCCCCTCCAAGTCTAGTTGGATTGCATAGTTAAGTTTATGATTATGAAATAAAAACTAAATGAGAAAAATGAAAAAGTTTTGAGTCTGGCCTATTTAGAAAGGTGGCACCTTGGTTAAGATAAAAAAGATGGGAAGGCGAAAAGCAAAACAAGTTTCATTTGAAGAGTTTAAGGGGAAGAGCGAAACCTAAGTACCTTCTTCTAGATCCTGTACACATGTGTGCAGATGGCAGAAAGGCAGACAAATCAGTTTTTAGTACATGTGAAAAACTAAACGTCTAAATTTAAATCAAGCTATGGGTTTCAGTGCTGTACTAAATAATACATTACTCCACCTATTGATTGCCTGCGGCCAGCGAAAGGTGGGTTAGCCAGGGGGAAAGGCGGCTCTCAGCTTTCCATCCTACTGAAAGCCTTCTCAGGAGGCTGGGCAGGGGCAGTTTTGAATTTATGCCCTTAAATAACCTGTAGGTATTCTCTTACTCTAACTTGAAACTCTCAATCTCTCATTTCTTCTTAGTTTTCTAACTCTTTGGGCTCAAGCATCAAATCTTTTTTTTTTTTTTTTTAAAGAATCAAACATGCTATAGCTTCTCCAGTAATTCAGCATTCTTGCTTGGTCAACGGACAGCTCTGTGGATAAAACTGGAGTTTGTGCTCTTATTAACTCTGTCATGTTAGGTTTCTCTGGCCTAGAGATGTGGAAATTCAGGGGCAGGGAAAGTACACCATGGAGCTGAAAGTCTATCCCACATGACCCACTCTGTAGGCTAGTCAGCATGGTGTTATTTTAAGCACAGGTAAGTCTAGATTTGCCTAAGTATGGTGATTTTTATTTGGGGATGGGTGGGTGATGGAGAATAAAGGGAGTGTAAATATCTAGATTGCACATAAAGCCTTTCTTGGATTCAAGTCTTGCTTTAACCACAAGTGCTTATAAAATCTGGTATTTTCTCTCCACACACTTCAGGATGGGACTTTTGTTAAGCTGTGCCACACTATATATTAAGTATTCTTAAAGCTCCATTGTTACAACTGGCATGGAAGTAGTGGGTTGTCCCAAGTTCCCTTATATTGCAAACTTGGCATGTTCTTGGGAAGAGAAAGGAGAAAGCAATGAGTGACTGGACAGGCTGCTCAGCGTTTCTACCTTGCACTTAGTCCATTTCCTGAGCTGTGTTGCCGTTGCTTCTGAGGGTGGAGTAGGGATATAGGCGGGAGGAGGAGAGAGGTAAGTGTGTTAGGACTGAGCACCACCATCCCCCACCAGCTTTACTGAGATATAATTGATGCATAACATTAAGTTTAAGGCTCATAACATGATGATTTGATACAGGTTTATATTGCAAAATGTCTACTGCAATAAGTTTAGTTAACACACCTATCACCTCACACTCACCATTTTTTCTTGTATTTTTTTTTTTGTGGTGAGAACTTTTAAGATCTATTCTCTTAGTAAGTTTCAACTATGCAATACAGTATTAACTATAATCACTATTCTGTACATTAGATCGCCAGAACTTATCTAGCTTATAACTGAAGGCTGTACCCTTAGACCACCTTCACCCATTCCTCCTTCTTTCATCACATCCCCTCCCCTTACTCTACACCTGGCAACCACAAATCTACTGTTTCTAAGAGTTTGTTTTTTTTAGATTTCAAATATAAGTGAGATCATACAGAATTTGTCTTTCTCTGACTTACTTCACTTAGCATAATGCCCTCAAGGTTAGTATAAAGTCCTCAAGGTTGACCTCTTAATTTATGTTCTGAAAGTGAGATGAGAGTATCAGTTCAGTATCTTGAACAGTAACTGACACAAATATATGTAATAATGGTCAAATGAATTCTTGCAGAACCATAGGTTGGTGAGTTAGGTCTAGAATTTTATCAATTCATTGCTTCATGGTTTCCTTTAGGTGCAACACACCTTTAACTCCTGCTTTGGGACCCCAGCGGAAAGGAGAGGACAAAGACCCCAGAGGACTCCAGCAGAAAGGAGAGGACAAAGACCCCAGAGGACAAAGACCCCCTAAGAGGAAAGGAGAGGACAAAGACCCCAGAAATCTTCCACATTTTCATATATGTTTGTCCATCTGCTGTGCCAAGCTTTCACTACTAAAAGGAAAACAGCATGGAGGAAAAGGTGGTCAGGTAGGTCTGAGAAGCAGCATGGTATGGTAGAAATAAAACATGAATTTTGGGAGACAGACCAAATGGGGGGAAGATTCCAATTATGCTATTTTCTACCTGTGTACTAGTTATCTAGAGTTTACATTTCCCTCATTTGTAAAATGGGGATGACACCTACCTTTGCAGAGATTAAATGAGAAAAATCTACAGGAAAGCATTTAGTAGCTGCTAAATAAATGCATGGTAAGTGAAGTCCAATTCATGTTCATGGCCAGCATTTAAATTTCCATGCTTAAGAAGACATTTAAGTTGAAGATTCTTTATATGTTAATTTCAGCAGGTAAAATTATGAGTCACTAGTTATACACAATGATAAATTACTTTAACAATTTTTTAGTACAGAAAATGTCAACATATACAGAAGTACAGAACAACACAAAGAACCCCCAAGTATCCATCATTTAGCTTCTCCAATGATCATACCCTAGACCACTATTACTTCCTTGATACTGCCAACAGTTTACACCCTGTTGCAACACCACATTCTTTTGAAACAAACCCCAGATATCATGTCTAAAAGACTCTGGATTAAAAAACTTAATCATAATACTATTATCATAACAAAACACCAAAGTTCAATAAAAGTAATATGTTTTCTTGGTATCATCGAATATCCAATCAATCACCAGTGTGTACCACTACTTACAGCCCATCAAGTGAATGAGTTTAGGCCTGCATTTATATGCCTCTTATTCAAACTCAAGAGACAGAAGGATTCCAAATTCTAAGCCACTCCTGAGATGCAAGTTAACATTTGGGTATATTAAATAAATGGAAGGATTCCCCAATAGTCACCTGCCATGCCTAAAGAGGTAACAGTTTCCAAATTTTGCAGGAACTACACAGACAATATGTTGGTTGTAGTTAATTTGACGAAAGACGTGACACTATTAATAGTCATCACAATTTTTTTTGGATGGATCTTTATGAACCTGTGGAAAACTAAAAATACACTTACTTAGTCAACTTCGGCTGCCATAACAAACTACCATAGAGTAGGTGGTTTAAACAACAGAAATTTATTCCTCACAGTTCTAGAGGCTGGGAAGTCCAAAACTAAGGTGCTGGCCATTTCAGTTCCTGGTAGGAAGCTCTATTCCAGGCCTGCAGATGGCCTCCTCACTGGGTCCTCACATGGCCTTTCCTCTGTGCTTCTGAGCTCCAGCTGGAAAAGATCTCTCTCATCCTCTTCTTATAAGGCCACAATCCCATTATAAGGGCCCCACTATCATGATCTAATTTAACCTCAATTATCTTACAAAGGCACCATCTCCAAATACTATCACATTAAGGGTTAGGAGTTATGAATATTTTGGGGGGAGAGGGGGAGACACAAACATTCAGTCCATAACAAGCCTACAAATTTGTAAAATGATTTAGAAGTGCCAACAAGGACCTAATGTATAGAACAGGGAACTATATTCAATATCTTATAATAACCTATAATGGAAAAGAATCTGAAAAAGAATATATATATATATATATATATATATATATAACTGAATCACTTTGCTGTATACCTGACACATTGTAAATCAACTATACTTCAATTTAGAAAAATGTTACAAAAACAAAAAAAGTCTGAAAAGCCAGTAAGCTAGCATACCACATTGAACTCTGTTTTTTCCTCTGTAAATTACCTTGGCTCCAAGTAACTGAGATTATCATTCCTGGAAATCTTTCTTCACACTCTAACATAAACCCCAGTGCAGGTGGACCCCACAGCCTAACAGCTCTATTTTCTCCCTCCCTGTGTCACTTCAGCACTGAAGCAAAATTAAATAAAAATCATTTTCAGCTCCTATAATATCAGGGGAATTTTCCATGAAATGAGTAACTCCCTCCCTCTTACCAGGTTGATTCTCTGTAATTCAAACAAAGGCTGAAGGATCTTTTTAGATACTGCTAAGCTTGCAAATTTGCCACACACACACAAAAAGAGTAGGTGGAGCTGTTTGTAGTCATTCTTGGCACTTTTCCAGGTTTTTGCTGGCTGCTTCCACTGCATAAGCAGCCATGTTTTTACTAGTCGTGGGTGTGTAGCTGCAGGATCTGCAGCAAATAATTTGTGTCCTGAACAAACTGTGTAAACCAAATCTCATTTCCCCCAGTTTAATCAAATGATTCTGTTACTGGTCCTGAAAATATTAGGTAGGACTTGAAATAATCTACCCTTCAAAAGTTCACAGGGAAATATCCAAAAATTTGGTAATACTCTAGTCTATCAGCAATGCTGTGGAGAAACATTTGGTACATGGAGGGCAATATGGCAGTACCTATTAAAATTAAAAATACACATACGCCCTTTTGCAGAGTAATTCCAGTCTGGGAACTGAGATGAGACATGCTTAAATATACAAGAAAAGATTTGTGTACAACGATACCCATCCAAGCACTAACTAGAATATAAAAGATTAGAAACTCACGTTCTGGACTTCCCTGGTTGCGCAGTGGTTAAGAATCCACCTGCCAATGCAGGGACATGGCTTTGATCCCTGGTCCGGGAAGATGCCACATGCCATGGAGCAACTAAGCCCATGCGCCACAACTACTGAGCCTGCGGGCCACAACTACTGAAGCCTGTGCTCCTAGAGCCCGTGCTCCACAGTAAGAGAAGTCACTGCAATGAGAAGCCCACGTAATGCAACTAGAGAAAGCCTGTATGCAGCAATGAAGACCTAACACAGCCAAAAAAAAAAAAAGAAAAAAGAAAAAAGAAACTCATGTTCTTCAATTGGACAATGACTGGTTAAATAATCTGCAGGGGTAAGAAAAAAGGATGCATTTATACGGAAAAGCCCAAGATGTCTTAAGTGCAAAGTGCAGAATATTGTATACGGTATCCTCCCTTTTATATAAAAATGGGGAAAAATAACATGTAAAGGCATGAAAATAATTACACGTATAAGCATGAAGAAAAACTCTTGAAAAATACACAAGAAATTAAGAGTAGAGGTTACCTTGGGGGTGGGAAATGTATAGATGGAAGACAGTGATGATGTTTAAAAAGTTTTTTGCACCTGTGGGTGGATTATCTATTTTAACAAATCTGGCTGGAGGCTGTAACCAACCAACAATTATTAACTGCCCACCGCCTTAAAACAGAAAGAAAGAAAATCAGGTTGCCCAAATGCAACCTTTACTCTGGGGTGTAAAATACAAGGTTGAGTGAAGTGGCTGTGCCTAACCAATTCCTGGAAATCAAAGTTCTCGGTGCTCCTAAGCGATTCTGAGATCAGTGACTATGCCAAAGAGTTTCACTTGCTTACTGGAGGTCTTCTCTAGAACTTGGAAAGAGGGAGTAGATAAAGACAGAAGACATCATGCTCCTGCAATCAAGTTAAAATTCCTCAACAGTCTGTTTTCCAAAAACGCACACATTATTCATCTGTAAATCTAAAAACACACAGTAAGAAACCGGTAATTGTATTGTGGCGGAACATTCTTCTTTTACTTTTTTTTAATGTTAAGATGCTATTCTAAGAGTAAATAGTTTTAGTAAACCTAGTAGGGAAAAGTCGTCCTCGTAGGTACAGTGGATTACTCTAAATTTTGAGGAGATATTGCTGCTTTCCAAAAGGCAAGTGTTTATCACCAGCAAAATTATCTTTCATGCTAAGTTATAATGTCCTTGGCTGGCAAAGCCATCTTGATCTTTTCCCTTAAAATTTCAGGTGACTGAAAATGCCCTGTGAACAGTGAACACTATTATATAACATTTCAGCGTTTTCCAATGTGAAGGACCCATACCATTGATGATATGCGAGATGGTTCTTGGCAGTATGCGAACAAAGCAGCAAACAACAATGAATCACGTATGAGTTATTCCCGTTTCTTTCATGCTTTGGCATGATTTAATGCACTTGGCAAAAAAGCATCTAGCTAGGCTTTAATAACTGACTTTGTTTTCATTATACTGGTTTTCACAGTTACCACCTTGACTTTTTTCTCATTGCCAGAGGTCTAGAACACGAATGTTTGTCTGGATTAACCATGCTCACAGAAGCACAACAAATATGACAGTACAGGCACTGCTTTATGCTCCAGAAACCCTTGGTCGCAAATCACAAAAATCCAATGGTCTTTTCTCAGGGCATATCTTTCCTTGACTCAAATTCTCCCCATGGACTTAGATACTTGGCTCTACAGGCATGGTGTATTGCACCATACAAGCTGGAGTCAAGCTGGTTTTAAATGCTGGTTCTTTACCTTACTGTGAGTCTACAAAGTCAGTCTACCAAATGAAGCTCAACTGGCTACCCTGGAATTTGAGGGGAATAAACGAGATAACAAATAGAGAACAGCTGGCACACAGTTCAACAGGTGCTCAGTAAGTGCGGATTTCCTCTTTTTCCTTTACCTCTCTCCTTCTTTGTCCTCAGTACTGTTTTTCTATATTCTCTTCCAATGATCGTATTCACGCCCATGGCTTTAATTATTACCCTTATGTGGGTAATTTCTAATTTCTATCACCAATTCTGACACTTTTTTCAGAGTACCAAAACTTAGGTTCTAAATCTGTTTGAAAATTCCACCTTGATGTTCTGGCATGATCTTAAACTCAACATGTATAAAATAGAGTTTAAATAAAATCTTTCTCCAAATCATTCAGTTCACGCTATCACCGTAATCTCCATCACTCTGACTCAAAATATCAATCATCCTAACTCCTTCCCCCTTTCCCATCACATCCAATTGAACATCAGTAAAAACTTTATATGACATTTTAATAGCTTACGAAGTGTTATAAACAAAACAAAAATGTACGTTTTATCAAACTCCCCTGAGCCCCAGGTGGGAAAAATGATATTAAGGCAAGTTAGGAGATACGCCCAGGTCATTAGCTAGAGAGTGGTTAGTCTAGATGAAAAACCAGTTAAGTCCTGAACTTGGGACTCCTCACTCCAATTGCTGTGCTCTTTCACCATCTCATACTGCCTCAAGTTTTGCAGCATTTTTTTGCATCTGTCTCTCCTCTCCTTCACCACTGCCAACCTCAGAATTCAAGCCTGCCTTATCTTTCACATCCGTAACGCTTGGCTCAGTAAGGTAATAGTTGGTAGTCTGTATCCAGCATGGGATATTTTTTCTAACTTGTTAACTTCAGCAAAAATTTTAAAACCATGAAATATATAATACATATACTGAAAAGTCATCCACCTCAAAACTGACAGCTCAATGAATCACAAAGTGAACATCTATGCAACCGCCACTCACGTCAAGAAACAGAACGCTGCTAGCACTGCAGAAGCACCCCTACATACCCTCCCAAGCATTACTCCCCCACCCAAAGCTAATCATTTCCTTTCTTTTCTTCATAGATTTTACTACCTAAACCTGTATCCCTAAATCTAGTTTGGTTTCATGTGTTTTCTTGAACTGTGAATTTTCCAAAATGGCTATACCAATATACATTCCCACCAACAGTGTACAGTTTCATTTGTTCCAATACTTGACATTTTGTTTTCCATTTTAGCCATTATTGTGGGTGTGCCACAGTATCTCATTGTGATGTCAATTTGCATTTCCCTAATGATTACAGAAGTCGAGCACCTTTACATGTTTATTGGCCATTTAGATATCCTCTTTTGTGAAGTGACTTTAAATCTTACCAATTTTTCTGTTGGGTTGTCTCTATTTTTTACTGATTTGTGGGAGTCTATAAATTCTGAATGGCAGCAAAACAGACATATTTCTATTGTAGAAATGAATGCATTTGTTGGATGCTATTAGAATACCACTAACTCCTCTTACTCTGCAGAACCCCAAATTCACTAATGACCCTCTGGGAGGTAATGCAGTCAACTTTGCGCATTCTCGCTAAACCAATGTAGAGTTATTGTGCCATGGAATCTGCTAGATACTTGGAATATAATGTCAAAAAAAGTGATTAGGGACAACAGCTTTGAAAAGAGACCTGTATTGGAATCCTGTCTCTAACATTTACCAGCTTGGTGACTTTACGCAAGTTATTTAAACTGTTTTAGCCTCAGTATCCTCTTTGGAAAAATGGGGCTAATAATACCTATTTTAAGAGTTGTTATGAGGGTTAAATGAGACAATAATATGTAACAGGTTTTGCATAGTGGCTGGCAAATAGGAACATTTAATAAGTGGTAACCATTATAAATTTGGTTATTTCCATGTAGCCTGCCATTTCGGTATAGTGGGAGAAACTGAGTAGATGTCCATTCCCCTCTTAGCCATTATAGTTCTCACTATAAAGTTAAAAAAAAAAAAAGGCACTGGGTTTAGATTAGTCTTCTGGGAACTTGGTCCTTCTGACTCCCTTCATCAGAGTGTCTCTAGAGCAGTGCTTCAAAAATAATCTGTGGTGGGCTTCCCTGGTGGCGCAGTGGTTGAGAGTCCGCCTGCCGAGGCAGGGGACATGGGTTCGTGCCCCGGTCTGGGAAGATCCCACATGCCGCGGAGCGGCTGGGCCCGTGAGCCATGGCCGCTGAGCCTGCGCTCCGCAACGGGAGAGGCCATAACAGTGGGAGGCCCGTGTACCGCAAAAACAAAAACAAAAGCAAAAATAATATGTGGTGAAAGATCATAGACACTTCTATAAAATATAAAAATAAATTAACTAGAGAAGGGAAATAAAACAAAGGCATATACAAGATACAACAATACAAGCCCCCAATTTTTATTAGAACCATAAACATAAAATTAGTGTAACACTAATTGCTATAAAAGTTTCTAAATTCTTACTCTCGATTTCTGTAAATGCCTTGGACCAATAACAAAGGGTTTACAGATCGGCAGTGGCCCGTGGCCCATACTTTCGGTAGCACTGCTCTAGCGCACTGACAAAAATCAGACTTCTGAATTTGAAGGGCTGAGGTAGGTCCTAGAATGTGGAGACTCTACTGAAGGGTTAGTCTTGGACCTGAGTCATCAGTTGGTCGCCTACTGGACTTTTTCTAGCCTTAAGCACAACGCTGTGTCACTCCTTAGCTTAAAAACGACCCACTGTTCCCTCCGTCTTAAAGGGTAAGATCCCAATCCTTTAACATGGCATCAAAGGCCTTCCAGGCTGGTTCCACACAACTTTTTTGGTCTGATTTTCCACTATTCTTTATTCTAGTAGACCTGCACTGTCCAATATAGTAGCAACTAGCCACAAGTGGCCATGGAGCAGTTGAAATGTGGCTAATTTAGTAAGTAAAATTTTAATCTTAACTTTAATTTAAAATAAAAAATCTTATACATAATTCAATTACTGCAAAACTTTTGAAATATGTTTGGAATGATTCGAGTATGTGAATCTACGTTTTCAGCTGTAAATTTTATGAAATCAATTATTGTGATATGCTATAAATGTAAAAAACCACCAGATTTTGAACACTTACTTGGTAATGAGAAAAAGAATGCAAAATATTTAATACTTTTAAATACTGATCACATATGAAATGATACTATTTTGGATATATCGGGTCAAATAAGATTTTTTAAATTTCTTTTTGTTTTCTTTCACTTTTTTAATGTGGCTACTGTAAAATTACATATGTGGCTTGTGTTATATTTATATTGGAGTGTTGGCCTAGACAATCATGCCCCAAACCTAGGAATCACTCTTGATTTTTCCCTTTCCCTGTTTGATTCATTAGCAATATAGGTCGGGTCTAATCACAAAATATATCTTCAATGCATCCACTTTATCTCTACTGTTACTATCCATGTTACTCCATACCTTAAAACCCTTCAGTGGCTTCTAGAGCTCTGAAACTTACCAAGGCTGCAGACTTCATCTTCTGCCATTCCTTTCTTTGCTCTCTAGCCTTTAGCCACATTGCCTTTCTTGCTTTCTCACCAAAGATTTTGCCTTACTATTCCCTTTGGTCTTGAACACTGCCCTCAACTTATTCCCATTCAGGTCTTAGCTCAAAGAATACCTTCTCAGAGAGGCCACTTTTTTTTCTGGCTGTGCCACACGGCTTGCCAGATCTCAGTTCCCCAACCAGGGACTGAACCTGGGTCACAGCAGTGAAAGCCCAGAATCCTAACCATTAGGCAACCAGGAAACTCCCAGAGAGGCCATTTCTGAACAATCTTCAAAATTATGCCTGCTCTCTCTTCCCAGAGAAATGCTTCATCCAAATACCCTTTTATTCTCTTCATAAAGGATATTATGTGGTATTACCTTTCCTCTTCTTTTATAAAGCTTGTTTATAGTCTGTTCCCTCCACGGAAACAGGAGCAGGAACCTTGTTGGTCTTGTTCCTGCTTAATCTGTTCTAATGTGTAGAACAGTGCCAGTGACAGTTGCTCTCGAGACAACTCACATGAAAGAATACCTAAGTGCCTACTAGACATACAATCTCAGTGAAGACATCCTCCTAAATGCTCCCTCAACACACTTGGGAGTCATCTTTGAATCTTTTCAGTCATTTCGTATCCAGTCAACCAAATCACCAAGCTCTCAACATCTTCGGTCATATTCTTCACTCCTGTTTGCCACTATCTCAGTCCAAGTCATTACTCTCTCATAGATTGCTGTTTTCTCCAAACTGTTTTCTTTGCCTCTGACTTTTGCATGACAGTGATCTGTCTAAAATACAAATCCAATCTGATTATGCTTCTACTTAAAATCTTTCAATGCCATCCTCTTAGCTCTCAAAAGCTAATTTCTGCAAATGGCATTCAAGGCCTTTATGACTAGACCTCTTCAGACACATCTTTAGGCATTCCTGAAAAAGCATTATCTTCTTTGCCCAACAATTTCTCCAGAGTTTTCCTTTTAACCTTTGCATTTGTTGCTTCACCTGTCTGGAAGGTTCTTCCCCGACTCCCTTATTAAAGCTGATTGCTTCTCCAGTCCCATTCCATGCCTCCCTGACAGGTAAGTAAGGGATTCCTCCTATAAAAAATTTCACAGCATTCAGCAGTTTACCCTCATTATACTACTGATGATGCCTACTTGTCTGCATTCTACAGCATAAGATTAATGAGGGCAAGGATTCTACAACCACCATTAGCTGAATGTTTACTCAGATAAACTCAATGTTAAAGAGAAGCATGTGACTATGGAAAGAAGCACTGAAAATATTAAATTGAAAGAAAAATAGAATACAGGCTCCTATGCCATTCACTTTGTTTCTATTTTAGGCACAACGCTTTAATAAGTTACACAAAGACTTTACAAATCTCTACATCAATAACACAAAAGGGTAAGTAGAGAAAGACTGTTTATCTGAGGCCACCCAAAATCTGTAGACAACATGTTATTTCATTTGTTTGTAAACTCTTCTAGGTTAAAATCTTGGCGCTCTCTCACATATTCCCAATTCTTAAATCTAGGAAGCCAAAAATTGTACGGTTAGAAGGTTGGAAAAGTCATTCCCAGGCTCATCTGTTAAAAACATTACCAGTGTGGTGGGTATTTTAGCAAAATCATCACAAGTAATTTAAACTCCTAAGACTCTTACTTTGTAAATCACCATCCACAAATAAACTTTTGCTGCTTTCTTAATAAAATACAACACAACAAAAATCTTGACATTCCAGCCACGAAAAAACAAGACTTCTACCTCTGAGGTGACAGTAATCCAAGGGAATTCGGCGAGCAGTTACGAAAGGTCTACGAAGTATAAGGCATCAAAAGAATGTTTAAGAAAAAAAAAAAAAGGCGGGGGTGGCTACAGGAATATGTACGTTTTCGTCACGAACTTGACTTGCTCAGTTTAGGTGAAGTGGAGAAATAACATCCGTAGTTCCTCCCCTTGTACCTCAACAGCGACTCCTGTCCCAGTCAGCCTAGTGGAATCTAGGGCGGCTTCAAGTTAAATCCTAGCTTTTTCACTGCCCTTCCGTCTCCCAGGACTCTGCTAGATGTCTCAGCTTAACCTGAAAGGAGTCAGGATTCCCCATCTCTCAGCTTTCATGCCGAAGACATAACGTTAGCACACGCACTTCAGCCTCCCACTACTAGCCCCGCAGAAAGTGGCGGGAAGGCTAGGTGGCCGGCCTGCAGCCCCGCCGCGCACATGGCCGGCTGCAGCTCCTACCCCCGTGCCGCGCAGGCGCCGGGCGAGCCGGGACTTGCGGTCGCCGACAACGGATCATTCCGCCGCTTTCTTTGTGTGGCTCAAGTTCTAGAGATGGCATATTTTCCTCCCCTTTGTTAAAAAGAAAAACCAGGCCGTCTCGCCCCCTTCCTCCCGCCGGAATGGGATCGGGGAGTGGGTGGGAGAGGGATCTGCTGACCAGGGCAGGGGCGGAAAGGCTCAGAAGAGGGGCTGACGAGGGCCGGGTACCGGAGGGATGCTGGGAGCTTTGACTCACTCGCACACCATGTGTCCCTCCGCGCGCAGCACGGGGGACTTTTCGGTGGGGATTTTGGGCGCCGACCAGACGCGGCATTTTCGGAAAATAGCGCCTTGTGCAGCTGAAGCGCTTTGTGTTTAGCTGGGCCGCGTCAGCCCGGCCGGGTACGACGCGCCTCGGGTCCCCGAACCACCTCCTGCTGCTCCCCGGCCGCCGCTCCCGAAGCTTTTCCAGGTCAGTGCGGGTCTGTGTAGGGCCCTGTTACCACCGGATGTGGAAGTTGATCTCTTCGCTGGTAAAAAATAATTCCACTTCCCCCGGAACCCAGATCATCCCCGCGATTTCCTGTTTATTGCATTAAGGCGCCGGGTTTCCGGGGCTCTTGGCCCCGCTTATTCCGCGGGGGTCGGCGGGGTCGGCCTGGGACCCCGCTCCGCCCGCGCCGCCGGCGCGCTTTGTCCGCTCGCACCCCGCTTCTGGGAGGGGCGGGCAGACATGGTGGCGGCCGCCGCCCCCTCCTCGGCCCTGGCGAGCTGCGGCCTCCCCGCGGCTCATAGCCCGGCCGGTCCCGAGCGGCCGCCCCGGGGCGGAATGGGGTCGGGCCGGGGCTTTGGGGGCTCTGCGGGAGGCGGGCGAGGGAGGGAGGGAGACAGGCAGGCAGGCGCGGCACGGCCTTGGCGCCCGCCGCCCCGGGAGCCGCCGCTCTCTTTGTCTGGGCGGCCTGATCGCACCGCCTGGCTCGCCGGAGCGGGGAAGGGACGGCGGGGGCGGCCGGCTTCGGGTGAGCTGTGCTGCTGGGCCCGCGGGGCCGGGTGGCGCACGGGCCGCGGCGGGAGCGGCCGGCCCGGACAGGGTTAACGGGAGCGCCCGGCCGGTCCTGCGCTGGGCCGCGCCGTCGACTGCCTCAGCCTTGGGGACTCGAGTCTCTGAGGGGACGAAGCCAGCCGCTCAGGATGCTGGGGCACTTCTGTTCTTGGGACTTAGCCGCCGGGATCTGCGGGTGCAGGGCCTCGGGGAAGAAGTTGGGAATTTTGCCAGGTCATTTCTGCCTGGGCACAGTTAATCAGTGTGTATTTAGTGTGTTTCGTTGAAACTCTCCTACCGTGTTGAACCAGCGTGCCTAGCCTCAAGAGTGCATCGTGAAAACTGAAACCAAAGGAACGATATAGGCCTGCTTTGTGTGTGTTTTCCCACTTGAAGCCTGTTTTCAGTACACAGACTGTTGCTTTAAAGCTGATTGGACTCTGGCGAACAGACATCTGTTCAAAGGAGGGGCAGAGACCACAGTACTTCTGAAGGGGGCTTGGTAATATGGAAATATTTTAAGTGCTGTTTCTGGACACTGATTTGCTGTCTCGATTCAGGCAAGTTACTTTCTGAAGTAGTTTTTATTTGGAAAATGGTTTGATGTAGTGAGTAAATGATCCTTGTACAGTAGTTTGCCATCCCAGAATTAAAGAAGCACCATAGTTTATTATGCAGAAGTTCGTGGTCAAAAGTTCTTTTTGCAGATATTTATCTCACACATAGACCCAGCCAGCTTACTTTAAATTTCTTCTCATTGACTTGTAACCATCGACCTTGACACTTCCACTTTCAGGCTCAGATTTTGAATTTAAGGAAACTAAAGACGGCTTTATCTTTTTTCTTTTCTCTCTTTTGAAGTATTTATTTTTCCAAAAATAACAAAAGAAAAATCCATTGCATGTTCACATCAGTGACCTTTTAGGCAAGAGTGACATTGTTTTGCATTTCTGCAAGTCTTTAATGTCAGGTTTAACAGAAGATAGCTAGATTCTTAAACCTACTTCTGCGTTCAGTCTGATGTGGTGTCACACCATGTAACCACTGGAAAACACTGTATGCTCATGCCTTTTTTAAAAAACTAAAAAATGTGTCGTTTCTATCGTCTCACAAGTCAAATCAGGATGTTATTATACAAGACACACTTAAAAAATATGGATAAGAAGGTTGATTCCTGTGCTTTTTTCTTGGACTCCAACTTTTTTTCAGTTTGGGATTTAGAACATTTGAAAAAATTTTAAGTGATTAAACTTAATTTTTAATTCCACAACTTATTTTTAATGATGTACACAAGTAAACCATGAATTCCGTGTTAGATTTGCTTGTGAAAACTTGTATGTAAATGTAATTTTTGAAGATAGGACACTTTCAAAGCAATATAGGAGTGCCAGATTTAAAAGGAATCCTGCAGTGAAACCTTTGGTGAAACTGCTTTTGTATTGTAGTGTGTATACAAACTTAGAGTTAACTGTCTGTAACTTAGAGTTCGAATTGTCTATCTCTTTGAATCAATCTGGGTTTTCTAGGTTGAGGGGCAATTAAATTGTAGATGTGTGAAAATTTAAGGCCATACTTACTTTGGTTTAATGGTTTTGAAATGAAGCTAAATTCACTTCTAGTTGTTTTGTGAACTTTAGTCTGATTCTGTCAGTCTGTAGTTCTGTTCCATCAACAGGAAGCATCTGGTCATTCTTCATGTAATTGTTAGAAAATGCCAGGTATATTTTTGATGTTTGCTATTCAAATGAAAATAAATAGATTGGATCTTGGTTTGTCCCCCCTACCCTCAACTCTAAGATATATTTATAATGGGCCTCATTGTCCATAGAATGGACTTTTTTCTTTGGCCCTTGAGTACCTCAAGTTAGAAATAGTAACAAGTAAAGCAAACAAATCGTTAGGGATTCAGAAGTCATTGCAAGAAATTTTGACTCATGAATTAATTTTGAGGGTGCAGTGCCCTTTTGCAAGTAGCTTGAGTGTGGATGGGCTCCATCTCTTCTCTGCAATTGCTAAAAAACAAACTGAAACAAAACCTTAGCGTTCAGGGCAACTTAGTTTTCTAATGAATCATTTCTTTGGTTCCAGAGCTTTCCAACTAGTAATCATATGTTTCTACAGCGCTAACGTGTCTACCTTGGGACAACGATAATTAGTATTATACTTAACTTTTTCTGAAGATGTTTGTTCCATCATGCTCTCTAGAAGGTCAATTTATTAGTATTAGTGCCTATGTGTTACCTCATAATGTTGACAACAGTGCTCTGCACAGAGGAGATGCTTTGGT
The DNA here is from genome assembly GCF_039906515.1 of Pseudorca crassidens. Taxonomy (NCBI): domain Eukaryota; kingdom Metazoa; phylum Chordata; class Mammalia; order Artiodactyla; family Delphinidae; genus Pseudorca; species Pseudorca crassidens. The sequence goes on along the minus strand of NC_090296.1, from coordinate 93,668,275 downwards.
GCAGTCAACTGTCATTTCAGTCGTTGGTGGGCTAGTGCACTTTTATTTGGGCTGAGTATGTCCATAATGTAAGTGTAGAGGCTTAAGCATGGAGTGATTTCTCCACTGAAGGTAAATCCACATGCAGGGCCATTGATCTAGATTTCTAGAAATAGAAATCTAAACTCTTAGCCCGAGTTCTCTTACCTTTTAATGGGAATGATTATAAAGGTTGGCAGTTAGGGCCCAAGATGCTAATGCACAAATAGTGTGGAAAAGACTTGATCATTTTAACTGTACATTTAATAAGAATCAACACTTATAATTTTTTTAAAAGTAAATGTCATTTTGAAGTTGGTAGAACAGCATATAGAAAGAGCAAGGTGTTAGCCCCACTTTACTTTTTACTAGTTGTGTTATACCTGGGGTATTATGTCAGATTTTCAGGTAGCATATGATATATCATATTGTAAGTGGGACCTTGCATCAATCAGTTCTCAAACTTTGTATCAGAATCACCTGGAGAGCTAATTAAAAAAAACCATGAGGCCCAAGCTTAAGTAAGATAGGAACTGGGCCACTCTGTTTTTCTCACATTCCTTAGGTGACAGACAATCAGGTTTAAAAACCACTGAACTATAGAGCATAGCCAGAGAATTCTGATCATGGGGGAAATGGAAAGGAGGAAAAGTTGAAAAACTGTGATGTTTGGCCCCCAAAAAAGGAGCTCATCTAAGAAATGATAGTAGTATTTAAATATTTGGAGGTCTGTCACACAGAAAAATCAGGTTTGATTTGACTAGAAAGAAGTAGGATCAAGGGGTAGAAGTTAGAAGGAGGCAGATTTCAGCATTCTTCCAAGAAAAATTTCCTCAAAACAGTAAAAATATAATGTGTTGTTTTGGGTGGCAGGCTGTCCCCTCCCACTGACAGTGTTAAAGTTAGGGATTCAAGGGTAGAGGAAATGATGTGCTGAATGAGGATTTGGGCCAGGTTTCGTTAAGTTCCCTACAAACTGAGATTTTATGAAATCCGTCTAGGTTTGCATGTACAAAAGTGGAAGAGCAAAAGCTAATTGAAACAAGCTGGTTAGCTTAACTGGATCACAGTTTTCATTTTCTTGGATAAAGAGAAATGAGTATTAAGTGAGAGAGCTATTTGATGAAGGTTTTAAACCCAGCTGTGATTTGGCAGATTCAAAGCCTGAAAAATAGGCATACCTTCTGATGTGGAAATTCCTATTTAAATGAATTTATTTTGGGGTAGTAAAGATATGCCAATAAATTGGTAGCTGTTTACATACCAATTGCAGCATTGTTGATAATAAAAGCTGTATATTGACACATTTGACCCTCCTCCCCACATTAATAATGTAGTAGGTTATATTATCCCCCATTTTTCAGAAGAGAAAACTGAGGCATAGAGAAATTAGGTAGCTTGCCCAAGGTAGCAGAGTTAGTAATGTAGAGCATGGACTTGATTCCAAACAGTTTGACTCCCAGAGCCGGTGACTCAATGCTGTGGAATTATAAACAACTTAAATATTTCACAGTGATTGTTAGGGTACATCCCTAAAGTGGGGTACTGCCTAGCCATTAAAATGATGGTTAGAAGAATAAAAACTTGAAATTATGTCTTGGTGTATGTTAAGTGAAAAAAGTAAATTTAAAAACATGATTTTATTTTGATTAAATAACATACATTGACATCTGGAAGGAAATGTGCCAAACTGTTAAGTGGTTATTTTTGAGTGTAAATTTATAGGTGATTATTTTCTTTTTACTTACACAAATTTTCTTACTTCTACAATGAATACGTATTATTGTGTATTGCTTGTGATTAAAAAGATATTAAGGTGTTATATTTCAATAAAAAATTAAAAATATTAGCATAAGCTGAGGAGTTTGGATTTTATACTGTGCAGTTTATGCAAGTTGACTAAGGAATTGCACATAAATGAGAATTTGTAAGTGTGAAGTGTTCTGTATTTAATGAACACATGAAGTGTTTGAATCTTTACCATTCTAAAAGTAATACATTAATTGAATAGAGAAAAATATCACTGACTCCTACCACCCTACTATAATCAGTTCTATATTTTGTTAATGTTTTCTTCACCTTAAGTGTAATATTTTAAATGTTGTATTCATCCCAGCTTAGTCACTCTCTGGCTCTGTGACTTGCTTAATCTCTCTGTGCCGCACTTTCCTCCTTTGTAAAATTTGAATAATTATAATAACTACCTCATGGTGCTTGGAAGGATTAAATGAGTTACTGCATATAAAGTGATCAGAACAGTGTCTGACACGTGGTTAATAGCTCAGTAAATGTTAGCAATTATTGTAGGATCATAGTCAACTAAAACTCTGTGGTCTAATAGGTTTTGGAATTAAGAATTTTTTGGATATAGCTAAGGTAGTGTTATGTAACCTTTCAACAGTCCAGTGCAGTAGCCTTCTTCAAACAAGTTACTATTTCTGCAGCAAAATGTATGAATGTTTACACTAAATGGGGTAAATAAAGACTATAAATAGCTTCATGTCAGTTTCGGTAAGGTTTCACTGCCAAATGCATTATTTTGGGTTTCAGAGCTGTTTTTTGGTTTTGGAATTGCAGTTAAGGAACCTGTGGAATTTACTCAATTTTGAGTCCTATTTTATTTTAATATTAAAACATTTTTAATATTAAAGCATGTCTAGGAGGTCTAAGATCAAGGTACTGGCATCATTGGGCTCTGGTGAGGACCCTCTTCCGGGTTGCAGACTTTTCTCTTGTATCCTCACATGGTAGAAGGGGCAAAGGGACTTCTCTCAGGTCTTTTTATGAGAACATTAATCTCATTCGTGATCTGCCCTCAAGACTTAATCACCTTACAAAGGCCTCACTTCCAATACCATCACTTTGGGCATTAGGAGTTCAACATAAAATTGAGGGGTGGGGAGACACAAATATTCAGACCATAGCATACAGTATGGTGTGTAAGTGAATGATCTAAAAAATTTCTTACATCCTAACTGGCTCGTGTGAACTCTGATCTTTGCGATTACTCCACCTATGTTCCTTTATCTATTTTTTTTCCATAGGGACCCTCAATTTCTCTCCCTTAGCTTATTCCTGTGTGCATTATATATAGCCTGAACTTGTATCAGTCACTTTTTCATATTTTACTGGGCTCCTGTTGTCAAATTTTCCTACCCATCTATTTCCTCTGTTCTTCCTCATAGGTCACAGTGTATTTGTGGAGGAAGGTGGGTAATTATGAAAATTTTTGGCCACTATAAATTTATGCTGGACAGATCCAATGGATGCTTGCTACTTGGCAATCATTTTATTAATCTAATATTTTGCTTTTGTCTCATATATCTTCCTCTCTTTCAGAAGGTGCCATTGACTTCTACTTAATTGAAAAAGAAAATAGAATACAAGCTTGCATTTTTTTTGTTTTGTTTTCACCATGACAAATCTCTATTCTTTCACCTTATTTTGTAAACTGAATGGAAGAGGAATCTTGCTGCTATACTTAACTTTTCCTCTGATCACTTCGATGGTTATCTCCAGGGGTTTTTCCTCCTTACCTTCAAGTATATACAGACTTCCATATTTTGGGAGAAAAAAATAAACTTTGATTAACTATTGCTACTGTTCTTTCTAGCTATCTTCCTCATTTCTCTTTTTTATTTCAAAAATTTTAAGATCTTAGTTAATATTTCTGCCCTCAGCCCTTTTACTACTTCTTCCCTAACTTACTGCAGTTTTGTAATGACATTACATGTGAATGTGACGTATTCAGACTGCTGCTTCAAAGGACATCCTTTTTTCCAATGGTATTGGCTTCATCCTGATTTTATTCAGTTAGTGTATATGTGTTACTGTTGACTTCCACCTAGGCTTCTTAACTTTCTTTCCTTGCTTTTCATGTTAGTGTGCATCCTGATTTTCTGGCTACTACGTTTATTTTTTTTCTTTTGGTTGTTGTTTCATGATCCTCTTAACCACGGTCGTTATTCTTCTCAGTACTTAGCCCTCTGCTCACCTCTCTTTGTCTCTTCTCCATGGATGTTTTATATGTTTATATGTTCATCAGTGTGTACTCTCCAGGTTTGTATCTCCAGTGGTTTACTGAATACTTCCATTGAGAGGCTCAAGGAATTTCCTTCACTTTTTGATTTATTATTACCCACTTTCCACCTACTCTGTTTTTCTTTGTTTTATCATCATACTTAAATCTTTTTTTTGCTTAATTAATTTATTTTATTTATTTTTGGTGGCATTGGGTCTTCGTTGCTGCGCATGGGCTTTCTCTAGTTGCAGCAAGCAGGGGCTACTCTTTGTTGTGGTGCACGGGCTTCTCATTGCAGTGGCTTCTCTTGTTGCGGAGCATGGGCTCCTGAGCGCAGGCTCAGTAGTTGTGATGCGCAGCCTTAGTTGCTCTGCGACATGTGGGATCTTTCCGGACCAGGGATCGAACCTGTGTCCCCTGCGTTGGCAGACGGATTCTTAACCACTGCGCCACCAGGGAAGTCCCCATGCTTAAATCTTAAAGTTGTCTGTGATACATGTTTCTCCTTTATTTTGTATATCCATCAGTCAGCATGATTCTTTAGATTTCTCTCCTGGATCTCTGTTTTTGGGATTCTGCATTGCCTGTTATTTGCCCTTTCTAACTTTAGAGTCACCTTTCTCCAATCCATCCTTCATATGGCTGCCAGAATAATTTTCCTAAAAATTTTTTTGAACCCATTGCTGCTAAACCTAAGCAGTCTGAAGAGAGAACATGTACTGTTGACCTTTGCACTCTGCATTGTGCCAAGCAAAGTGAATTGAACTTGTGCTGAATAAATGTTTGAATGGATCACCGTTTGCTCAAAACATAGAACGACTCCCAATTGTCTGCAGGATAAAGTCCAAACTCTACTTTCTGGCTTTCAGATCTTTTCATATTACAGTCTGCTTCTTCAGCCTTATTCTTTACTCCTTAACATTACCAAGGTAGTATTTCCTCTCTGTACCACACCATGCTTAGGCATAACTCTATGTGCTCTTCCTTTTCCTTTTCCTTGCTTGTCAAAACCTATTCAGCTTAACAGTGCTCTGTGCCAGGCACTGTTCTAATCTCTAGTGTTACAGTAATGAACAACACAGAAGACAAAGTCTGTTTTCTTGAAGCTGTCATTCAGGGTGGGGGGAGAGGGCACAGTAAACACATGTCAGGTGGTAATGAGTGCAATGAAGAGTAAAACTGGATAAGGGGATAGAATGGTGGGAAGTGACTCCTATTTTAGATGGTCAGAGAAAGCTTCTCTCTTTGGGTGTCCTGAAATGAGGGAGTAAATCATGCAGTTATCCAAGTAAAGTGCTTTCTAGTCAGAGGAAACAACGTCTCCAAGATCCTAAGCTGGGAACATGTTTGGCTTGTTTGAATAGTTACTAAGACCTGTGTGGCTAGAGCAGAATAAATAAGGGGAAGTGATAGATGAGATTAGAGAGGTAGTAGGGAGCCAGATGATGCTTCAGATGGTTAAGTCTTTCACTGAAGAAGCCTTCCTGACTATATACTTTTGTTTGTTAATTTAAAGCTTCTCCAAACCCATTTAGCAACTATGGAAGTAGCTTCCAAATTATTTTTTATTGTGGCCCATGGTAAGAAGTGTATTTAACATTGTTAGCATACAAATGTATTGTTGTTTGTGTATTGTGTGTATGTGTGCACATGCGTATGGCTGGAAGAAATTCATGAAACATGACTTTACTATATTTGATATGCTGATATTTTTTAAAGTGTTAGTTTTAACCCATTAAAGTTATTTCATAGTCTGCTAATGGGTTATGACCACAGTTTGAAAAACACTGATGTGTGGTACATACCCACTTAAAAAAAAAAACAAACCAGGGCTTCCCTGGTGGCGCAGTGGTTGAGAGTCCGCCTGCCAATGCAGGGAACACGGGTTCGTGCCCCGGTCCGGGAAGATCCCACATGCCGCGGAGCGGCTGGGCCCGTGAGCCATGGCCGCTGAGCCTGCATGTCTAGAGCCTGTGCTCCGCAACGGGAGAGGCCACAACAGTGAGAGGCCCGCGTACCGCAAAAAAAAAAAATGACATGAGGGCAGTTTGGTATCTATCAGAATTACAGTTGTATTTACCTTTGTCTCAGCAACCCTACTTAAGAGAATTTATCCTACAGTTATATGAAGTGAAATGATGCATCTACAAACTTATTAATTGCAGTGTTGTTTATAATAGCAATAATGTCCACCTGTAATAAACAGGCATATCCACACAATAGCATACTAAGCAGCTATACAGAAAATGAGGAAGCTCTCTATGAACTAATAGGAAAAGATCTTCAGGATGTGTTAAGTAAGAAAAGCAAGTGCAGAACAGTGTATATAGTAATGCAATCTTTTGGTAACTATAGAAATACTGGAAGGATACCCAAGAAACTAGTAAAGGTGAATAATTGTGGCTGAGAGGAAGATGGGAATAGCATAAATACTTTCATTGAGACTTTTCAATGTATACATTTCTGTGTTTTGGATTTTTGAACTGTTGAAAAAACAGAAAAGGAGAAGTGAAGTAGCCTGTGTAGGACTTGATCAACTGTATGTAGAGACATGAGAGAGAGGAAGGAGTTGAGGATAGCTCCTGGATTTCTAATTTGGGAGGTAAACGTGGTGGTAGTGTCATCAGGGATACAAGAGGAAGACTAGGTTTTGACATGTGCGTGAGAAGTTCTGGTCGTGCCAATTGACGAATGCTTACTCCTTTTCTGTTGTGTGTATGTGTGTGTGTATAATTTATGTGCTTTAGATATGGTACTAGAGGTTAAACATGAATAGTAAACAGTCATAAATAAACATTTTTTATGCTTAGATTACAGACATATTCTTTTTTTTTTGAGAACAGCTTTGTAATGATGTCATAATTTTACAGTCAAATAGGGACATTGGTGTGCACAGATACTGATAGAATGTAGATAGAAGGATGTATGTCTGACAAATACATAGCTTATATGGGAAGTAGGAATTTATTAGCATGGGTCCAAATTAATTACATCTTTTGATGCCTGAAATTCAAAGAAATAAAAATGGCTTTTGAATAACAAAGTGATCTTTAAGGTATTTGAGATTATATTATAATATTTAAAACAATATTAAAGCTGAGTTAAGGAACTTTATAGGAGATCATAAAAGTATTTTTTTTTTATATGGTACATTGGGGAGTAACTGTGTAAGACAAAGAGGTTTTAACCTAATGAAGGAAAGGAATCATGAAATGCATGGATGTTGCCTAAAACAAGCTCTTGCTGTATAATTTTGGGTTTAAACTTTATTTGAATGAGTTATAGTTCAGAATCTGATTTTAGAGGCCCTAATTTATCCATATGAGTTTTGATTTCTATCTGGCTAGAGTGAAAAAAATAAAAGGGGAGGGCTTCCCTGGTGGCGCAGTGGTTGGGAGTCCGCCTGCCGATGCAGGGGACACGGGTTTGTGCCCCGGTCCGGGAGGATCCCGCGTGCCGCGGAGCGGCTGGGCCCGTGGGCCATGGCCACTGGGCCTGCGCGTCCGGAGCCTGTGCTCCGCAACGGGAGAGGCCACAATAGTGAGAGGCCCGCGTACCACAAAAAATAAATAAATAAAAAAAATAAAAGGGGAGCACAGATAAAGTACATACATGCCAGGACTTGCAAATGAATTAGTAGTTCTTTTCTGGGTTTATGTTAACAGGGATTTGGGTGTGGAGTAGCAACAAAAAAGAGCTGTTAAGTAATTCCTGCTTGAGATTTAAAATTTTAACCATTTTATAGCTGATGAAAAGATGTTGAACTGGCAATAGTTTTCTTTTAAAAATGCTTTAAAATTTACAAATAATGTTACATAGGATCATGTAACAATTGGAGATGGCCTTGTTCTTTTGTTTTTGTTTAAAAAAAAATTTTTTTTTTGGCTGCGCTGCGTGGCATGTGGGATCTTAGTTCCTCGACCAGGGATCGAACCCATGCCCCCTGTAGTGGAAGCGTGGAGTCTTAACCACTGGACAGCCAGGAAAGTCCCTGGAGATGTTCTTATTTGAGTGAGGGTGAAACTGTTTTGTAGCCTCCAACCTGTACTTACTCCTTCACCCTATGTTTTTCTCAGTACTGCAGTCCTCTGGAGCTTTTGGGAAACGCTGAATTGGGCTTGGCTACAGTTTTGGCTTGGATCAACTCATATATATCTTATATATCTTTGATATGTCCAGTTGAGTGGACGGTGATGGAAAGGATGGTGATAGCACAGTGTATAGAAATTAACTTTAATTCAAGAAGGATTTAGTTAGTGGTTCTCAGTTGGAGTGATTTCGCAATATCAAGAAACATTTTTTTGATGTCATAAAATGGGGAGGGGGTTGCTACTGGTATCTAAGGGTAGAGACCAGAGATGCTGCTAAATGTGGAGAATGCCTTGCTAGTTGAATACCCACTATGTATGTAGCACTGCTCTAAAGTAGTTATGGGTGCAAATGACACTAAAAGAAAGTTTTGTCTCTCCCCATAAGAACTTAAACCTAGCTAAAGCATCTCAAACTTAACAAGTCTGTGGCCAAACTCTTAACACATGACCCACCCTATCCCACTTTGCCATCTTTATTTCAGTAAATAATCCCACTTTTCATCAAGTTGTTCAGACTAAAAACTTAGTTATTATCTTTGACTCCTCTTTTTTGTGTGTGCATTGACATCTGATACATCAGGAAGACCTGTTAACTCTACTTTGAAATATACCTTGAATCTGGGTAATGGTGGGATAGATTACTTAAACCAGTTCTCTTTTTGGAAACAACTGAAAAGGCTGGATAAGATATATAAAGCACTACCTTAAGAGCTTTGAAGAACTGGGGAGATAGTGGAATCTGGTAAGTCAAATTCTGGAAGAAAGCCTAAACCAAGAGAGGTTAGCAGAATACCTAGAGAACTAAAGCCACTTTTGCCTTGAGTATGTTTGCTGATACCAGGAAATTTAGGTTTCTCTTTATCAGCCTTGTGGGATGAGATGGACAGAAATCAAGACTCAGAGCCTACCCACATGTGGACAGGTAAAGTCTTTTAAGAGATCCTTCCTTGCTAGGCTTGAACTCCATATGTCTACACCTGAGAGGGAAGGATGAACCAGAACTAACTCCTGATCCCCTTTCATTGCCTACCTCCCAGTCAAATATGAAGGGACTTCAGGGCAGGTTGTCTTGGTACTGAGCAGAACAGGAGAAAAAAAAGGAAACAAAACTCTCTACAAAACTGTGATCACAGCCTAGCTATGTAAGGGAAACTTAAATCACGACTTAATTTAGATTGGTCCCTGACTGGTATTATCCCTCAGGTGTTTGGCAGAAGCAAATGCAAATGTTCCTTTAAGGAATGCTCCTTCATCTTATGCCTCCCCACAATTAATTTTTGAAGGACAATGACCAGCACATAGTCAAAGATAACCAAGCATACAAGGAGACAAGGAAACATGGGCAAGAACCAGTGGAAGCAATAGCAGAAAAAGATTGTCATAGGCATCATATATTAGTATTAGAATTAGAAGATACATGACAAAGCAACCGTGATTACTGTGTTTATAGAAATAAATAACAAACTTGAAGACAGGAAACAGGAAAAAAAGGTTGCGTTGTGGATTTGAAAAAACCAAATACAACTGCTGGAAATAAAAAATAGAGTAACTGAATTAAAACTTAATGATATAATTTGCAGCAGATTACACACATCAGGAAAATTACTGAACTGGAATATAGATCAGACAGCATTATCCAGGATGTAGGTTAAAGACAAAAAGATGGAAAATATAGATGACAGGGTAAGAGATATGGAGGATAGAGTAAGAAAGCCTTAATTGGAATTCCAAAAGAAGAGGAGAGAGAAAACAGGACATTTAAAGAGGTGATTGCTGATGTTTTCCAGAAACAATGAAAGATTCCAAACCAGGGTTCAAGAATCCCAATGAATCCTAATTAGGATGGAAATAATTCCACACCTAGACACAGCATAATGAAATTGCAGAAAACCAGTCCCATAAAAATCTAAAAGTAGCTGGAGGAAAAGAAGATAACCATCAAAGTAGCAAGAATTAGGCTAACAGATGACTTCTCAACAACAAAGAAATCAAAAGATAGTGAAATGATGTCTGCAATATGAAATGAAAAAAACCTCTGCCAACCTAGAATTTTATACCCAGTGAAAATATCATTGAAGAATGACAGTGAAATAAAGATATTTTAAACTAAAACAGATTGTTACCAACATTTATTAAAGATAATTTAAGGGCTTCCCTGGTGGTGCAGTGGTTGAGAGTCCGCCTGCCGATGCAGGGGACATGGGTTCGTGCCCTGGTCCAGGAGGATCCCACATGCCGCGGAGCGGCTGGGCCCGTGAGCCATGGCCACTGGGGCTGTGCGTCCGGAGCCTGTGCTCCGCACCGGGAGGGAGAGGCCACAACAGTGAGAGGCCTGCCTACTGCAAAATAAATAAATAAATAATTTAAACCAGCACCATTCAATAGAAGTTTCTGTGATGATAGGAATATTCTTTGTGCTGTTCAATATTGTAGTTATAAGTTACATAGGACTATTGAGCACTTGAAATGTGGTTATTGTGATTGAGGAACTGAATTTTTTGTTTTGTTTTGTTTTGTTTTTTGCGGTACGCGGGCCTCTCACTGTTGTGGCCTCTCCTGTTGCGGAGCACAGGCTCCGGACGCGCAGGCTCAGTGGCCATGGCCCACGGGCCCAGCTGCTCCGCGGCATGTGGGATCTTCCCAGACTGGGGCGCAAACCCGTGTCCCCTGCATTGGCAGGCGGACTCTCAACCACTGCGTCACCAGGGAAGCCCGGAACTGAATGTTTTATTAATTTAAATTTAAATGGTCACGTGCACCATATTAGTGCAGTTCTAAAGGATATACATCAGGCAGAATGAACCTCATATGGGAGGAATAAAATGTATGAAGGGCTGAAAAGTAAAGAAAGTGATGTATATTTAGAAAATGAAAATGAATATGGACTGCATAAAACAGTAAAAAATATCTAATGGATTAAAAAACAAGGCAATAGGAGAAGGGGGATAAGTGGGGTTTTAGGGTCCTTATCTAGTAGGAGGGTAAATTTAAAAAAAAAACTGTGTGGAAAACTTTAAATATATAAAAGGAAAGGAAAGAGTATAATGAACCCCACATTCATTACCTAGCTTCAACAGTGATCAGCTCATGACTAATCTGGTTTCATATATTGATATATCCCCCAATTATTCTAAAACAAATTCCAAGTATCACATCATTTAATCTGTAAATATATTGTTTTTAATCTCTAAAAAGATATAAACTTAAACTGCAGTATCATTATCAGATCCAGAAAAACAGTCAACATAATTTCTTAATATCAGTACATATTTAAGCAGTGATCACATTTCCCCAGTAATCTCCAAAATGATTTCTTTAACTTATTTTTTTAGGGCGGTTTTAGGTTCACAGCAAAATTGAGGGGAAAGTACAGAGATTTCCCATATACCATCTTTCCCCATATATGCATAACCTCCCCCATTGTCAGTATCCCCTACCAGAGTGGTACATTTGTTACAATTGGTGAACCTACTTTGACACATCATGATCACCCAAAGTCCATAGTTTACATTATGATTCATTCTTGGTGTTGTACATTCTGTGGGTTTGAACAAATGTATAATGAGAAGTATCCATCATTATGGTCTCATATAAGTATTTTTTCACTGCCCTAAAAAAATGACTTAAAAATGTACACTTAGTTTCTTCAAATTGAATCCAGAGTCCACACATGTCATTTGGTTGATGTGTTGCTTGGGTTTTCTAAACTCTATAGGCTCTTTGGGGAAGCGGGAACTAAAGATTTTGATTAACTTTAGACTTTAATGCATGGTATAATATCTAGGGAACCACTGAAAGAAGAGAGGGTATAACTTCCAAATCACTAGAGGAAATAGATAGAATGTTAAAAAAAAAAAAAGAATCAATCCAAAAGAAGGCAAGAAAGAGAGAAAAAAAACCCAACAGGGAACAATGGAAAGCACAAAATAAGATGCTAGATTTAAACCTAGATAGATAGTACTTAAAGGTAAAATGTCTAAATGATCACACAGGTATCATCCTAGCACAAGGCACCATCAGCCCAAAATATTTTCCTAACTAGTATTACTGCCTCAATTCTTGCCACCTTCTATGTATTACCCACATAATAACAAGAGTAGTTTTTAAAAACTAGATCAACCACATCACAACACGTTTAAAATATTCCAACAGCTTCCTAGTAAACTCAATAAAATCCAGACGCTTTAGTAGTGCCTATAAGGCCCTACGTGAAGTGGCCCATTCATATCTCTGTGATTGCATATCCTGCTCTTCTTCTTCACTCTAGCTCAGGGCCCTTATACTTGCTATTGCATCTCCCTGGTTCACCAGGAACAGTCAGAACTCTTAGTTCTAAGCACCAGAAACTGCCTCTGGTTAATTTCGCAGAAAAGGAATTTATCAGAGGAAGAAACTGCTACCACTACTGTCGTTGGAATCTGCTGCCACTCTTGCCATAATGGATTCTGTGTACTTCCTGCTTTTTTTATGCATTATCATCTAAGTTAAATTCCAGTATAGTTACTTCTCTGTTTGAGAGGAGATCATATGACTGTGCCCTAGCTGCATGGAAAGCTGGGAAAGTATATATCTAGCTTTAGTAATAGGTGGCCATTTCTGCCTTTCAAGACTCAAGAGGAGAATTCCCTAGATATATGAAGGTGTTCTGATGTTGAGCAGCTAAAAGAGTGACATATCCATCATGCTTTTCTCTGGAATCCTTCCTTGCTTTGCTTCTTCCCTTCATTTGTGTTTCTACTCAAATGTCACCTCCTCAAAGAGGCCTGTCCTTAGACTTTGTCTAAAATGGCAGTTCTCTGTCCCTAATCCAGTACTCTCCATTTTCTTACCCTGCCTTATATTTTCTTACCCTCTCTTAGATTTTATTCATAGCATTTATCACTACTACTACTACTACTTTTACTGATTGATTGGTTGATTTCCAGGCTCTCCTTGCAGACCACAAGCTCCATGAGGGTAGGGATTTGTCTGTCATTGTTCACCTTTCTGTTGGCAGATAGTGTATGCTTAGTAAACATTTGTGTAATGAATGAAAGGGAAATACATGAACTATGGCATAAATTGCTCAGAAAAAATGGAAAGGAAGGATTAGCTCATTTAAGGAAAGCTTATTGGGGAAGAGGAATTTTTGAAATGGGTTTTGGTTGGAGTCTAGGATTTGGAGAAAAGGGATGAAGCCATTCCAAACTGGGAAAATAGCATGAGGGGAGGCACTGGGTCTGGAATAAGGTGGGCATGTATGGGATGAGGAAAAACTGTTTAGATTCTGATGACTGTTGGGGGTTATTAAGTGGGAGGTGGGAAAACTGGATGAGGTGAATATGTGAGGTTGAAGCAGTTGATACAGGACCTTGAATTGTAAGTTGAAGTCTTGACTTGATTGCTGGAGAGTAAACGATTGCTAGGGTTTTTTTTTTTTTTTTAATTAAAAATAAACTGGTATTTTCACATAGCTGAGTACTATGCTACTGTAAAACAGAATGACGAAAATCTCTAAGGAGATTTTCAAGGTTATATATTAAGTAGAAAAAGGCAAAGTGCAGAACAATGTATGTACTATGCTCTTTTGGTGTTAAGAGGTGTGTGGGGGGGAGGAATAAGAATATATATACTAATTTCCTTATGTCGCAAAAAGAAAAACCGAAAAGACAAACTAGAATAGAATTGTTGCCCTGTGGTGGGGTGGGTGGGAATGACATGAAGGAAACAGGGATGGAAGTGAGATTTCTGGGTTTACCTTTTTATTTAGTTTTGACTTTTGAAATGTGGAAATATTTTACATATTCAAAAATTACACTAAGTCAAAGTAGATGAAAAACAATTCCTAAAATTGAGAACTTGAACAAATGAACCAATGTATATATCAAAATAGTTATTTAAATACATGAAGAAAAACAGTATCTCAAGTGACTTTTGAGCTCAACACTAAATGGCATATATGCTAAAGACAAAAAGAACTGCAAAGAAATCTTATTCATTCATTTTATTGCTAGTTGTAATATTGGTATTTAAAATTTTTTTTTTTTTTTTGCGGTACGCGGGCCTCTCACTGTTGTGGCCTCTCCCACTACGGAGCACAGGCTCCGGACGCGCAGGCTCAGCGGCCATGGCTCTTCCCGGACCGGGACACGAACCCGTGTCCCCTGCATTGGCAGGCGGACTCTCAACAACTGCGCCACTAGGGAAGCCCTAAAAAAAAATTTTTTATTGGAGTATAGTTGATTTACAGTGTTGTGTTAGTTTCTGCTATACAGCAAAGTGAATCAATATATGTATACATATATCCACTCTTTTTTAGATTCTTTTCCCATATAGGTCATTACAGAGTCTTGAGAAGAGTTCCCTGTGCTATACAGTAGGTCCTTATTAGTTGTCTATTTTATATATAATAGTTTATATGTCAGTCCCCGTCTTCCAGTTTATCCCTCCCCTGCCCCCTGCTTCCCCCCGGTAACTATAAGTTTGTTTTCTACATCTGTGACTCTATTTTTGTTTTGTAAATAAGTTCATTTGTACCCTTTTTTTAGATTCCACATATAAGCGATATCATATGATATTTGTCTTTCCCTGTCTGACTTATTTCACTTAGTATGACAATCTCTAGGTCTATCCATGTTGCTGCAAATGGCATTATTTCATTCTTTTTTAATGGCTGAGTAATATTCCACTGTGTATATGTACCACATCTTCTTTATCCATTACTCCGTTGATGGACATTTAGGTTGCTTCCATGTCCTGGCTATTATAAATAGTGCTGCAGTGAACAGTGGGGTGTATGTATCATTTCAAATTATGGTTTTCTCTGGATATATGCTCAGGAATTATTGGTATTTTTATTTTGACAGCATTTTTTATGTATTGTTAGGATAAAGCCCATAAGTTTTTATGTTTATATATTAGGAGGCAGTAGAGATACTTGTGTACAATCAAAGAAGTTAAGCAAAAAACCTAACAATGTTGAACTTGAATTATAAATATCAATATGAATTCATGATTTAAAATATTTATTTCTTAATTCTATCCAAATACATATTTCTTTCTTATCTCTGTCCATTGAAAGGACCTAGAAACAGTGTGTCCCTCTGGTAGATATGAGTACTGCTCTCACTCTAATTTTGGTCTTTAAATACTTCTACTTAGAATCCAGCACTCCTCAAAGAAATGACTGATTCCAGGACTGGGGCAGGGAGCATACATAGTGAAACTGGAACATGTTTTGCCAGAAGCAAGAAAGCTTTCAAAGATAACAAAAAGCCAACCCAGAGAAGCTCTTGTTGGCCAAAATTGGGACAGGTTGAATATCAAAAAGAATAAGGAGGGCTTCCCTGGTGGCACAGTGGTTGAGAGTCTGCCTGCCGATGCAGGGGACACGGGTTCGTGCCCCGGTCCGGGAAGATCCCACATGCCGCGGAGCGGCTAGGCCCGTGAGCCATGGCCACTGAGCCTGCGCGTCCGGAGCCTGTGCTCTGCAACGGGAGAGGCCACAACAGTGAGAGGCCTGCAAAACAAACAAAAAAACAAAAAAGAATAAGGAGAGTATTTATTGAAACAAAAACCAAAACAAAACAAATGGAAATGGCCTTTATACCTGTTCTTTACTCTGAAAATTGGTAATTAAACATTCGAACTGCCCTTTTAGTAGAAACTATATTACAAATAATGAGGAATGCCAGGTAATAAATATAGATTTAGAAATCACAATTTATTACAAGCTGTTATGCAATAATTGACTTGGACCAGGATCATTAATGGATGCTAAAACCATTAGGCAAAAGGTTCATTGGGAATTGGATATTCACATGGAACCAAAGCAACTCCACAGAGTACTGGTTGGTCTCAAAGTAAGACGATAAAACTTTGGATCAGTGGAAAGATCAGGCTAATTATTAATTGTAGCATCACTAAAAATGAACCAAAAAATGTATGCTTCCTGATGTGATTTAATATCAAGTATATAGCATCATCTGAAATATTTTTGTCTAAAATTTAAAATCTGAGTTTAGTCAAACTTTTAAGACTTTCAGTTTATAAAGAAATATGGAAGATGAAAGAAATTAAGTACTACCTTGAGGAAGCAGTTAGAAAAATCCAGAATGTGAGATACAGATGAACTAGTCATTTAATGTCACGGGGGAGAAAAACATTGGGGTAGATGGAGGAAAGGGAAATTTACCTAGAATAAAACTAATTTAGAGATGTAACAACCAACTGCAGTGTGTGTCAGCTGTAAAGTACTTTTTTTAGAAAGGAGTAGGATGAAGCAAGATGGCCAACTTTTAATTTAGAATGTGGGTGATAGGCATATGGGTATGTGTGTTTGTGTACATACACACATATATACACATATATGCATATACATATACTTTTCTATATTTGAAAATTTTTAGAATAAAAACTTTAAAAATGTTTTTCTGTTGATGGACACTTAAGTTGCTTGTAGTTTCTTTTTTTCTATTACAAATAATGTTTCTATAGACGTTCTTACACATGTTCCTCTCCTATGTATGCATATTGTAGAGTACACAAGGAAATAGGCTAGCTTCCTAGCAGTGGAATCCCTGGATCAAAGGGTAGATGCTTCTTCAACGTTACTAGATATCAATGAATTGTTCTTCAAAATGATTATACTGTTAAGAATTTTAGACAAAGGGATCATGAAACGTATGTCTTCTCTACTAGATGGTGAATTCTTTGAGGGTAGGTACTGTGTAGAGACCCATATAGAAATGTTTAAATTGAATGAAATTGTATTTTAGGGGGATTGCCTGGCAGCAGGATGGAGAAACTAGAGTTAGGTCAGCTAAGAGGCTACTGTGTTGTTTAAAGTATGAGGCAGTGAGTGTGTAAGACTAGAGGTAGTGGAGAGGAAGGGATGACTATGAGAGAAATCTTGGAGAGAAAAGATCAAAGTGTATGCATTCTTATCGTTGGGCAGGATATTAATGGTTCACTCTTGTGACTTACAACATCTATCAGTTTGTTGGTTTCACTTTATAGTAAACAGGTAAGGTATGCTTTCCTGATTAATTCAAAACCATCTAATGGTCCAGGTCTAATAGAATTCTAGCCTTATCTTCATTCTCTGCTCATAATCCTTTCAAGCCTCAGTCTCTTCCTTGGGTGAATACATGTGATTTAAAAGAGACTAGTAGTTGAATGGGGTAAAGGGACAGTGGGTTGCAAAGATGAAGAGAATTTAGTAGAATCTATGGATGCCTTCATCCCCAAATCAGTTTGTGAAGTCTTACAAGGGCAAAGGCTATATCCTCCTATAGTTTTTAGAGGGAAAGTCTATCCAGGAACATAACAGGGAAAATTCATCAGATGCAGTTTTTCTAAAAGAATGCCATATATATATTTCTTCTGGTTTTACTGAGATATAATTGCATACAGCATTGTAGAAATTTAAGGTATACAGCATAATGATTTGACTTATATACATCATGAAATGATTACCACAGTAAATTTAGTGAACATCCATCATCTTATATAGTTATAAAATCTTGTGATGAGAACTTTTAGGATTTATTCCTTTAAAAACTTAAAAACAGATTCAATGCAGTCCCTATCAAATTACCAATGGCATTTTTTACAGAACTACAACAAAAAATCTTAAAATTTATATGGAGACACAAAAGACCCCGAATAGCCAAAGCAGTCTTGAAGGAAAAAAACGGAGCTGGAGGAATCAGGCTCCCCAACTTCAGACAATACTACAAAGCAACAGTAATCAAGACAATATGGTACTGGCACAAAAACAGAAATATAGATCAATGGAACATGATAGAAAGCCCAGAGATAAACCCATGCATCTATGGTCAACTAGTCTATGACAAAGGAGGCAAGGATATACAATGGAGAAAAGACAGTTTCTTCAATAAGCGATGCTGGGAAAACTGCACAGCTACACGTAAAAGAATGAAATTAGAACACTCCCTAACACCATACACAAAAATAAACTCAAAATGTATTAGAGGCCTAAATGTAAGACTGGACACTATAAAATTCTTAGAGGAAAACATAGGAAGAACACTCTTTGACATAAATCACAGCAAGATCTTTTTTGATCCACCGCCTAGAGTAATGGAAATAAAAACAAAAATAAATGGGACCTAATGAAACTTGAAAGCTTTTGCAAAGCAAAGGAAACTACAAACAAGACGAAAAGACAACACTCAGAATGGGAGAAAATATTTGCAAATGAAGCAACAGACAAAGAATTAATTTCCAAAATATATAAACAGCTCATGCATCTCAATATTAAAAAAACAAACAACCCAATCCAAAAATGGGCAGAAGACCTAAGTAGACATTTCTCCAAAGAAGACGTACAGATGGCCAAGAAGCACATGAAAAGCTCCTCAACATCACTAACTATTAGAGAAATGCAAATCAAAACTATAGTGAGAGGCTTCCCTGGTGGCACAGTGGTTGAGAGTCTGCCTGCCGATGCAGGGGACATGGGTTCGTGCCCCAGTCCAGGAAGATCCCACATGCCGCGGAGCAGCTATGTCCGTGAGCCATGGCCACTGGGCCTGCGCGTCCGGAGCCTGTGCCCTGCAACGGGAGAGGCCACAACAGTGAGAGGCCCGCATACCACAAACAAACAAACAAACAAAACTATAGTGAGGTATCACCTCACACCAGTTAGAATGGCCATCATCAGAAAATCTGCAAACAACAAATGCTGGAGAGGGTGTGGAGAAAAGGGAACCTTCTTGCACTGTTGGTGGCAATGTAAATTGGTATAGCCACTATGGAGAACAGTATGGAGGTTCCTTAAAAAACTAAAAATAGAATTACCATATGACCCAGCAATCCCACTAGTGGGCATATACCCAGAGAAAACTGTAATTCAAAAAGACACATGCACCCCAATGTTCATTGTAGTGCTATTTACAATAGCCAGGTCATGGAAGCAGCCTAAATGCCCATCGGTAGACGAATGGATAAAGAAGAAGTGGTACATATATACAGTGGAATATTACTCAGCCATAAAAAGGAATGAAATTGGGTCATTTGTTGAGATGTGGATGGATCTAGAGTCAGTCATACAGAGTGAAGTAAGTCAGAAAGAGAAAAACAAATATCGTATATTAACGCATATATGTGGAACCTAGAAAAATGGTACAGATGAACCAGTTTGCAGGGCAAAAATAGAGACACAGTTGTAGAGAACAAACATATGGACACCAAGGGGGGAAAGAAGGGGGGTGGGTGGTGGTGGTGTAATGAATTGGGAGATTGGGATTGACATGTATACACTGATCTGTATAAAATGGATAACTAATAAGAACCTGCTGTACGAAAAAATAAAATAAGATTAAAAAATTCAAAAAAACCTTTTATATTGATATATAGCAGTGTTAATTATATTAACCCATGTTAATATAGTGTTGTACATTACATTAATATTGTACAACATTAATGTCATGTTGTACATTACATCCCTAGTACTTATTTACCTTTTAACTGGAAGTGTGTACCTTCTGACTGCCTTCATCCAATTCCCCCTCCCCCCACCCCCTGCCTCTGGTAACCACAGATCTGATCTCTTTTTCTATGAGTTTTGTTTTTGAAGTATAATTGACCTACAACACTGTGGTAGTTTCTTGGTACACAACATCATGATTTGATATTTCTGTACATTAAAAATTATCACTACAATAAGTCAAGTTATCATCTACCACCATACAAAGATATTATGTTATTATTGACTATATTCCCCACTGTCTATTTCATACCCATAACTCACTTATTTTGTAGCTAGAAGTTTGTGCATCTTAATGTCCCTTACTTATTTCTCTCATTCCCCACAGCATACCCCTGCCCCATATCTTACTTTAAAATGTTGCAACTTTTTGCAAATTCTAAGGTAGGTGCCTGTAAGAATTTTTGACTAGTGGTTCTAAAACAGCTCTGTCCAATAGAAATATAATGTGAGCCACATGTTTAATTTAAAACTTTTTATAGCCACAAAAATTTATTTAAAATAAATTTTAATAAAGTAAAATTTATTTAAAAATAAAAACAGGTGAAATTAATTTTAAAATATTTTATTTAACCCTATATATCCAAAATATTTCAACATGTAATCAGTATAAAAATTATTGAGATATTTTACGTTTGGACTAACCACATTTCAGTGCTCAGTAGCCTCATATGGCTAGTGGCTGCTGTATTGGACGGTTCAGTTCTAGGACATACTGAGTTGAAACCTTTGAACTCAGTTTGGTACGGATTTGATCCACTGTCATTGAGAGTGGCCCTGAGCTGATCTTGCTTCACTCTCCTGTTGCTGGTTATTAGATAAGTTCTGGCTTGCTGTCCAGATTACTAACTTGGCAGGTCCAAGAGTGATTCTGAGGGTCCCAGACGAAGCCATTATCCATACTTACTGATTATGTTCACAATTTTCTCCTTTGACTCAGCAAACATAGAATTGACCTCAGATTATTTTGGATCAAATCTGTCAATTTGAGTTGCTGCCAGTAAAAGGAGAATATCCAGGCAAGTCCCAGCCTCATTCCGTTATGAGGAACTTAGTTACAAGGTTGATAGGAATTCATTGAGCATTCTACTGATTCTGCTATTTTCTAGAATTTGTGAAGCTCTCAGCCTAATTTACACTTAAAAAGTCAAATGTTGTGACTTCATTGGTTATCCCAAGTATTTCTGCAGTTTCTACAGTGCCCAAACATTGTTTGTTTATTCAGTGAAAGAATACTTATTGAGCATTTACCAGGCACCATAGCCCAGGCTCAGTGACAAGTTGTAGCCAAGTAAATGGGCACATTTAATGTGGTTTGATAAATGCCATGATAGAGATAAATTTAGGATGCTAGAAGAACACACAGGAAAGATAACTGAGTTAATTTGGGGGCCATCAGGAAAGACTTCTCCAAGGAGATAAACTGAACTCTGAAAAACAAGTAGGAATAAATATGGCAAAGTGGGTATGGAGAGAAGAACACTGTTTTTGGCAGAGGGAATGTTGTGTATAGATGCCCAAAGATGAGAAAAAGAGCCTAGTGCAACATATTGTCTGGAGTATAGAATTCAGTGTGAGTGGGGGGCAACAGCAGCAGATGCCAAATGTGAAAGGCCTTGAATCTCATGGCAAAGAGTTTGACTTTATCTGAGTTAACTGAGGAGGGACATGATTTCTCTTTAAGAATGATTAAGAAGTTTGGTAACAGAGTGGAGAATAAATTAGAGGAAGGCAAGACTGAGGCACAGACACTAGTTTAGATGTGCTCTAAGAGAGAAAGGTTGGAAGCATGGGCAAGGGTTGTGGCAGAGGAGAAAATCCAGTCAACAAATATTTATTGAAGGCCCACTATGTATCAGTGGAAAGAGGTAGAGTATTTGAGATTTAGGGAGTAAAAGTGGCAGGTCTTGATGATTGTTTGGAATTGAGGGGGTTGTGGAAGGAGTCGGAGTCAAAAACAACTCCAAAGTTTCTGACCCTAGGGAACAAGCCAGTACTTGGACAATTTGAATTTTGAAGTCCCTTGGGATGTACAGGTGGAGGTGTCTATGCAGGTGAATACTTGGGTCTAGTGCTCTGGAGAGAGGCTTGGACTGAAGATAGAGTTGGAAGTCATCAGGTAACCATGGCTAAGAAAGATAAAATCTGCTAGAGGAGAGAATGTAGAGAAAGGAAAAAAGGGCTAAAAAATGAAACACTGAGGAACTGCCAGTATTTAAGGGGAAAAGAAAAGGAATCCTGTGGAAAGACACATTAGCTACCATCCTAGCCTCCAGGCATTTTGTAATTTAGATAAGACACATAAACATGAACTATTTGGTGACCAATGCAAATCAGAGTATAATTTGGTGGCGAGTTTTATTGTTTTACCTCTATGTTCAATGTGAAATAAAATTAGGTGGATAGAGATAGTGGTTAGTGTTTAGGCCAGGGAGTAGCACTGGTAGTGCCTGCATTCAGTGGGGACGTCTGGCCTATGGTTACTAGGAGGCTCAGACCAGGGGTAGAGCATAGTGACTATGAGTCTGCACTCTGGAGCCAGATTGCCTTGGTTCAGATCCCCACTAGCAGACTGACCTTGGGCAGTGTAATCTACTGTGCCTTGCTTTCCTCATCTGTAAAATCATGATGATAATAATTCCTACTATTATATTATGTGAGATTGAATGAGTTAATATGTGTAAAATGTCAGGAATTATTGTCATTTAATAATTGGTGAGTTGGTGGGTCAAATGAGAACACACAGGGTTTTGAGCAGGCTTTCACTGGTAAAGTGGGTGAAAAATGTCATGGGAGAATCCAAGAAGGGTATTTTCTCCTTGACTCCCAGCTGGGGGCAAAGAATGTCCTTTTAATAGAGGCTTTAAAGATGGTAAAGAGTTGTGTCTTGTACTTAAGTCTTGCTCTCCTGGTGTAGTAGTGAGATTTCTTCAGGTCATGATTCCTGAAGAAAGTTATTATGGAAGGAAGTTTTTTCATCAGCTTTGTGAATATGATTTCACTGGATCCTTGGCCTTAACTTGAGGAGATCTTGACCTATGATCAAGTTCTTAGGGGAGTGGGGAACCTTATGGAGAAACAGTCACTCTTGTACACTGATAGTGGGAGTGTAAATTGGTATAATCTTCTGGTAGATAATTTGACAGTGTCTGTTACAATTAAAATGTGATTTAAAAAAATCTAGCAACTAAACTTTTCATAATAATTTCTATAAAAATGCAAACACAAGTGAATGTTTTATGTATGTAGTGTTGCAGCACTATTTGTAAAAATGAAAATTTAAAATAGGATAGAATAATTAATGGACTCATACTCCGTGTATTTGTCTCCTCTGTCTATAGTGTAATAGTTTCCTATTTGCTGTAACAAATCACCACAGACTTAGTGCCTTAAAACAATGCAAATGTATTACTTTACAGTTCTGGAGGTCAGGAGACCTAAAATTAAGATTTCAGCAGTGCTGTGTTCCTTCTGGGGGCTCTAGGGGAGTATCCATTTTCTTTCCTTTTCTATTTGTAAACTGCCTACATTTCTTGGCTGGTGACCCCTCTCTCTGTCTTCAAGGTTAGCATCTGTAGCATCTTCAGATCTCCCTTTCTTTCATCTGTGCTTCCTTCTCTCAGGCTCTGACTTTCCTGCTTCCCTCTTAGGAAGACCTTTGTGATTACATTAGGATCACCTGGACAATCCAGGATAATCTTCCTATCTCAAGATCCTTAAGTTAATCACATCTGCAGAGTCCCTTTTGCCAAGTAAACTAACATATTCACAGATTCTGGGAATTAGGATCTAGATGTCTGGGGGTGGGGAGGCATTATTCAGCCTACCTACCACACTCCGTAATATTGTGCAGCCAGTAAAAAGGATGTTTAGGTCTGTGTATACTGACAGAGAAAGATGTCACTGATAAAAAAGGGAATCCCTGGTAAGTGAAAAAAAGCAAGCTGCGAAACAATGTAATATGTTCCCTTTATGTGTGTGTTTTTTTGGTTTGTTTATTTAAAAAGAACTAGGCATTGTGTGTATGTGTGTTTCAACATGCCTAGAAGAGATCAGGAAGGATACACACTAAACATTTAAATAGTGGTTACTTCTCAGGAGTAAAAACACAAGGAGGTGTGGGGATGACTTTGATTTTGAACTATACATTTCTTGTATACAGTGAACACATATTATTGTAATTTTATTTTTATGAAAGTGTACATGTCCATAGTTGAAAAAGTAAAAAATACAAGGCTTATGGTAAAAAACCTGCAGTCCCTTGTGTCATCCCTTTCCATTCCAGAATGCTCTTTCCCAGAGGCATCTATCTTATGTTTTAGTTTTTTTTTTTTCCTTCCCTTCATATTTCTAAATCACAAGGGTATGCTATTTCTTGAGTTTTCTATTTTAGATATCTTTGACTTCCTACTTATGAAGATGAAGTTTTAGTTCTTTTAAACCAAACAATCTCTATGCATATTTTCCTTGCCCTTTATCCTCTCAATAGAATTACACCAAAAATTTTGCTTGGATTAGTTTTCACTGTTTACTACAGCCCTAGAACTATTATTCTTTGCTAACCCCTGTCATATATGTATATATTGGGATTACAATTCCTTTCTTGTATAGTTATTTTTCCCTCTGAAAAAGAAATTGTCTAGTCTTTTTCTTTTGCTGAGATTTCTTAGACCCATGATTAACCCACCTCAAAAAAGAGAAAAGCTTCACTCTTAGGAGATTTACCAGCATGTCTTTTCCTTGGGAACCTCCTTCCTTGGAAACTCTGTCCTCTGGCTCCAGCCTGGATTTGCTTTCCAAGTCTGCAGGATGTTGGGGTCTCCCTTTACCATCATCTGTGGGGTCTTCCTCCACTCTGTTTATATTCGATCCCTTGTTTCCTGAAGCCCTTAATTCTTCTTTCTTGTTTACTCCTGGCTTTGGTGAAACATATCTTCTAGTGGTTTTCTGAAAAAAAAGTAAATGGGAGATCATTTTTTTAAGGTATATTTGAAAACGTCTTTTTATTTTTAAGGTTAAAAAGCGGGAAAAATTCCACTAGACAAAATGGGAATGGGAGAAAAATCCAAATATATTGGAGTTCATATGATGATTTTTCCCTTCAAAGGAATTACACAGGGAGAGACTAAGCTTAAGTCCGTGGAGGACATGCTATTTTACATCCCAGCAGATTCCCAATGTTTTCTACATTGAAAGGAGGTCATAATATGCATCTTATCTTTTGACCAAAACCAGTGTTCTTTGGTTTTTACTTTTCGCTTGCCTCTTTTGCAAAATGGAGTCGATAACTGTCTAGGTTAGATGCAGATTAAGACTTAACAAGATGCCAGGCACTACTTTTATTATTACTGAAGTTGTTTGCTTATGAGAATGTAAAATCTGATGCCCAAGAATATCTTCATACATATAGTTATACACATGGTTAATAATATGCTTAATTTTACTTGGAGTCCCATTTTATATCTTTTTACCATTAATGTTCTTTCAACATCTAATTTTCTACATTAAAGGCTTATATTTAATCTAATTTTGATGAAAAACTTTTTAATAAAAGTTTATTTGATAGGTAAAAGTGGATTTATTTATTTATTTAGAAAATTAATTAATTAATTTTGGGGCTGCATTGGGTCTTCATTGCTGTGCGCAGGCTTTCTCTAGTTGTGGCGAGCAGGGGCTACTCTTCAGGAAGTCCTGAGGGGGATTTATTTAGAGAGAAACACGCTCTACAGACAGAGTGTGGGCCATCTCAGAAAGCGAGAGCGGCTTTGGGAGAAACACGCTCCACAGACAGGGTGTGGGCCATCTCAGAAGGTGAGAAGGGCCTAAAAGTTTATTTTTAATTACATGAGCAATATCTGCACGTTATGGAAAACTTAAGAAATAGGGAAGACTAGAAAGAAGGAGAAAAAATCCGTAATTTTCATTATCATGGTATATTGTTTCTAGGTATTTTTCTATGGATTTTTTACGTAGTTAAGATCATGATGTATTCAAATTAGAGTCCTGATTCTTATACTGTTACATATTCTTTGTAAATAATATTTGTAGATAACTACATTATTTTGTTTAAAAGATACCTTTATCATTTGGACAGACATACTGAAATATTTACAGATAAAACGGTATGGGGACTTCCCTGGTGGCGCAGTGGTTAAGAATCCACCTGCCAGTGCAGGGATATGGGTTCAAGCCCTGGTCCGGGAAGATCCCACTTGCTGCGGAGCAACTGAGCCCATGCGCCACAACTACTAAACTTGCGCTCTAGAGCCCGCGAGCCACAACTACTGAAACCCGCACGCCTAGAGCCCGTGCTCCGCAACAAGAGAAGCCACCACAATGAGAAGCCTGTGCACCACAATGAAGAGTAGCCCCCGCTCACTGCAACTGGACAAAGCCCACGCAGGAACAAAGACCCAACAGAGCCAAAAATTAAAAAAAAAAAAGATACGATGTTGTTACTGAGTCCAAGCTTGTACTGCTCACTGCACAACAGGGCAGTAAATTGAGAGACTAGTTGTTGGGGCAAGGAACAGTGACTTTATTCAGAAAGCCAGAAGACTGAGAAGATGGTGGACTAGTGACCCAAAGAACCATCTTACCCTAGTTAGAATTCAGGCTTCTTTTATACTAAAAGGGGAGGGGGCGTGGTTGGTTGTTGCAAACTTCTTTGTGTCGGAATCCTTTGTTCTTGCATCTGTCCACGTAGGTCAGGTCATTGATGCTCCTGTAAACCTCCAATAAGACAAATGCTATTATCTGTTCTGCAATTTTATATCGCTGTGTGAATGGAAAAGTGTTATACCTTTAAAGGTCAGAGCCTTGAGAATGGGCTATCCTGTACATTTCAGTCTATAGACAACATTCTTAACGTGTAGCAAAAGCAATAGAATACAAAGGTTAAAGTAAAAGAAACAGATCCAATATGGAGTCAGATTTGTTCTCCTCTATTACAAGGTTGTGAGTGTGGATGGGAAATGGGCTGGGCATAATCTATATTTGAGCTAGGTGGTGGCGATGTGGAGTTTCATTATACTGCTGTGTCTATTTTTATATATGCTCAAAATTGTCCATAATAAAAAGTAAAAAATATAAATAAAAGACTACAACATTCCATTATGATCTATCTTAATTTAACTATTGTTTGTAGTAGGGCATTTCAGTTTTTTCCCTATTTTAAATAACATTGCTGTTAATATATTTATATTTTAAATAGTTTTCTTATGATTTATATGAGTGGAATTACTAGGTGAAAGAGTATGAACATTTAAAAAAACTTTAGATGCAGGGCTTCCCTGGTGGCTAGGTGGTTAAGAACCCGCCGGCCAATGCAGGGGACACGGGTTCGAGCCCTGGTCCGGGAAGATCCCATGTGCTGCGGAGCAACTAAGCCTGTGTGCCACAACTACTGAGCCTGCACTCTAGAGCCCACAAGCCACAACTACTGAGCCCACGTGCCACAATTACTGAAGCCCGTGTGCCTAGAGCCCGTACTCCGCAACAAGAGAAGCCACCACAATGAGAAGCCGGCGCACCACAACGAAGACTAGCCCCCCACTTGCTGCAGCTAGAGAAAGCCCGCGTGCAGCAACGAAGACCCAATGCATTCAAACATAAATAAATAAAATAAATGAATTTTTAAAAATTATACAAAAAATAAATAAAAACTTTAGATGCATACACAGTGCTAAATTTCTTGATGCAAAACTTTAGAAGAATTTTATTGGATTTATAATTGTACTCATTGAGCATAGGGGTGATATTGCAAATTTTATTCTAACTTTTTCTTTTTTGGGGCTGCGTTAGGTCTTTGTTGCTACGCATGGGCTTTCTCTAGTTGCAGCGAGCGGGGTCTACTCTTTGTTGTGGTATGTGGGCTTCTCATTGCAGTGGCTTCTCTTGTTGCGGTGTGTGAGCTCTAGGGTGTGAGGGCTTCAGTTGTTGCAGCACGTGGGTTCAGTAGTTGTGGCACCCGGGGCCCTAGAGCATGCGAGCTTCAGTAGCTGCGGTGCGTGGGCTCAGTAGTTGTGGCACGCAGGCATGGTAGTAGTGGCTCGTGGGGTCTAGAGCGCAGGCTCAGTAGTCGTGGCACATGTGCTTAGTTGCTCTGCGGCATGTCGGATCTTCCCGGACCAGGGACTGAACCCCTGTCTCCTGCGTTGGCAGGCAGATTCTTTTTTTTCTTTTTTTGTCACTCTGCCACCATTCTACATTTTGCCTCTATGGGTTTTTTTGGGTTTTTTTTAACATCTTCATTGGAGTATAATTGCTTTACAGTGGTGTGTCAGTTTCTGCTTTAAAACAAAGTGAATCAGTTATACATATACATATGTTCCCATATCTCTTCCCTCTTGCGTCTCTCTCCCTGCCACCCTCCCTATCCCACCCTTCCAGGCGGCCACAAAGCACCGAGCTGATCTCCCTGTGCTATGCGGCTGCTTCCCACTAGCTATCTACCTTACGTTTGGTAGTGTATATATGTCCATGCCTCTCTCTCGCTTTGTCACAGCTCACCCTTCCCCCTCTCCATATCCTCAAGTGCGTTCTCTCGTAGGTCTGTGTCTTTATTCCTGTCTTACCCCTAGGTTCTTCATGACATTTTTTTTTCTTAAATTCCATATATATGTGTTAGCATACGGTATTTGTCTTTCTCTTTCTGACTTACTTCACTCTGTATGACAGTCTCTAGGTCTATCCACCTCATTACAAATAGCTCAATTTCGTTTCTTTTTATTCTATTTATGAGTAATATTCCATTGTATATATGTGCCATATCTTCTCTTTCCATTCATCCGATGATGCGCACTTAGGTTGTTTCCATCTCTGGGCTATTGTAAATAGAGCTGCAATGAACATTTTGGTACATGATTCTTTGTGAATTATGGTTTTCTCAGGGTATATGCCCAGTGGTGGGATTGCTAGGTCATATGGTAGTTCTAATTTTAGTTTTTTAAGGAACCTCCATGCTGTTCTCCATAGTGGCTGTACCAATTCACATTCCCACCAGCAGTGCAAGAGTGTTTCCTTTTCTCCACACCCTCTCCAGCATTTATTGTTTTTAGATTTTTTGATGATGGCCATTCTGACTGGTGTGAGATGATATTTCATTGTAGTTTTGATTTGCATTTCTCTAATGATTAGTGATGTTGAGCATTCTTTCATGTGTTTGTTGGCAGTCTGTATATCTTCTTTGGAGAAATGTCTATGTAGGTCTTCTGCCCATTTTTGGATTGGGTTGTTTGTTTTTTTGTTATTGAGCTGCATGAGCTGCTTGTAAATTTTGGAAATTAATCCTTTGTCAGTTGCTTCATTTCCAAATATTTTCTCCCATTCTGAGGGTTGTCTTTTGGTCTTGTTTATGGTTTCCTTTGCTATGCAAGAGCTTTGAAGTTTCATTAGGCCCCGTTTGTTTATTTTTGTTTTTATTTCCATTTCTCTAGGAGGTGGGTCAAAAAGGATCTTGCTGTGATTTATGTCATAAAGTGTTCTGCCTATGTTTTCCTCTAAGAGTTTGATAGTTTCTGGCCTTACATTTAGGTCTTTAATCCATTTTGAGCTTATTTTTGTGTATGGTGTTAGGGAGTGATCTAATCTCATACTTTTACATGTACCTGTCCAGTTTTCCCAGCACCACTTATTGAAGAGGCTCTCCTTTCTCCACTGTACATTCCTGCCACCTTTATCAAAGATAAGGTGACCATATGTGGGTGGGTTTATCTCTGGGCTTTCTATCCTGTTCCATTGATCTATCTTTCTGTTTTTGTGCCAGTACCATACTGTCTTGATTACTGTAGCTTTGTAGTTTAGTCTGAAGTCAGGGAGCCTGATGCCTCCAGCTCCGTTTTTCATTCTCAAGATTGCTTTGGCTATTCGGGGTCTTTTGTGTTTCCATACGAATTGTGAAATTTTTTGTTCTAGTTCTGTGAAAAATGCCAGTGGTAGTTTGATAGGGATTGCATTGAATCTGTAGATTGCTTTGGGTAGTAGAGTCATTTTCACAATGTTGATTCTTCCAATCCAAGAGCATGGTATATATCTCCATCTATATGTATCATCTTTAATTTCTTTTATCAATGTCTTATAATTTTATGCATACAGGTCTTTTGTCTCCTTAGGTAGGTTTATTCCTAGATATTTTATTCTTTCTGTTGCAATGGTAAATGGGAGTGTTTTCTTGATTTCACTTTCAGATTTTTCATCAGTAGTGTATAGGCACGCCAGAGATTTCTGTGCATTAATTTTGTATCCTGCTACTTTACCAGATTCATTGATTAGCTCCAGTAGTTTTCTGGTAGCATCTTTAGGATTCTCTATATATAGTATCATGTCATCTGCAAACAGTGACAGCTTTACTTCTTCCTTTCCGATTTGGATTCCTTTTATTTCCTTTTCTTCTCTGACTGCTGTGGCTAAAACTTCCAAAACTATGTTGAATAAGATGGTGAGAGTGGGCAACCTTGTCTTGTTCCTGATCTTAGTGGAAATGCTTTCAGTTTTTCACCATTGAGGATTATGTTGGCTGTGTGTTTGTCATATGGCCTTTATTATGTTGAGGAAAGTTCCCTCTATGCCTACTTTCTGCAGGGTTTTTATCATAAATGGGTGTTGAATTTTGTCAAAAGCTTTCTCTGCATCTATTGAGATGATCATATGGTTTTTCTCCTTCAGTTTTTTAATATGGTTTATCACATTGATTGATTTGTGTATATTGAAGAATCTTTGCATTCCTGGAATAAACCCCACTTGATCATGGTGTTTGATCCTTTTAATGTGCTGTTGGATTCTGTTTGCTAGTATTTTCTTGAGGATTTTTGCATCTGTGTTCATCACTGATATTGGCCTGTAGTTTTCTTTCTTTGTGACATCCTTGTCTGGTTTTGGTATCAAGGTGATGGTGGCCTCGTAGAATGAATTTGGGAGTGTTCCTCCCTCTGCTAAATTTTGGAAGAGTTTGAGAAGGATAGGTGTTAGCTCTTCTCTGAAAGTTTGATAGAATTCGCCTGTGAAGCCATCTGGTCCTGGTCTTTTGTTTGTTGGAAGATTTTTAATCACAGTTTCAATTTCAGTGCTTGTGATTGGTCTGTTCATATTTTCTATTTCTTCCTGATTCAGTCTTGGCATGTTGTGCATTTCTAAGAATTTGTCCATTTCTTCCAGGTTGTCCATTTTATTGGCATAGAGTTGCTTGTAGTAATCTCTCATGATCTTTTGTATTTCTGCAGTGTCAGTTGTTACTTCTCCTTTTTCATTTCTAATTCTATTGATTTGAGTCTTCTCCCTTTTTTTCTTGATGAGTCTGGCTAATGGTTTATCAATTTTGTTTATCCTCTCAAAGAACCAGCTTTTAGTTTTATTGATCTTTGGTATAGTTTCCTTCATTTCATTTTCATTTATTTCTGATCTGATTTTTATGATTTCTTTCCTTCTGCTAACTTAGGGTTTTTTTTCGTTCTTCTTTCTCTAATTGCTTTAGGTGCAAGGTTAGGTTGTTTATTCGAGATGTTTCCTGTTTCTTAAGGTGGGCTTGTATTGCTATAAACTTCCCTCTTAGAACTGCTTTTGCTGCGTCCCATAGGTTTTGGGTCGTCGTGTCTCCATTGTCACTTGTTTCTAGGTATTTTTTTATTCCCTCTTTGATTTCTTCAGTGATCACTTCGTTATTAAGTAGTGTATTGTTTAGCCTCCATGTGTTTGTATTTTTTTACAGATCTTTTCCTGTAATTGATATCTAGTCTCATGTTGTTGTGGTCAGAAAAGATACTTGATACAATTTCAATTTTCTTAAATTTACTAAGGCTTGATTTGTGACCCAAAATATGATCTATCCTGGAGAATGTTCCATGAGCACTTGAGAAACATGTGTATTCTGTTGTTTTTGGATGGGTCCTATAAATATCAAGTAAGTCCATCTTGTTTAATGTATCATTTAAAGCTTGTGTTTCCTTATTTATTTTCATTTTGGATTATCTGTCCATTGGTGAAAGTGGGGTGTTAAAGTCCCCTACTATGAATGAGTTACTGTCGATTTCCTCTTTTATGGCTGTTAGTGTTAGCCTTATGTATTGAGGTGCTCCTATGTTGGGTGCATGAATATTTACAATTGTTATATCTTCTTCTTGGATCGATCCCTTGATCATTATGTAGTGTCCTTCTTTGTCTCTTCTAATAGTCTTTATTTTAAAGTCTATTTGGTCTGATATGAGAATTGCTACTCCAGCTTTCTTTTGGTTTCCATTTGCATGGAATATCTTTTTCCATCCTCTTACTTTCAGTCTGTATGTGTCTCTAGGTCTGAAGTGGGTCTCTTGTAGACAGCATGTATATGGGTCTTGTATTTGTATCCATTCAGCCAATGTGTGTCTTTTGGTGGGAGCATTTAGTCCATTTACATTTAAGGTAATTATCGATATGTATGTTCCTATTCCCATTTTCTTAATTGTTTTGGGTTCGTTATTGTAGGTCTTTTCCTTCTCTTGTGTTTCTTGACTAGAGAAGTTCCTTTAGCATTTGTTGTAAAGCTGGTTTGGTGGTGCTGAACTCTCTCAGCTTTTGCTTGTCTGTAAAGGTTTTAATTTCTCCATCCAATCTGAATGAGATCCTTGCTGGGTAGATTAATCCTGGTTGCAGGTTTTTCTCCTTCATCACTTTAAATATGTCCTGCCACTGCCTTCTTGCTTGCAGGGTTTCTGCTGAAAGATCAGCTGTTAAGCTTATGGGGATTCCCTTGTGTGTTATTTGTTGTTTTTCCCTTGCTGCTTTTAATATGCTTTCTTTGTATTTAATTTTTGACAGGTTTTTTTTTTTTTTTTTGTGGTACGCGGGCCTCCCACTGTTGTGGCCTCTCTCGTTGCGGAGCACAGGCTCCGGACGCACAAGCTCAGTGGCCGTGGCCCAGGGGCCCAGCCGCTCCGCGGCACGTGGGATTCTCCCAGCCTGGGGCATGAACCCTCGTCCCCTGCATCAGCAGGTGGACTCCCAAGCACTGCGCCACCAGGGAAGCCCTAATTTTTGACAGTTTGATTAATATGTGTCTTGGTGTATTTCTCCTTGGATTTATCCTGTATGGGACTCTCTGTGCCTCTTGGATTTGATTAACTATTTCCTTTCCCATATTAGGGAAGTTTTCAACTATAATCTCTTCAAATATTTTCTCAGTCCCTTTCTTTTTCTCTTCTTCTTCTGGAACCCCTATAATTCGAATGTTGGTGCGTTTAATGTTGTCTCAGAGGTCTCTGAGACTGTCCTCAGTTCTTTTCATTCTTTTTTTCTTTATTCTGCTCTGCAGTAGTTATGTCCACTGTTTTATCTTCCAGGTCACTTATCCATTCTTCTGCCTCAGTTATTCTGCTATTGATCCCATCTAGAGTATTTTTCATTTCATTTATTGTGTTGTTCATCGCTGCTTCTTTTATCTTTAGTTCTTCTAAGTCCTTGTTAAATGTTTCTTGCATTTTGTCTATTCTATTTCCAAGATTTTGGATCATCTTTATTATCGTTATTCTGAATGCTTTTTCAGGTAGACTGCCTATTTCCTCTTCATTTGTTAGGTCTGGTGCATTTTTATCTTGCTCCTTCATCTGCGGTGTGTTTTTCTGTCTTCTCATTTTGCTTATCTTAATGTGTTTGGGGTCTCCTTTTTGCAGGCTGCAGGTTCGTAGTTCCCGTTGTTTTTGGTGTCTGTCCCCAGTGGCTAAAGTTGGTTCAGTGGGTTGTGTAGGCTTCCTGGTGGAGGGGACTAGTGCCTGTGTTCTGGTGGATGAGGGTGGATCTTGTCTCTCTGATGGGCAGGTCCACGTCTGGTGGTGTGTTTTGGGGTGTCTGTGGACTTATTATGATTTTAGGCAGCCTCTCTGCTAATGGGTGGGGTTGTGTTCCTGTCTTGCTAGTTGTTTGGCATAGGATGTCCAGCACTGTAGCTTGCTGGTCGTTGAGTGAAGCTGGGTGCTGGTTTTGAGATGGAGATCTCTGGGAGATTTTCGCCGTTTGATATTATGTGGAGCTGGGAGGTCTCTTGTGGACCAGTGTCCTGAAGTTGGCTCTCCCACCTCAGAGGCACAGCACTGACTCCTGGCTGCAGCAGCAAGAACCTTTCATCCACACGGCTCAGAATAAAAGGGAGAAAAAGTAGAGATAAAGAATTAGTAGAAGTAGGAAGAAAGAAAGAAAGAAAGAAAGAGAAAGAAAAGGAAGGAAGGAAGAAGGAAAGAAGGAAAGAAGGGTGGGAGGAAGGAAGGAAGGAAGGAGGGAAGTAAGGAATAAAAGAAAGAAGGAAGATAAAGTAAAATAAAATAAAGTTATTAAATTAAAAAATAATTATTAAGAAAAAAATTTAAAAAAACAAAAAACGGATTGATAGAACCTTAGGACAAATGCTGGAAGCAAAGCTATACAGACAAAATCTCATACAGAAGCATACACATACACACTCACAAAAAGGGGAAAAGGGGAAAAAATCATAAATCTTGCTCTCAAAGTCCACCTCCTCAGTTTGGGATGATTCATTGTCTAAAGGAGGGAAGGGAGGGAGGGAGGGAGGGAGGAAGGGAGGAAGAAAGGAAGGAAGGAAGGAAGGAAAAGTAAAATAAAATAGTTATTAAAATTAATTAGTAAGAAAAAAATTTAAAAAAAAACGGACGGATAGAACCCTTGGACAAATGGTGGAAGCAAAGCTATACAGACAAAAT
Source organism: Pseudorca crassidens (assembly GCF_039906515.1). Lineage (NCBI taxonomy): Eukaryota > Metazoa > Chordata > Mammalia > Artiodactyla > Delphinidae > Pseudorca > Pseudorca crassidens. The sequence continues at coordinate 93,633,973 of NC_090296.1, read as the reverse complement.
CTCACACAGAAGCATACACATTCTCACAAAAAGAGGAAAAGGGGAAAAAAAAATCATAAATCTTGCTCTCAAAGTCCACCTCCTCAATTTGGGATGATTCGTTGTCTGTTCATGTATTCCACAGATGCAGGGTACATCAAGTTGATTGTGGAGCTTTAATCCACTGCTTCTGAGGCTGCTGGGAGAGATTTCCGTTTTTCTTCTTTGTTCTCACAGCTCCCAGGGGCTCAGCTTTGGATTTGGCCCCGCCTCTGCGTGTAGGTCGCCGGAGGGCGTCTGTTTCTCGCTCAGACAGGACGGGGTTAAAGGAGCCGCTGATTTGGGGGCTCTGGCTCACTCAGGCGGGGGGGAGGGAGGGGCACTGCGTGCGGGGCGGGCCTGCGGCGGCAGAGGCCGGCGTGACTTTGCACCAGCCTGAGGCGCGCCGTGCGTTCTCCCGGGGAAGTTGTCCCTGGATACCAGGACCCTGGCAGCGGCGTGCTGCACAGGCTCCCCGGAAGGTAGGTGTGGATAGTGACCTGTGCTCGCACACAGGCTTCTTGGTGGCGGCAGCAGAAGCAGCCTTAGCGTCTCCTGCCCGTATCTGGGGTCCGCGCTTTTAGCCGCGGCTCGCGCCTGTCTCTGGAGCTCCTTTAAGCAGCGCTCTTAATCCCCGCTCCTCGCGCACCAGGAAACAGAGGGAAGAAAAAGTCTCTTGCCTCTTCGGCAGGTCCAGACTTTTCCCCGGACTCCGTCCCGGCTAGCTGTGGTGCACTGACCCCCTGCAGGCTGTGTTCATGCCGCCAACCCCAGTCCTCTCCCTGCGCTCTGACTGAAGCCCGAGCCTCAGCTCGCAGCCCCGCCCGCCCCGGCGGGTGAGCAGACAAGCCTCTCGGGCTGGTGAGTGCTGGTCGGCACCGATCCTCTGTACGGGCCTCTCCCCGCTTTGTACCCCGCACCCCTGTTGCTGTGCTCTCTTCCGCGGCTCCGAAGCTCCCCCCTCTGCCACTCGCAGTCTCCGCCCGCGAAGGGGCTTCCTGGTGTGTGGAAACCTTGCCTCCTTCATAGCTCCCTCCCACTGGTGCAGGTCCCTATTCTTTTTTCTCTGTTTTTTCTTTTGCCCTACCCAGGTACGTGGGGAGTTTCTTGCCTTTTGGGAGGTCTGAGGTCTTCTGCCAGCGTTCAGTAGGTGTTCTGTAGGAGTTGTTCCATGTGTAGATGTACTTCTGATGTATCTGTGGGGAGGAAGGTGATCTCTGCGTCTTACTCTTCCGCCATCTTCCCCTCGTCCGCCTCTATGGTTTTGCGGCAGGCCGATTCTTAACCACTGCGCCACCAGGGAAGTCCTATTCTAAAATTTTTAGTGAGACAAAGTTTGTCATTAAGAATGTTATAGTAGGCTTAAATTTTCTAAGTGTTTTTATTCATATTATTTTTTTGAGTGCTAATAACAATTTGCATAGAACTAGTACTTTGTAGTCTTAGAGAGATTTTTCATGTCCAATAGATGCTATAATTCTCACAATAGCTCTTCGAACTATGAATTATAGAAAATCACAACAAAACAGACTTTAAACTTTGCAAATGTAATTATTGGTAATAATTCCTGTTACCACTAGATGGCCCTCTCAGCATGTACTTTTGAGCAAAAGTAGCAAGTTTATAGACAGTTTGAATTTCCTCTATAGATCTTATTAAAAGACATTTTAATTGGAGTTAAAAATGGTTTATATCAGGTTATATGATAAGCTTTTTTAGAAGTAGTAAAGAAATTCAAGGTGGAATTTATTAGTGGGAGTTCTTTGGTTTTCTTCTCAAGAAGAACGGAGTGTTAAACTAAATGGCATTCAGTACCATACACATAATATATTTTCAGTAAGTATTTTAAACATTAATTAAAATTTATTGAATTTAATTAGACTTCTCCATATGCTTGTGGAAAACTTATTTGCCACACCAAAAAAGCAACCTTTTCTGCTAAGCCTTTAACTGATCTTATGTAAATCCAACACTTTATCTCTGAAGATTTAATATAGAGGTAACGAACTAAGTAAACTGAGGGCTCGACATGGAACTATGGTCCCCTTGGTCAATTTTGTTGTCCTAACTCAATTGAGTTCCTCTAAGGGTCCGAAATATTCTACTATGATGTGCATGTTCCTGTCCAGTGAGAATCAGGAGTGAAATTGCTACAGTTTGGTATTTTTGTCATCTTAACTTTCACTAAATTTCTTGACAAGAAAATTAGAACATCTTTGATTTTGGTCTTACTTGATCTCACATGTATTTTCTTCCATTGATTTTCAATATTATTACCTCTATTGCTCTTTTATAATAAATATTTTGTATTGCCCATTTTACTAACTTGAAATGAAAATCATAGTTAATATTATCTATCTGCACAATTTCAACAAATCATTATGATGCCCTAATTTTAATGTAAAGGAGAAGTAGAAGGAAAGCAATTTATAATAAAATGTGTATTTCAATATGTAAGTACTGGAGCAGACTACACTAGATGAAACAAGAGGTAGTCAAATGCTTGCGCCTGTACATAGAATGACTATGAATCACTGTGAATGGGATAGCTGTGAAAGCTGATTATAATACCTATTGGTGATTCAGATACCCAAGTGGCATTGGCATTGGTGACATGATTTTCCAAAATGGTGAAAAACTCTTAGTAAAGTTCTGAATAAAACAAAGAGATGCATTGTTGCAGTCTAGAAAATTTGGGATGCATTAATATGTGGGAAAATTCATTTTGTTTACATATTAGTTAAGTTCTAGTCTTAGATATATTCAGTGGGACTTTTGAAAGTCAACAAGACATATGACAATTCTTTGCCATACCGGATTGTTTCCTGCATTGTTGGACCTCTAGTATCTCTGGCACTTGCCTTTTAATTGCTGGTAAAGTATTCATCCCATCCCTCTTCCCAGTAATCCCTAAAATGCCTCTATATAAATCCAGAGGATCCTCTAGGGGGCAGTGCTGCTAACATTGAGAACCACCAATTTAAAAGTATCTAGCTACATTAATCTACACACCTGTATTTCTCATGGAATTTCAAAACCAAAGTAACTTAAGCATCCTAGGTCCTTAAATATGATGTTTTAAATAGTTAAGAAAATTGCAGAATTATGTAAGAAGTTGATTTGTTCAAATGCATCATTGTTTTGTTGCAGTTCTTATAAGCAGATCAATATGTTTGCTATTTTAGGTCCCTAGTAGCCTCCATAGTCTTTATTTTTTCCACTCTTTCTGTTTAGTAAGTCAGTAGTATATAACTTTCTTTAATGTCACTGTTTACTTATTTAACAGTCACACAATTTGTCCCTTAAAAAAACCCCATTGTTTAAATTTGGAAGATATTACAGAAACTTTGTGAAATGGAGGCAAATTTTCCCATAATCATACCACCCTAACAACTGTTAATATTTTCAGTATTTTTTCTGTATATGCATATTTTGACATTCAAAAATTAGTTTTGTGTCTTTTCACTCAACATGGCATAACTTTTTAATATTATTATATGACTTCAAAAATATTATTTTAAATTACTGCATCCTATTCTGTTAAGTTCCACAATTTAACTATTTTCCTACCTTTAGTTTGTTCACATTATAAAAACATATATATTTTTTATCTGTTTCAGTATATTTTCATTTTTCCTTTAGGATAGGTCTTCAGAACTGGGGTCATTTATTAGGTCATTAGGATTAGGCTAATATTTAACAAAAGTTACATTTTTTTATAACTTCTCTTAAAATTGCAAATTGACTTTAAAAGTTATTTACTTCACATTTTTTGAGCATCAGTGATACTGAACATGTTTAGTGAATTATTTCTATTTTCTCTTTTAGAAAGTGTGTGGTCTGCCCTTTGACTATTGATCTGTTGGGTGCTTGGTGGTTTTTTTTGTTTTTTTGTTTTCTCTTTTCGAATCAGACCTTTTAAATAATATTTCAATGTTTCTTACATTCATTTTTATGCTATCTTTGATTTTAGTTTGATTATTTTATTTGTATTTTTATGAGACGACAGTTATCTACTTGTACAAGATAGTATGTGATATCAAGGAAAGAACATGGGATGTGGAGTCAAGAAATCAGGGTTCTGGAAGGAGATATTTATAATACATATTATATCTGACAAAGCACTCATATCCAGAATGTATATAAGAATGCTTACAAATCATTAAGAAAAAGGCAGACAATCCAATTTCTAAAGAATGAGGAAAAGCCCTAAACCACCACTTCATAAAAGATATCCAGATATTTAAACCATCTGGCAGTATGTATGCTGAATGAATGCAGATTGATTTTATATTACTGTGTAAGACATATTTAAAAATGTGTATTTGGGGGAAATACTTACTTCATTGTAAAACCAGGTTAATATTAAATTTTGGTCATCCAGACTATAGAACACTGTCTTTGTTAGTATGGCCAGTTTAGATTTTACTGTATTTCTGTAGAAGAGAGATCAGTTTTTTTTTACCTTATTCTGCCTTTAGTAGGACATTATTATTTCTGATTCTTTGCCTATTGAACATGCTATTAATTTATATCCAGCTGGTACATATTCCCTAGGAAAAATCCTTCGTTAAATAACAGTAATCTCTTGATTTTAGTGCTTTTAGTGGGATTAAGGAATATTTTGGGTTCCAGTGACTCCACCAATGTATGAATGAGAGAATGGGAGGAAAAAGGAAAGGAAATCAGACATTCAAGGGTGAAAACGTTGTGAATGTCACAAAAAGGCATAAAAGACCCCCCACATAAAACCCACAAGTGCATGTGGTTATTTTTCTTATTCTTCACCATAGGATATATTATGAATTATTTCTATTCTTACAAAGAGAACAACTATAAAAAATTCTTTCCTGTTTGGTGACAAATGCCTGTTTTGGACGTGTACATCTCACCTAATCATTGTGTGAGCCTCCCAGTATTAACATCTGCTCCTGGTCACTCTTTTTATGTTTGGTTATTTCTATGTTATGAAATCTACTAAAAAATACAATAATTTAAGCACAAACTTGTGTTATTTTGGGGACATTTTTTAATCAACCTTTAATCAACCCTTTTAGATTTCCTAACACCTCTAATTATGTGATGCATTTTGTTCCTTTCTGGTATAAATAACCTCTCCAAGCTCTGTCAACATTCTTCTCACACACATACTCCTTTCCCCTCTTTTCTTGAGTAATTCCTGTTCATACCAGATTGGGATATACTAATCAACCTGACATTCCTCTCTGATAATTTATTTCCCCTCAACTCAAAGAGTATTCACTTTTTGAGACAAATTCATACCTGAGGCACATTTTTTCTTGTGTAAATTTCAGGGGTTCCATATCTTCCCATCCCCACAACCTTCAAATTCTACCTGTTTGCCTTTCTTCCAGATACATATAACATCATTGAATAGTCTTTCTGGATTTGGGAACTTTCTTCTTCTAGAAGTGTCATCTTTTGAATTTGAGCATTTCTGATACTTTCAAATCTTTCCTCTCCTATGTACTCCTGACATGATCTTTCCTTAACACATATTTCAATATTTCTTATTAAAGATGACACAAACACATACACACACATGCACACACACACACACCCATCCTAGGCTGTGACATTTTCAGATATCTTGTATTCAGGATGTGGGGCATACTTACTTTATAGGTTCTTAGTGAGACACATACTCTATTGATAATACTGTTAGACTCTCTTTTCATTATTTTCATTGAATGTGAATTGTGCCTTTTTTAAAATAAATTAATTTTATTTATTTATTTGGCTGCATTGGGTCTTTTTTTCTTTATATTTATTTATTTTATTTATTACTTATTTTTGGCTGCATTGGGTCTTCATTGCTGCGTGCAAGCTTTCTCTAGTTGCGGTGAGCAGGGGCTACTCTTTGTTGCGGTGCGTGGGCTTCAGTAGTTGTGGCTCACAGGCTCCAGAGCGCAGGCTCAGTAGTTGTGGCACACGGGCTTAGTTGCTCCGCGGCATGTGGGATCTTCCCGGGCCAGGGCTTGAACCTGTGTTCCCTGCATTGGCAACGGATTCTTAACCACTGCACCGCCAGGGAAGTCCCATGCATTGGGTCTTCATTGCGGTGCATGGGCTTCTCATTGCAGTGGCTTCTCTTGTTGCGGAGGCTTCAGTAGTTGTAGCACGCAGGCTCAGTAGTTGTGGCTTGCGGGCTCTAGAGCGCAGGCTCAGTACTTGTGGTGCATGGGCTTAGTTGCTCTGTAGCACGTGGGGTCTTCCTGGACCAGGGCTCGAACCCATGTCCCCTGCATTGGCAGGTGGATTCTTAACCACTGCACCACCAGGGAAGCCCTGAATTGTGCCTTTTTCTGAAAGAAGTTACATGCACATTGCCTGTATGAGGGTTGAAAATACTTATTTTCAAATTCTGAGCACATTCACTGTTGCTAAAAAAAGTTATGGTAGATTTATTTTAAATTTTGTACCACTTAAAGAGGATAATATATTTACCTTATTTCTATTTACATTTGTGAGAAAACTTTATTGCTGCAACTCCTGCAGTGAAAACAGTTTGTTGCTAGTTTTAAATTTTAGACAAGCTTTCTTTGCCACTTACCTCTTCTATTTTTTACCAGCTGTGTTCGGAGAATTCAAATTAATTTTATTATCCTAGTTAAAAATTTGATAAGAAAGAAAAATCTGTTCCCAAAATTCAAATAAAAATTGCTTTTATATGATCTGTAGTTTCAGAGGAACTATATCACAACCTTTTGAAGGTCTAATTGAGAACTGACTTATTAGTGAAGATAGAAGGGAAAAAAATTATGTCATAATGTATAAATGGAGATGTTAAATTCATCTATGTTTTGTTTAGATGTCCCTGGTAGATTTGGGAAAGAAGCTTTTAGAAGCGGCTCGAGCAGGTCAAGATGATGAAGTTCGTATTTTGATGGCTAATGGAGCTCCTTTTACTACAGACTGGGTAAAGAATGGTTTTAATGTTGTGGGGTTTTTTTGTTTTCTCCTCCTCCTCCTCCCCCTCCTCTTCCTCCTCCTCCTTCTTCTCCTTCTTCTTCTTCCTCTCATTTTTGAGTTTTTCCAGTTAAAAGTTTAGTCAGTATTGTGTTTATAAGTGGTGAAAATTTAATTTTTTTGCAAATTTGTTTGCAATTTTAGAATTATAGCTTGCTTTTAAAGAGAATGGTTCATATACTTTTTTTTATAATAGACCACCTTATCCAAATATTCTGTCCACACATGGGTTTTTCTTTAAATTACGGAGTTCAGTAATGTAGGATGAATGTAAAATGTAGCTGCTGGCGATTTAATTTAAAGGCCTTATAAATAGGACAGGTAGAATTTACAATTCAGAAAAAGCAAATTTGGTGTTAATGTTATAATTGATTCTAAAAAAGGAAAAATGTGTGCATTTCAATTGATACTTGTAAAACTATTGCAAACATCACTCAGAAGGAAGAAAGGAATGAGAAGGAGTTCTTAGTAATTACAGAAGGCAATTGTGAAGAAGACAGAAACCGTAACTCTGTTTAATTCTGCAGGTAAATCAAAAGGGATATTCTTGGGAATGTGGAGGGTTAGGAATATGGATTAACTCTCCCACTGGTAACAACTAAAAACTCCAGAGTTTTGATTTTGTTGTTTTTAGCTTACTTGTTCCATGTTCTTTTTAACTTTTCATTCAAAACAATTTTTTTTATTATGGAAAATTTCAAACATAAATCAACCCCTGTATACCCTTCAAAAATTATCAAATCAAATGAATCTTATTTCCTCTATAACCCCATTTACTTTCTTTGTTTAGTATTATTTTAAAGTAAATTTCAGGAACCATTTTGTTTCATCCATAGCTTTCAGCATCTGTCTTTAAAAGATAAAGATTTTTTGACTGAGTATATTAAAAAAAAATCTTAAGGGCACTGATGAGTTAGAAAGAAAGTAAGGGATTATCAAGCTGAAAAACTAAGCAAAGACCATAACCCAGAGAAATTTCACCCTTAGAACATTTGCTAACTCAGTAAATTTGCCAGTTGGTGTTCTACCTCCCCGGCATAGGTTACTTAAGATAAAGACCTGAGACTGCTCATAGAGGGAAGTCTCCTAGAGATCCTTTCCCCATAACACTGGAATCCTAAAGAGATGTACCTTCGTTGTAAGGGTAAACCAGAAATACCCCCTCCATCCTCCTACCTGATCCTGCCCCTGCCCCTGCCCCTGCAAATGAACTGGCTTGAACTAAGGTACCAAATGGAGAGAGGAAAAATGTTGTTGATGAGAATTTGGAGTCAAAAGCCATCCTTTGCACAATTTGTGGCCTTAACTCATAAATACTTATGTATTCTGCAAAACTCTGAACTGAAGAATGAATTTAAAATTATCTTTGGACTAGAGGTTACCCTTGGTTCTTGACACAAGCAAATGAATATCCTTTTTGGAGGAAGCTGCCTTCCTCCCAGGCTTCATATCTACAAATGAAATTCCAAGGAAAATGAACAGTCAGAAATAACTGAACACTGGAACTTCCCTGGCAGTCCAGTGGTTAAGACTCCGTGCTTCCACTGCAGGGGGTGCGGGTTTGATCTGTGGTCGGGTAATTAAGATCTCGCATGCCACGTGGTGTGGCCAAACGAAAAAAAAAAACCAACAAAAACTGAACACACAAGGACACAAGGCAGCTTGGACAATAACCCACTGGAACAACTGACAACATAAGCAGACCTATAAGGACTTTAGATAAGATTTTAATAGCAGATTAGGAATAGCTGAAGAGAAAATTAGTAAACTGAAAAACAAAAAAAAAATCATTCAGAATGCGGTGCAGAGAAAAACAAAAAAATATAAAAGATGTCAGGAGTCATGAAGGCTAGTGTATGAGAAAGTCTAACATAAATCTAATCATAAATCCACAAGGAGAGTGAAAATAGGGATGAAATAATTTTAAAAGATAATGGTTTAGCTTTTCCAAGACTGATGAAAGATGGCAGCTCACAGATTCAAGTAGCCCAGAAAATCTCCAGCAGAATCAATAAAAATAATCTATATCTAGACACATCATAGTGATCCCGTAGTACATCAAGACAAAAAGAGCCTTCAAGATACCAATGAGATATCACGTCACACCTGTCAGAATGGCTATCATCAAAAGGTCTACAAATAAATGTTGGCAAGGATATGGAGAAAAGGGAATCCTCGTGCACTGTTGGTGGGAATGTAAATTGGTGCAGCCCCTATGGAAAACAGTGTGGAGGTTCCACAAAGAGCTAAAAATAGAACTACCATATGATCTAGCAATTCCACTCCAGGGTATATATCTGGAAAAAATGAAAACTCTAATTCGAAGAGATACGTGCACCCCAATGTTCATAGAAGTACTGTTTACAATAGTCAAGATATGAAAGCAACCCAAGTGTCCATCAACAGGCAAATGGATAAAGATGATGTGGTATGTACATGTACAGTGGACTATTACTCAACCATAAAAAAGAAAGAAATTCTGCCATTTGCAGCAATGTGGATGGATCTGGAGAGTATTATGCCTAATGAAATAAGTCAGAGAAAGACAAATACTGTATGATACCATTTATTTGTGGAATCTAAAAAATTAACAAATGTGTATAGCAAAACAGAAACTGGACTCACAGATACAGAAAACAAACTAGTGGTTACTGGTGGGGAGAGTAAAGTGGGGAAGGACGAAATAGGGTATAGGATTAAGAGATATAAACTACTATGTATAAAATATATATGCAATAAGGATATATTGTATAGCACAGGGAATTGTAGCCATTATCTTGTAATGACTGTTTTTTTTTTTTTTTTTTTTTTTTTGCGGTACGCGGGCCTCTCAATGTTGTAACCTTTCCCGTTGTGGAGCACAGGCTCCGGACGCGCAGGCTCAGCGGCCATGGCTCACGGGCCCAGCCGCTCCGCGGCATGTGGGATCTTCCCGGACCGGGGCACGAAGCCGTGTCCCCTGCATCAGCAGGCTGACTCTCAACCACTGCGCCACCAGGGAAGCCCCTGTAATGACTTTTAATGGAGTATAATCTATAAAAATACTGAATCACTATGCTGTACACCTGAAACTAATATAATATTGTAAATCAGTTATACTTCAATTAAAAAAATATCTATAAACCCTGAAAAAAAAAGACAAAAATCTTAAGAAGGATTAGTGTCCATAATACATAGGGATTCCCATGACAGTGATGAAAAACAAGACAAAGAAGATAGGGCAAATGACTTGATATGGTACTTGACTAAAGAGAATGTTTGAATAACCAATAAACGTGAAAAGATGCTCAGCTACATTAATGATTGGGCAAATGCAAAGTAAAATCATGAAATACTATTGCTTATCCATCAGATAAGCAAAAACTAAACAAAAAAGTCTTTCAGCACCAACCGTTGGTGAGGAGATCCATAAATTGATAGAAACATTTTGGAGAACAGTTTGGCAGTACCTAGTAGATTTAAATGTGTACATACCCTCTGGCATAACTATTGAACTTCTAAGAATATTTCCAAGGGAAGTTCTTGTTCATGTATAAGACTGTTTTTAGTAGCAGCATTATTCATAATAAAAAACTGGAAACCTTAATGCTCAACAGTGGATTGGTTAAATTGATTATGGCTTATTCATTTGGTAGAAAATCATAGAGCAGAGAAAATTAGTGAACTATACTTATATTCATCAATGTGGGTGAATCTTATGATATTAAGCCAAAGAAAGCAAGTCTCAGAGAAATACATGCAATGTGATTCTATTTAAATAAAGTTCAGAGCAGGCAAAACCGAAGTATATTATTTAGGGATACATAGTAATTTTTAAAAAAGCAAAGTAAAGCAATCTTTATTACAAAATTCAGACTAGTAATTACCTCAGGGGTTGGGGGAGGGGCTTATTAGGGAGTGGCACGTGGGAAGATTCTAAATTGCTGCTAATGTTTTATTTATAGACTGTGATGGTATTTACCTTATTTTCCTCCTTCAAACTACATATATGTACGTATATATATATTTTGTATCATCAACCAAAAAGGTAAGGTCTCGAGAAGAAAAAATTACAAAAGAAACCATTTTATCACACTGAGCAGAACTCAAGGTTGCTAAATAGGCTATGGAGATATTTCATTAAATATTAGAATTTAAGAGTATAGAAAGGGCCAGTTTTAGAAAAGTATGATAGAGCATGGAGGAAGAAAGGATTGTTTAAAAATCTTCTTTAATCTGCAGGAATGACCTTCCCTTAAAAATACAAGGCTTTTAATAGTAATAAAATAATTATTCCCAGGGTAAATGATTTCCATTTTTACCATATATTGAGAGCACATACCTAGCTTTGTATTATGACTCTTACTTGTGTGACTTCAGGCAAATTAGTAACCTCTTTGTGCCTTACTTATTTTCTTAAAATTTTTAAAACTTTTTATTATAGTTGATTTACATTGCTGTATTAGTTTCAGGTGAACAGCAAAGTTAATCAGTTATACATATAGCCACTCTTTTTTTTTTTTTTTAAGATTCTCTTCCCATATAGGCCATTACAGATTATTGAATAGAGTTCCCTATGCTATAAAGCAGGTTCTTATTAGTTATCTGTCTTATATATGGTAGTGTGTATATGTCAATCCCAATCTCCCAGTTTATCCCCCGCTTATCCCCTGGTCATGCCTTAGTTTCTTTTAGTGCCAAATGAGGATAGTAATAGTACCTGTGTTTTGAGGAGATTAAATGATACAATAGGTGTAAAGGTCTTAGAATAGTGCTTGCTATGGAAAGTGCTTAAATAAAAACCTTAGTTGCTATTATTACAGCAGTGGTCTTAGCAAATTGCATGTTCTAGTGAACTATCTTGGTTCTTTAGAACATGAGTGCCTTGGTAATCCGAGAGTTGTAGGGACTTCTTGTGCTTCTAAGTGCATGTTATATAATGTAATTCTAGTTTTCACCTATTAAAAATTATACCTCTGGGCTTCCCTGGTGGTGCAGTGGTTGGGAGTCCGCCTGCCGATGCAGGGGACACGGGTTCATGCCCCGGTCCGGGAGGATCCCACATGCCTCAGAGCGGCTGGGCCCGTGAGCCATTGCCACTGGGCCTGAGTGTCCGGAGCCTGTGCTCCGCAACAGGAGAGGCCACAATAGTGAGAGGCCCGCGTACCACACACACACAAAAAAATTATACCCCTGATAAGGCTCTTCTTCACATTTTAGTATGTACTTCTGTATATTTTGAATGTAGCATGACTAGGCCACGTGGAACCAATTTTAGGAGAACTGGGCTCTCTTTTGATTCTTTTTTTAAAATTTTTATTGGAGAATAGTTGATTTACAATGTTGTGTTAGTTTCTGCTGCATGTTTTGGTTCCGTCTTAACTCACCTTTGGCAAGTGCACCTCACATCAGATTTTTTCCTTGAAAAATGACTATATGAACTCCTCTAAAAAGATCACTGAGGTGCTTTAATTAATTTATTTTTAAGTCCTAGAAACAGTTTAATGTAAAAATGTACACTGTTACAATTATTTGATGTGAATTTCATAGATGAAAAGTTTTGTGTGAATGGTGTGAGGAAAACTTTCTAATGCTCAAAAATTTCTGACCCTAATTATATCTAATTCCTGATGAAATTAATTTTGTTTAGACTATCTGATAACAAAATAAAGCAAGTTTGAATTAAATGAAATATTGTCATTTCTTCCTCACTGAGAAATGAATGGGAATTCTTGAAGGCCCCTATGAAGAGACTGTGATCAGCAAAAATTATTCCTTTTCAGTTTTGAGTTACTGTGTAAACATTTGATATAAAGAGAATCTGTTTGCTCTGTAAACAGAATATATAAAGTAGAAGATAGAAGTATATTTTAAAATGACTATAGATGTGGATTTTTTTTCTTGTGGTATAGCTTGGAACTTCTCCACTTCATCTGGCAGCACAGTACGGACATTATTCCACCACAGAAGTACTACTCCGAGCCGGTGTAAGTAGGGATGCCAGAACCAAAGTGGACCGAACGCCACTGCATATGGCAGCTTCTGAGGGCCATGCCAGCATAGTGGAGGTTTTGCTTAAGGTATGTGTTCTCTTTTTGCACTTTGCTTTTGAAAGTAAGACCCCAAAGGCTATAAAACCATAGTGGTTTTATAAGAGGGAGAAGGGAACTAGTTTTGTTACTGGCAGGGTTCTTGGACTCCTTAAGGCCAGACAAGTAATTCAGGCAAGGCTTTATTAGGACTTGTGCTGTAGCACTAGGGAGCGAAAACAAGTATCAGGTTCCCTTGCTCGCTCCCTGACAGGGGAGGAGCTGGTCCCTTAAATGCAGTGAGGGTAGGGGCCAGTCCAGGGGTCACATGGCAGGGGTGGCTTGGGTGGTCTGCCCACCCCCTTAGTGGTGCTGTATGCAGTACCCTGCTTTTGCTCCCAACACCTCAGAAGTGGCAGTTGGGTTTTTGGTCTTTTGTATCTTATTGTTCATAATTTGCCCCAACTGCACATGCACGCAGTTATTTTTAGTCCCTTATATTAGTTTCTTTGTATTCTGTCGCTGGAGGAGATGTTTGTCCAGGTGCAAGCACTGCAGCAAAGGGTCCCAGGTCCGAGCCTGTCTCTGTTTTATTGAATGTCTACTTTTTTCCCCCATGTTATCTCATTTTTTGTGGGTAAGCATTCATTTGAGTGAAAATTATTTTAAAGTGTTATTTTGTGGGGGGAAAAGCTTCCTCATTGTATGTTTTTAGTTAAGTCAGACAATTGACTTCTTAGATCTTGGTCTTTGCTGTGGTGAGGGACTACAGCTTTGTCTTACTCAACATATTTAAAACGCACATGGAAGGGAATGTTAGGCTTGAATAATTAACAAACAAATAATACAGGCAGGGCTTTTTCTTTAATCATCTAAATGCCAAAGAGAAAATTCTGAAACAGAGAGTGATAGATTTAGATATTCTTAATTCTTTTTATTCTGGCCTCTAGATCAACTTATCCAAAAAACATACAATATAAGCCACGAGTACAAGTCATGTGTAATTCTAGATTTTGTATAGCTACATTAAAAAAGTAAAAACAAAATAATTTTAATATTATATTTTATTTAACTCGGTATATATAAAATATTATAATTTCAACATGAAATCAATTTAAAAATTATTGAGATGTTTTACATCCTTTTTTTGGTGTGAGGTCTTTGAATTCCAGTGTGTATTTACATGCACAGCATAACTGTATTCGGCTACACGTGTCTAGTGACAACCGTAATGGATAGTGTATCTCTTGATAGCTCCCTATTAATTCATTATATTGCACTGGTTTTGAAAGCAAGGGATATTTTTGTGTAAATAAGGAGCTGGAGGGTTTTGGAGGAATGTTCATAGTTTTCCTTCACACCTTATGCCATTCTAGCCCTTCATACTCATGGCTGGATGACTGAAAAAATAATTGCTGTACGCCTAAGAAATTAGAAGGAATGCAATTAGGAAAGCCAACATGATAGGAAACTGATTACGTGACAGATGTGTGGTGATTCCTGGAACATGTAGATCATTCAACACACAAAAATAAAGAGTTGGTCATATTAGTAGCAAAGTCTTGGTTTAAAGCACAGTGGCTAGTATTTTCATATCAGGACTTCTTTATATTTCGTATTTTAGAAATTTCTTATTTTGAAATATTTGTATAGCATGGCGCTGATGTCAATGCAAAGGACATGTTGAAGATGACAGCTCTACACTGGGCCACAGAACACAATCATCAAGAGGTGGTGGAACTCTTAATCAAATATGGTGCTGATGTACACACGCAAAGTAAATTTTGTAAAACTGCGTTTGATATTTCAATAGACAATGGGAATGAAGATTTAGCAGAGATACTACAGGTAACTTTTGGCTTTTAATTTAAGAAAATAAAAGGATCTCTGTCATATGGATGATTTGAACTATTTAGCTTGTAGTTTTTCATTTTGGACTTATTTTGGACAGTCCTATTCCTTTTTCACTTCCTCTTTGTTCATTGCTGTTCATTTTCCTAATTGTAAGACCACAGTCTTTGCATGTAACATTAGAAGATTAGATAAAGTGATTACTTTCAGTGTTTGTAAGGTTCTGAATTCCCTTCTATACATTTTAGTCTATTAATTATTTTGATGCATGTTTGGATACCTTATGGTTTTTCAAGTCTGTTATACTTCCACTAACATTTTTTTTTAGGAATCATAATCATGTCCCCTCAGTGAGTGATGCAGTCTTCATCATTCTGATTGGTTTCTTTTATTTTTTCACCATCCTCAAAAAAATCTGTTTGTGAACATAGTTATTTATGGTTTTTGGACAAGTTTTCCTACTAACCAACATTACTTCTGTTTTCTTTAGCTAGACAACATTGATGTAAATTTTCTTCTTTACTTACTGCGTCTTCTTGCCTATCTTCTTGTTCTCCTTCCCAGTAGAACTCTTCTCTAAGACTATCTGAGTCTGTTGAACTTCATCTAGTTACTTAAAAGATGTTATGTGTTCAGGAAAATAAATTTTGCTGTGCTTCTTCCAATTCTTTTACTCCCAAGAGTGCAGTTTGGAGCCTAGGGTTGAGGATGGAGGACAATTAACTGAGAAGGATGTGCTTTATATAGGTAGTGTTATATATTGCTGAATATAGTAGAGAACATAATTTGATTTAAGTAATTTAATTTCTATAGCTGCAGGGCAGCAGAATATCTTTCAACTGTGTTCTATTTATATATAGAACACAGATTTTTTTTTTTGGCCCCACCGCGTGGCTCGCGGGATCTTAGTTGCCTGACCAGGGATTGAACCTATGCCCTTGGCAGTGAAAGCGCAGAGTCCTAACCGCTGGACCACCAGGGAATTCACTCAACTGAGTTCTATACAATCCTTTCAGATACCTACTTCGCCTCACATGGGATTTTGCTGCTTTACCTAATAGGGGAACTCAGGATATAAATACATATCTATGATTTACCACTATACTTTCAGTAGACCAGAAACAAAGATTTCCATTTGTATTATATGATTCTTAGATTACAGGATGTTACATTAAAAGTCTGTCCTATATGTTCTGGTTATAATTCTGAAAACACTGTGGTAATTTGTCCTCTAGATTGCTATGCAGAACCAAATCAACACAAACCCAGAGAGTCCCGACACTGTGACGATACACGCTGCAACACCACAGTTTATCATTGGACCTGGAGGGGTGGTGAACCTAACAGGTCTGGTATCTTCAGAAAATTCATCCAAGGCAACAGGTATTGAGATGCATATAGGATAGCTGTTGGGATTTTATGCTTTAGTAGGTATTCATCCTTTTAAGAAAGGACTGTTGGAGAATGAGGGTAAGATTATATCAGCCACCTTGGTTTTCTTTGTTATAATTGGCAAAAAAATTTTTATGAGGCAAAATAATCTAAAGAAAGGTGATATTGCAAAATGTACTGCAGTATTACCTTTCAAAAGTTAATGCTATCCAAGCTCGTTTTTCACAAAACTAATATTATCTAAGCTTCATTTAAGAGTTGAATAAAGTAAAACAGATGATCAGAAAAATTCACTAGATTAAATTCCTTAAAAATTCAAACATGTTTTCTCCTTTATCGTAGATGAAACGGGTGTATCTGCTGTTCAATTTGGAAACTCCTCTACATCAGTATTAGCTACATTAGCTGCCTTAGCTGAAGCATCTGCTCCATTGTCCAATTCTTCAGAAACTCCAGGTTAGAAAAACGAGTCAAATGTGTACATCGAAAGTTGGAGATTCAAATATTTGCACAGGCCAGGAAGGAAATTTAAAAGACTAAAGGGGGCAGGGTTGAGGTTATGGCCATCTGAGGAGAGTGGGGCGGGGCAAGGGTGCATCTCCTACTCAGCTCTAACTGATTATAGTAAAATGCTCAGTTAGTGTTGCCAGACTCTGTTTTTTTCAAGGGAAGCTGAAAATCTGGATTTTAAAAGAACATTAAATCTTGGCAATTATTTAAAATTAAATTAAGATTAAAATTAATTAAAATTAAAAACAAACTTGTGTGGTTCACAGAAAACATGTCTGTGTACCCCATTTGGCTTTGTTTTACTACTCTGACTTTTTGTATAAATAAATTAGCTAAGTATATATGAACCTGCTGTCTTTTTCATAACTTTTAATTTTTGGCAGCTCTATTAGAATGACATAAAATCTTAGTGACTGACAAAACTAGGAAATAGCACACCAACAACCACCATTAAAGTATAACTTGGGGTTAAATGATTACAAACAGTATTAATAGCTGGTTTGATAAGGTTTACCTTTATACTTAACCAAAATAATTCTTGCTATAATTATGTAAGTAAAATATTTTTTTAATTAGGGAATTTAAAAGACTCCACAAAATTATTTTTCTTACTGTAGTTTAAGCCATTTTATTTGGACCAATGCTTAAGAAAGTAAAGAATAATTTGTTGTCATTATTTAATTTTTTTTCAAAATGTGACTAATAATAATAATAACAGCAACAGTTCGCTGCATGTTTACTGTGTGTGCTATGCACTATGGCTGATGTTTTACACGTCTCATTTAATCCTCACCAAAAAGATCGAAGGTAGATATTACTGGATTTGACTCTTCAAGGTGATGATTGGATGATGTATTTTTTGGTGGTGGTGGGGTGGTTACTTATCTCTCGCCTTTCTCCCCCCCTCCCCCCTCCCTCCCCCCTCTCTCCCCCTATGCCCCTCAACTAGTAATAGTAAACATTTATTCATTCTCCAGCTTCTTTAGCATTGTAATCAATGTTTGAATCTAAACCTTTATATTTGGGAGTCTTAAGATTTTTCTGAATCACTTTTGGCCATTAACAGCTACGTGTATCATCCTATTGACATGCTGCTTTTATGACCTATGCCTGGATCTCTTCAGCACCTTTGTAATTGCATAAGTATATCAAAGAAAATTAATTTCATTGGTGGATTTCTATTTGATTAAACTTGTAAAAATTTTGCCTTTATTAAAGTACGTATCTCTGAAAATTAATCTTTTCTTCAAAGTCAGCTCGAAGTTTTTACATTTAGATGTTTGACTCCACAAATTGGTCATACCAACTTCTCTAACTTCTACCTTTGAAAATGTTATGTGTGGTCTAGTGTGAGAGAATTGACAATTTTAGTTGATTTTTATTGCATGTGACTTACAGTCTTCTGTGAGCACAACAATTTTTTTATTTCAATACTACATCATAGTGAAATCTTTCTGAAGGTATTTTAAGAGCTTGAATTAAGTTAAAATTCAGGTGAGTACATTGCCACCAGTATAAACAACTCAGCTGAGGTGTGTAATCACATAAAGAAATATCTTCTCGCAGGTCAGTTTGCACATGCTCAGTCAAGTTATTTCTCTGCCTCTTGGCCATCCAGTTTCTTTTAACATTATTTGTCAGACTCATCCTGATTTAGAAATGTTTATATGTTTTTTCAAGGACGTCTCAGGATCTGGGAAATGAAGTAGTACTCCCATTTTATATATGATGAAATTGAGGTTTGCGGAGGTTAAATAGTTTTGCCTAATGTAGCATGGCTATTAAGTGGTGAAAGGAAGTTTGTGCTCAAGGTCTGACTGATTCCCAAGTTGTGTGTCTGTGACCACTAAATATACTGTTTCCTCTACGCAGTTTCTTCAGGTGATCAGTGGCCGAGTCTCTTCTAGAATGTTTATAATTTGGTTTGTGATAGGAATAAATATTTGTGTAATCATCACTTTGTCTTGTATGAAACAAAAGCATCGCTATTCCTAGTTTTACTTCTGAGGTGTATCTTTTGGAGCAGTCTTTTGAAATAAATGTTCTCCTGTTTGCCCTTTTTAAATGATTGAAAAAAATATATAAGAACCATCAGTACACTAACTGGTACTGCTCTTATTCTTTTCTTTTACAGGCTAAGTAGTACAGTAAATACATCTTCTGATAATAAATAGCCAGTGTAGCAGCAAATGGACTGCATTTGAAATGGAAGCTAGCTGGCTGACATGGTCCTATATATAGAGGGGAGGTACTCATGATAGTCTAGAATACCATGCTGTTTCATTTGAACTATGGCTTTAAATAGTTCTTTCATGTTTACATTAGGACTATCTTTGACATATAAAACAAATCTTAATGTTAGTCCAATGGGAACATCATAAAGGAAATCAGTCTAGTATAATGCTTTCATTGTGAAACGAAATGTCTTCTTGATGTTACAAGCAAATATAACTTCAGATTGTCACTGTTTGATGATTGAATTGCTTCCTTATTAGCATTTTTTATGTAAATATTTCCAGTTTTATTCTTTTCTCATAAACCTTTATTTTTCCGAGCATTTAACTTGTTAAATTTTTAATCTCCATGCATAATTTTCATGATTCTTTGTCTGTTTGATAGAAGTACAAAAAAAAAATTTGATAAATCTCAGTATACCCTGAAGAGTTTGTTGCTAATGTTCATTTTTATTAAATTGGTTTTTTGGGAGTTTTTATTTCAGTTCCTGAGCCCACAGGCCTATGCTAATGTGCATAATTATATTAAATAATCATTAGGTCTATCTAGGTCCAGGCCAGGCCAGAAAAACATGATGAAACACTTGATGTAAGTCATAAATTTAACTTGGCATGATGAATTATAGAAAAATAATGATTAATATGTATAGGGTTCTTGCTATAAGCTTGTTATTATGCTAAGTGCTTTACGTGTATTATCTCATATCGCAATAGTCATCTGAATTAAGATTTTATCACTAATCATTGACTGACGTTTAGTTTTCAGCTCTGAGGTTTCAGAAATATTTTATTAATATATCCTGGGTTAATATAAAGGACTACTCACACTCAGCAAACTCATAAGAAAGTGATACATAAATCAAAATACTAAGTTATTTATTTTTAATTTCTTTTAAAGGGAGAATACAACTGTCTTTTGATACATGAAATTACCTTACTCATTTTGAAACAAATCAGTGAAAAAATTTACAGCCTTTAAAAGTATGCAGACACAGTTTTCAAGATACTTGTTTAAAACATCCTTCATAATTTTGGAGTGGAATAATTCAGAAGTATCAGGCATCTCTAACATTAATATAATAATTGTCCTCTTTTACATTATTATTATTTTTTAACATCTTTATTGGAATATAATTGCTTTACAGTGGTGTGTTAGTTTCTGCTTTATAACAAAGTGAATCAATTATACATATACATATGTTCCCATATCTCTTCCCTCTTGCGTTTCCCTCCCTCCCACCCTCCCTATCCTACCCTCCCTATCCCACCCCTGTAGGTGGTCACAAAGCACGGAGCTGATCTCCCTGTGCTATGTAACTGCTTCCCACTAGCTAGCTATTTTACATTTGGTAGTGTATATAAGTCCATGCCACTCTCTCACTTCGTCCCAGTTTACCCTCCCCATGTCCTCAAGTCCATTCTCTATGTCTGCATCTTTATTCCTGTCCTGCCCCTAGGTTCTTCAAACAAACTAGTAGAATTTTTGCTTGGAAATAGTTGGAAATTATCTTGTTAATTTATGTACCCAATGATTAGAAGGCTGTGTTACTTTAAATATTCTGTGATTCAAGTTTTCTACTAATTTGAACTCCTCTCAGTTAGTTTGAATTAATATGATAATATCAACAGAGCAGCATTCTTAAATTTTGTGTGAATCAGAATCACCTTCTCAACAATCATTTGCCCCAATTCTACCCCAGTGGATTCTGATTCAGTAACTTTAGGGTGGGACCGTGACATCCATATTTTTAACATGCTCTCAAAAGTGATCCTATGGCACACCAAAATTTAAGAATTTGACCCAAATTTTAAAAGTTCTATTTCTTACTACTAATAGACTGTATAGTAAATATCTAAAGATTGTGAGTGTACTACAGCAAAGATTTGCTTGAATAATATATATTTCTTATTTATTTCATTTTTATGTGTAATTTAATATTTATTCAACTGTTTATGGGGTGCATAGGTGAATCTCTACTAAGGAAAAGATGTGGGAGAGAGGAATGGCTTTCTTTTTTTAATTTTATTTAATTAATTAATTTATTTTTACATCTTTATTGGAGTATAATTGCTTTACAATGATGTGTTAGTTTCTGCTTTATAACAAAGTGAATCAGTTATACATATACATATGTTCCCATATCTCTTCCCTCTTCCGTCTCCCTCCCTCCCACCCTCCCTATCCCACCCCTCCAGGCAGTCACAAAGCACCGAGCTGATATCCCTGTGCTGTGCGGCTGCTTCCCACTAGCTATCTACCTTACGTTTGGTAATGTATATATGTCCACGCCTCTCTCTTGCTTTGTCACAGCTCACCCTTCCCCCTCCCCATATCCTCAAGTCCGTTCTCCAGTAGGTCTGTGTCTTTATTCCTGTCTTACCCCTAGGTTCTTCATGACATTTTTTTTTCTTAAATTCCATATATATGTGTTAGCATACGGTATTT
Source organism: Pseudorca crassidens (assembly GCF_039906515.1). Taxonomy (NCBI): domain Eukaryota; kingdom Metazoa; phylum Chordata; class Mammalia; order Artiodactyla; family Delphinidae; genus Pseudorca; species Pseudorca crassidens. Next base: position 93,612,524 of record NC_090296.1, on the reverse strand, counting down.
GTCTTTCTCTTTCTGACTTACTTCACTCTGTATGACAGACTCTAGGTCTATCCACCTCATTTCAAATAGCTCAATTTTGTTTCTTATTATGGCTGAGTAATATTCCATTGTATATATGTGCCACATCTTCTTTATCCATTCATCCGATGATGGACACTTAGGTTGTTTCCATCTCCAGGCTATTGTAAATAGAGCTGCAATGAACATTTTGGTACATGACTCTTTGAATTATGGTTTTCTCAGGGTATATGCCCAGTAGTGGGATTGCTGGGTCGTATGGTAGTTCTATTTGTAGTTTTATAAGGAACCTCCATACTGTTCTCCACAGTGGTTGTATCAATTTACATTCCCACCAACAGTGCAAGAGGGTTCCCTTTTCTCCACACCTTCTCCAGCATTTATTGTTTCTAGATTTTTTCATGATGGCCATTCTGACCAGTGTGAGATGATATCTCATTGTAGTTTTGATTTGCATTTCTGTAATGATTAGTGATGTTGAGCATTCTTTCATGTGTTTGTTGGCCATCTGTATATCTTCTTTGGAGAAATGTCTATTTAGGTCTTCTGCCCATTTTTGGATTAGGTTGTTTGTTTTTTTGTTATTGAGCTGCATGAGCTGCTTATAAATTTTGGAGATTAATCCTTTGTCAGTTGCTTCATTTGCACATGTTTTCTCCCATTCTGAGGGTTGTCTTTTGGTCTTGTTTATGGTTTCCTTTGCTGTGCAAAAGCTTTGCAGTTTTATTAGGTCCCATTTGTTTATTTTTGTTTTTATTTCCATTTCTCTAGGATGTGGGTCAAAAAGGATCTTGCTGTGATTTATGTCAAAGAGTGTTCTGCCTATGTTTTCCTCTAAGAGTTTGATAGTTTCTGGCCTTACATTTAGGTCTTTAATCCATTTTGAGCTTATTTTTGTGTATGGTGTTAGGGAGTGCTCTAATCTCATACTTTTACATGTACCTATCCAGTTTTCCCAGCCCCACTTATTGAAGAGGCTCTCCTTTCTCCACTGTACATTCCTGCCTCCTTTATGAAAGATAAGGTGACCATATGTGCGTGGGTTTATCTCTGCGCTTTCTATCCTGTTCCATTGATCTATATTTCTGTTTTTGTGCCAGTACCATAGTGTCTTGATTACTGTAGCTTTGTAGTATAGTCTGAAGTCAGGGAGCCTGATGCCTCCAGCTCCGTTTTTCGTTCTCAAGATTGCTTTGGCTATTCGGGGTCTTTTGTGTTTCCATACGAGTTGTGAAATTTTTTGTTCCAGTTCTGTGAAAAATGCCAGTGGTAGTTTGATAGGGATTGCATTGAATCTGTAGATTGCTTTGGGTAGTAGAGTCACTTTCACAATGTTGATTCTTCCAATCCAAGAACATGGTATATATCTCCATCTATATGTATCATCTTTAGTTTCTTTTATGAGTGTCTTATAATTTTCTGCATACAGGTCTTTTCTCTCCTTAGGTAGGTTTATTCCTAGATATTTTATTCTTTTTGTTGCAGTGGTAAATGGGAGTGTTTTCTTGATTTCACTTTCAGAATTTTCATCAGTAGTGTATAGGCATGCCAGAGATTTCTGTGCATTAATTTTGTATCCTGCTACTTTACCAAATTCATTGATTGGCTCTAGTAGTTTTCTAGTGGCATCTTTAGGATTCTCTATGTATAGTATCATGTCATCTGCAAACAGTGACAGCTTTACTTCTTCCTTTCCGATTTGGATTCCTTTTATTTCCTTTTCTTCTCTGATTGCTGTGGCTAAAACTTCCAAAACTATGTTGAGTAAGAGTGGTGAGAGAGGGCAACCTTGTCTTGTTCCTGATCTTAGTGGAAATGGTTTCAGTTTTTCACCATTGGCTGTGTGTTTGTCATATGGCCTTTATTATGTTGAGGAAAGTTCCCTCTATGCCTACTTTCTGCAGGGTTTTCATTATAAATGGATGTTGAATTTTGTCAAAAGCTTTCTCTGCATCTATTGAGAAAATCATACGGTTTTTCTCCTTCAATTTGTTAATATGCTGTGTCACGTTCATTGATTTGCATATATTGAAGAATCCTTGCATTCCTGGAATAAACCCCACTTGATCATGGTGTATGATCCTTTTAATGTGCTTTTGGATTCTGTTTGCTAGTATTTTCTTGAGGATTTTTGCATCTATGTTCATCAGTGATATTGGCCTGTAGTTTTCTTTCTTTGTGACATCCTTGTTTGGTTTTGGTATCAGGGTGATGGTGGCCTCGTTGAATGAGTTTGGAAGTGTTCCTCCCTCTGCTGTGTTTTGGAAGAGTTTGAGAAGGATAGATGTTAGCTCTTCTCTAAATGTTTGATAGAATTCGCCTGTGAGGCCATCTGGTCCTGGGCTTTTGTTTGTTGGAAGATTTTTAATCACAGTTTCAATTTCAGTGCTTGTGATTGGTCTGCTCATATTTTCTATTTCTTCCTGATTCAGTCTTGGCAGGTGGTGCATTTCTAAGAATTTGTCCATTTCTTCCAGACTGTCCATTTTATTGGCATAGAGTTGCTTGTAATAATCTCTCATGATCTTTTGTATTTCTGCAGTGTCAGTTGTTACTTCTCCTTTTTTCATTTCTAATTCTATTGATTTGAGTCTTCTCCCTTTTTCTCTTGATGAGTCTGGCTAATGGTTTATCAATTTTGTTTATCTTCTCAAAGAACCGGCTTCTAGTTTTATTGATCTTTGCTATCATTTCCTTCCTTTCTTTTTCATTTATATCTGATCTGATCTTTATGACTTCTTTGCTTCTGCTAACTTTGGGTTTTTTTCTTCTTCCTTCTCTGATTGCTTTAGGTGCAAGGTTAGGTTGTTTATTCGAGATGTTTCCTGTTTCTTAAGGTGGGCTTGTATTGCTATAAACTTCCCTCTTAGAACTGCTTTTGCTGCATCCCATAGATTTTGGGTCGTCGTATCTCCATTGTCATTTGTTTCTAGGTATTTTTTACTTTCCTCTTTGATTTCTTCAGTGATCACTTCGTTATTAAATAGTATATTGTTTAGCTTCCATGTGTTTGTATTTTTTACAGATCTTTTCCTGTAATTGATATCTAGTCTCATAGCATTGTGCTCGGAAAAGATACTTGATACAATTTTCTTAAATTTACCAAGGCTTGATTTGTGACCCAAGATATGATCTATCCTGGAGAATGTTCCATGAGCACTTGAGAAACATGTGTATTCTGTTGTTTTTGGATGGAATGCCATATAAATATCAATTAAGCCCATCTTTTTTAATGTATCATTTAAAGCTTGTGTTTCCTTATTAATTTTTATTTTGGATGATCTGTCCATTGGTGAAAGTGGGGTGTTAAAGTCCCCTACTATGAATGTGTTACTGTCGATTTCCCCTTTTATGGCTGTTAGTATTTGCCTTATGTATTGAGGTGCTCCTATGTTGGGTGCATAAATATTTACAATTGCTATATCTTCTTCTTGGATTGATCCCTTGATCATTATGTAGTGTCCTTCTTTGTCTCTTCTAATAGTCTTTATTTTAAAGTCTATTTTGTCTGATATGAGAATTGCTACTCCAGCTTTCTTTTGGTTTCCATTTGCATGGAATATCTTTTTCCATCCCCTTACTTTCAGTCTGTATGTGTCTCTAGGTCTGAAGTGGGTCTCTTGTAGACAGCATATATATGGGTCTTGTTTTTGTATCCATTCAGCCAATGTGTGTCTTTTGGTGGGAGCATTTAGTCCATTTACATTTAAGGTAATTATCGATATGTATGTTCCTATTCCCATTTTCTAAATTGTTTTGGGTTCATTATTGTAGGTCTTTTCCTTCGCTTGTGTTTCTTGCCTAGAGAAGTTCCTTTAGCAGTTGTTGTAAAGCTGGTTTGGTGGTGCTGAACTCTCTCAGCTTTTGCTTGTCTGTAAAGGTTTTAATTTCTCCATCAAATCTGAATGAGATCCTTGCTGGGTAGAGTAATCTTGGTTGCAGGTTTTTCTCCTTCATCACTTTAAATATGTCCTGCCACTGCCTTCTTGCTTGCAGGGTTTCTGCTGAAAGATCAGCTGTTAACCTTATGGGCATTCCCTTGTGTGTTATTTGTTGTTTTTCCCTTGCTGCTTTTAATATGCTTTCTTTGTACTTAATATTTGACAGTTTGATTAATATGTGTCTTGGCGTATTTCTCCTTGGATTTATCCTGTATGGGACTCTCTGTGCTTCTTGGACTTGATTAACTATTTCCTTTCCCATGTTTGGGAAGTTTTCAACTATAATCTCTTCAAATATTTTCTCAGTCCCTTTCTTTTTCTCTTCTTCTTCTGGAACCCCTATAATTCGAATGTTGGTGCATTTAATGCTGTCCCAGAGGTCTCTGAGACTGTCCTCAGTTCTTCTCATTTTCTTTATTCTGCTCTGCAGTAGTTATTTCCACTATTTTATCTTCCAGGTCACTTATCCGTTCTTCTGCTATTGATCCCATCTAGAGTATTTTTCATTTCATTTATTGTGTTGTTCATCATTGCTGTTTGTTTCATCTTTAGTTCTTCTAGGTCCTTGTTAAATGTTTCTTGCATTTTGTCTATTCTATTTCCAAGATTTTGGATCATCTTTATTATCGTTATTCTGAATGCTTTTTCAGGTAGACTGCCTATTTCCTCTTCATTTGTTAGGTCTGGTGCATTTTTATCTTGCTCCTTCATCTGCGGTGTGTTTTTCTGTCTTCTCATTTTGCTTATATTAGTGAGTTTGGGGTCTCCTTTTTGCAGGCTGCAGGTTTGTAGTTCCCGTTGTTTTTGGTGTCTGTCCCCAGTGGCTAAGGTTGGTTCAGTGGGTTTTGTAGGCTTCCTGGTGGAGGGGACCAGTGCCTGTGTTCTGGTGGATGAGGCTGGATCTTGTCTCTCTGGTGGGCAGTTCCACATCTGGTGGTGTGTTTTGGGGTGTCTGTGGACTTATTATGATTTTAGGCAGCCTCTCTGCTAATGGGTGGGGTTGTGTTCCTGTCTTGCTAGTTGTTTGGCATAGGATGTCCAGCACTGTAGCTTGCTGGTCGTTGAGTGAAGCTGGGTGCTGGTTTTGAGATGGAGATCTCTGGGAGATTTTCGCCGTTTGATATTATGTGGAGCTGGGAGGTCTCTTGTGGACCAGTGTCCTGAAGTTGGCTCTCCCACCTCAGAGGCACAGCACTGACTCCTGGCTGCAGCAGCAAGAGCCTTTCAACCACACGGCTCAGAATAAAAGGGAGAAAAAGTAGAAAGAAAGAATTAGTAGAAGTAGAAAGAAAGGAGGGAGCGACAGAGGGAGGGAGGGAGGGAGGAAGGAGGGAAGGAAGGAAAAAAAGGAAGAAGATAAAGTACAATAAAATAAAGTAAGGTAAAATATAAAGTTATTAAAATAAAAAATAATAAGAGAAAAAGAAAAAAATTAAAAACAAAAAAAGGGACTTATAGAACCCTAGGACAAATGGTGGAAGCAAAGCTATACAGACAAAATCTCACACAGAAGCATACACATACACACTCACAAAAAGAGGAAAAGGGGAACAAATCATAAATCTTGCTCTCAAAGTCCACCTCCTCAATTTGGGATGATTCGTTGTCTATTCATGTATTCCACAGATGCAGGGTACATCAAGTTGATTGGCGAGCTTTAATCCACTGGTTCTGAGGCTGCTGGGAGAGATTTCCCTTTCTCTTCTTTGTTCTCACAGCTCCCAGGGGCTCAGCTTTGGATTTGGCCCCACCTCTGCGTTGTAGGTCGCTGGAGGGCCTCTGTTCTTCTCTCAGCCAGGACAGGGTTAAAGGAGCCGCTGATTCAGGGGCTCTGGCTCACTCAGGCCAGGGGGAGGGAGGGGCACGGAGTGCGGGGCGAGCCTGCAGCGGCAGAGGCCGGCATGAAGTTGCACCAGCCTGAGGCGCGCCGTGCGTTCTCCCGGGGGAGTTGTCCCTGGTTCCCGGGACCCCGGCAGTGGCGGGCTTCACAGGCTCCCCGGAAGGGGGTTGTGGATAGTGACTTGTGCTCGCACACAGGCTTCTTGGTGGCGGCAGCAGCAGCAGCAGCCTTACCGTCTCCTGCCCCTCTCTGGGGTCCGCGCTTTTAGCCGCGGCTCACGCCCGTCTCTGGAGCGCCTTTAAGCAGCGCTCTTTTTTTTTTTTTTTTTTTTTTTTTGCGGTACGCGGGCCTCTCACTGTTGTGGCCTCTCCCGTCGCGGAGCACAGGCTCCGGATGCGCAGGCTCAGCGGCCATGGCTCACGGGCCCAGCCGCTCCGCGGCATGTGGGATCTTCCCGGACCGGGACACGAACCCGTATCCCCTGCATCGGCAGGCGGACTCTCAACCACTGCGCCACCAGGGAAGCCCAAGCAGCGCTCTTAATCCCCTCTCCTGGCGCACCAGGAAACAAAGAGGGAAGAAAATGTCTTTTGCCTCTTCGGCAGGTCCAGACTTTTCCCCGGACTCCCTCCTGGCTATACGTGGCGCACTAAACCCCTGCAGGCTGTGTTCATGCCGCCAACCCCAGTCCTCTCCCTGCGCTCCGACCGAAGCCGGAGGCTCAACTCCCAGTCCCGCCCGCCCCGGCGTGTGAGCAAACAAGCCTCTCGGGCTGGTGAGTGCCGGTCGGCACTATAGTTCTTCAGAGGACAGAGATTACTTTTAGCTGGAGTTGGGGCATGGGGCTAGGGGAGTGGGGTGAGGTTGAGTTGTACCCTAAAGAATGAATGGGATTTAAGGATTTAGATAAGAACTCATTTCAAGTTATTCCATTTTGGAATGTATTCCAAAATGAAGATACAAAAAAGTAAATATTTTCTTTTGGGGATTGCGGCTGCCTTTTTCCTCATAAGAAAACCACCCCTTGGTGGTACACTATTAATAAACAGAGGCAATCATGTTGTCCTATTTTTCTACCAAAGCTTACACACCAGTCTGTTACAGGTGTTTCCTATTTGGAAAATCAAAATTCCAGGAAGCTCTCACCCTTACTCTCACTTCTTGCTTTAGAACAAAATTAAAATGTACAAATAATAAAAATTCATGGAGGGATATATCATGCTTATGTTAAAGGAATAACTCAAAACTGTTCTTGAGCTAAGTTTTCCATATATTGGTTTACAAATAGCTGTTCATTTACAATTAGAAAAATATTTATTCATTCATTGAACAGATTTTTGTTGAATATCTCTTATGTTCTGGTAAACAATCATATACAGTCCCAACCTTTGTGGAACATGTAGTCTTTCAGTAGAATGAGATATTAAAGTTATTCACTCAGATAAATACTTGTGATTCGTGGTATATATAAAGAATACAGGATTTTGACCAAGTTGGTGAGTCTTTCTAGAGGAAGAGACATTTAAACTAAAGACTAAGTAGGAATTAGTGGAGCAAAACTTGGGGGAAGAACATTTTAGGAAGGAGGACACATGTGAAGCTTTTGAGGCAGGAAAGCTTGTCCTTTCAGAGGACTCAGAGACCAGCGTGGCTGAGCTCAGCAAGTGGGAGAGTAACTCACGGTAATTGAAGGTAAGATTATATAGGACTTTTAAAATGATTTCTTTGGTGGACTCTGGAAGGGAGTTTAGTTAGGAGTCTAATGCAGTCACCTGGGGAAGAAATAATGGTAGCGTGGATTAGGATTTGGCAAAGGGATAATAAGAAGTGAATAGATTTGAGAGTTATTTAGTTGTAGAATCAGAAGTTAAAATTGGTTGGATGTAGGCCTTACATCTGCAGTGTAGTTTAGTCCTTATGAAACTCTCATAAAACAATATTTTATGGCTCTAACCTACAGTTTTACATTGATTTTGCATTGCTTAGCCTTATTCTTTCTTGCGGCCCAGCTATATAATCCCATTAAATGGACATCTGTGACTACCCTTCTTTTTGTCTTTAGAGCAACTTCAGCTAATTGTTAATAAGGTGGTTTTTTCCAAAGGTATAATGCATCTGGTGGCTGTTTCCCTCCTTTCTCCTAATAGTGAAATTTGAGTCAGGTCCCCTTTGCATGTTGTTGTTTTTTTTTGTCTGTTCCTAAAGTAGATCAATAAAAGTGAATTGGCTTTCAGGTATATGTTACTGGGCTTCATAAGATTGTCTTGTTTTTGCCTTTTTAAAAAAAATGTCAGGTTCTATTGCAGGCAATCCTACTTTTGAAATGTTATTTTTTTCTTCAGTAAGCCTAGTTTCTATTTTATTGAAATATTTATATGCATATAGAATTTTCAATCTTCTAGTAACATCTGAAAGACAGTTTTTTCCTTGTCTTAGTTGACTTTTATGGCATTAAAATTCAAAAGTCATGTTGAACAAGAGGTCTCAAACATTTTCAGAGATGCTGTAGATTATCTAGGCTCTCTTTGTATATTATAACTTGACTTTTAAATTAGACCAATGAATATTTATTAGTTATTTTTTTATCCGGGGGTTTTATATTTGGTTATATCTGTCTATGTATATTTTTTTAAATAACATTCTTTTTAAAGTTTTTAGGCTTTCTGTTTTATTCTTACATGTTTCAACATTTCACTGCTGGGTTGTTTTTAGGATTACTGAGGGGGTTCTTTGTTTTCTTACATAATTGGTTTCCTTATAATTTTTTCTTAAATACTTTACCATAGCACAACTTAAAAAGAAAGCTTTTTAGATGAAAGGCAAGAACTCTCTTATCTTAATGACAGTCATTGCAAATAGTGCAAAGATGAAAGTTCTTGAGTTGTGCCTTGATCATATGTGGTCTCAGAAATTTCTTACGTATGATTATGTTTTTAAAAATACTTGCTACTTATAGTTAACATTCAACCATAGTGAACATTTGGTTTTCATATGGATATTTTTTACAAGATCAAAGCAATAGTTAATGTCTTTGAAAACCTCAGTAGTTGTTCTATTGAATACATTACTGTTTTATGCCCTACATTTCATTTTAATAATTATCTTCCTGAAATTTTCTTAAGTGCTTGGTGATAAAGCCTAATTATGGTTTAAGACAAACAAAAATGAGAGAACTCAAAACATAAAGGTTTTTGCATTTTGAATATCATCTGTGGTTTGCATTGTGACCCTTGATTACCCAAATAACACAGTAACAGGGTTGCAGCCAGGCCTGTTACCATGAGTTCATCCTTGAAAACTAGGGTCCTAGTACTTATCTTGCCTTTTATTAAAAAAGGAGTTTGTTTAATTAGAGCATCTCTGTATTTAGTAAATCCCTTGGTCGTTAATATCCATGACATTCTGCTGGAATTTGGTAGCAACTTGGCGTGTTTCAGAGTAACTGTGTATCTGAAGGGTAGCGTGACTTCAGGAGAGAATGATTTTATTTCATTACACTTTTGGTAAAGTGTTGCCTCAAATAACACATTTCAAAAAACCATATCATTTAGAAATAGTTTTTTTTGTCATTTCTTTTTTCAGAATTAGTTATATTAAAATGTTTTTTTAATGTTGATAGTTATTAAAACCCATAGAAAAATTGGAGAATGAACTTTATACCTTGCACCTGTATTCACCACCTGTTAACATCTTGCCACACCTGCATGTTCACATACAAACACAGACACATGCTTTTATTTTGCCATATTATCTGAAAGTAGGCTAAAGACATCATGACACTTCATCCTTAAATTCTTCAGCATGTATCTACCAAGAACAAGGACAGCTTCCTATGTAGTCACGGTTCTATTATGTTTCTTAAAAACAATATTAATTTAGTAATATTATCTGGCATATGGTCCATATTCAAGTTTCCTCAATTATCCCCAAAATGTCCTTTATAACTATTTGTTTTCACCCAGGATCCAATCAAAGTTCACACACTATATTCGATTATTATGTCTCTTTAGTCTCCCCCAATCTAGGACAGTCTTACTGCCTCACTTGTTCTTTATGTCACTGAAATCTTTGTAGAGTTTAAGCCAGTTGTCTGCAGGATCACTCACATTCTAGATTCATTTGTTTCTTAATAATTAGATTCAGGTCAAACATTTCCAGTAAGAACACAGGGATATTTTGTAATCTCCTGTTGCATCACATCAGGAGTCACTTTAATTGCTGTGTAGTATTCCAGTGCATGAATCTACCAGTTTATTCATTCTACTTTTGACAGATATCTGATTTGTTTCAAGTTTTTGACTATTATGAGTAAAGCTGCTATGTGTAGTCTTTTGGGATCAGTAGTTGGGCATAGCTTGTGGGAAAGGATTTTGGCAATTTCTTTACCTAGGCAAGACCTGGAGTGCTGTGTTCAGCTGCCAGAATCCTCTCTGAACCTTTCATAAAACATTGAGAACATAATTTTGAATTTTATTTATGTAAATGTTAATATATTTTTTCATAGCCTACAGTACCAGATCTATTTGCCACTTATTATGAAGGCAACCCTTGCTCACACAATCCAAAAAGGGAATACTGTTTATTCTCTCTGCTTGAAGAATACAAATTTCCATGTTTTGTTGGATAGGAAATGTATATCAACTCATATATGTAAATTTGAATGGAGTATAACCACATACAATATCTTATTTTTTGGATTGTGGAATCTTATTAAGCTGGCATAACCTTTGTCATATCTGTGACCTTAGGAGAGCTTCTAAATTTCGTACCTCATAGAACTAAATGAAGATAGTTTATTTAAACATGTGCATGCATAGATAGTTGGAACTCACTTATTGTAAATTGTGGGACTTGTAGTCAACTGTTTACATAGGTATCTACAACACCAATGGAGACTGAATTTAAAAATCATGTAAAAGCTTTTCTGTGTAAGAAAGAAGGACGGACAGCAAAGGTAGCAGAGCAAAAATAAACTTCTGTTCATACTTTTATATATGTTCACTGATTTTTACATATATATTTTTTTTTCCAGTAGTGGCTACGGAGGAAGTAGTTACTGCAGAATCTGTGGATGGTGCAATTCAGCAAGTAGTTAGTTCAGGGGGTCAGCAAGTCATCACAATAGTTACAGATGGAATTCAGCTTGGAAATTTGCACTCCATTCCAACCAGTGGAATAGGTCAGCCCATCATTGTGACCATGCCAGATGGACAACAAGGTTGGTAGAAGGCATTTACATAAAGTTTGCATTTATTCTTAATCCTCAGGAAATTGTGACATGTTTTTCAAAGCATTTATTTTTGCCTTAAATTTTGTTTTTGTAACCTTTTGCAGCAGACTTAATTGCCTAGTTTTATTTGCTTAGGCTACTGTTAAAATTAGCTTGCTTTCTCTGGTTGTATATTAGGTACAAAGAGGAATTGGCCCCAAAGTATTCTGGTTGGAAAATGAGCTTAAATAAATAATTCAAAATCAGTATTGGACAATACTTTCCTAGGCCATTTAATGCAATTCAGATATCATACGGGCTTTTAAAAACACCATGTGAAAAAAAGCTACTTAAAAAGAAGTTGGACTTAGGAGTTATGGTAGGAACATAGTGACAACTTTTAGCAGCTTTGTTGATAATTGTCCCAATTTTTTCCTTTTGAGTAATAAGAGAGTAGTAATAAGATAGATGAAACATAAGCCCCAGTTTCATGTTTAGTGAACCTAAAAGACTGAGAAAACCACAAAATTCCATATTTTAAGTGCTTGCCAAAAACATCTTAAGATCTAAGCCAGGGCAGTATCAGGGAAACCCCCAGTCGTGCATCAAGAAAAGGGGTTGAGCTCAGAAATCAGCAATAAATATACACTTCCAGTAAGACAGGGCCCAATCTGAGTAGGAAGTGCTGCAAGTAGGATTAAGATAGACTAGAGCATGAAAGCTGGAGGAAGCAGAAAGAGAAGGTACAGAAAATTCCTATCTGAACAAGCATCCCAGTACCCAGTACTCTGTACTCCCCCACCCCCCACCAAAAAAAGTATGTGCACACATAACCTTTTAGAAAACGACTAGGATTGCAGAGACCAAGCCTCTTCATGGCCTGTGAAGGAATTAGGGAACGGAAGGGCTGGAGGTAGAAGTTCTCCTAAACCAGGTTTGGTTTAGAGTGATAGTGGAGGTATGGCCCTGCAGAGAGGCCAGGTCTCAAGCAATGATTTTGTTGCCATAGCAGTGGAGGAGGAAACCCTTGACCTGTGGAGCCTGGGAGGCTTTTCTTACCGCTATGCAGAAATCTCCTGCTGGTGGTCCAAGATTTGGATCAAGCCCAGGTATTTTCACAAAGCTTTAAAGAACTAATTCTAATTATATAGAAAAGAAGAAACTTTCAAAGTATTTGTTTTAAGCAGATATAACATTGTTTCCAAAACCTGACATTATACACACAGTCTAATCTCATTGATGAACAAATGGAAAGAAACTCATGTTTTTGGATAGGATGACTCACTATTATAAAGCTCTCAATTCTTCCTGAGTTAATTGATAAATGTAATGTGATAGGAAAAAAAAGACTGTATTAGTTTGCTAGGGCTGCCATAACAAACTACCACAGACTGGGTGACTTAACAGAAGTTTATCTTCTCACAATGCTGGAAGGTGGAAGTCCAAGATCAAGGTGTTGGCAGGTTTGGTTTCTTCTGAGGCCTTTCTCCTTGGCTTGCAAATGGCTGCCTTCTTGCTGTGTCCTGATATAGTCAGCCCTCAGTCTGTGTGTGTTGTCTGCGACCTAACCTCTTATAAGGACACCAGTCATATTGGATTAGGACCCACTTAAATGACTTCATTTTGGACTTCTCTGGTGGCGCGGTGGTTAAGAATCTGCTTGCCAATGCAGGGGACATGGGTTCAAGCCCTGGTCGGGGAAGATCCCACATGCCACGGAGCAACTAAGCCAGTGCACCAAAGCTACCGAGCCTGTGCTCTAGAGCCCGCGAGCCACAACGACCAAAGCCTGCGTGCCTAGAGCCCATGCTCCACAGCAGGAGAAGCCACCACAATGAGAAGCCTGTGCACTGCAACAAACAGTTGCCCCCGCTCGCCACAGCTAGAGAAAGTCTGTGCACAGCAACGAAGACCCAACGCAGCCAAAAATAAAACCAAAATCTCATTTTACCTTTTTAACCTTTTTAAAGGCCCTATCTCCAAATACATTTTGAGGTACTGGGGGTTAGGACTTAAAACATTTGAATTTTGAGGGGGACACAATTCAAGCCATAACAAAGACCAATAGGTCTTTTTCTGGAATTAGTCAAACAGATTCTGAAGTTTATTTTGATAGAGGAGGAGGGAAGAAGAATAAGGATAACTAGAAAAGAAGAGCAATGAGAGGACCCTACTGAATATTAAAATAAACTTTTAAAGCTTTCATAATTTAAAAATTATAACTGGAAAATGAATATATAGACTATGTAGGTAGTCCAGTGAAACAGATATAATTCTCAGTTCTTCTTGAGTGAATTTATAAGTGTAATGTAATATGGTATGAGTTAAAAGAAATACTTTAATTCTCAATATTTCTAATGTTTTTAATTACATTGTACTAAATAAATAATAGTTTTACTATTTTTTCATTTATTTACATTTATAAATGACAGTAGGAGAGTTTTTAATGTTTTGACAACCTTAAAGGCTGTAGGACAGTTGTAATTTTTCCCATTGATGATTAAGATTGTTTTGCATAGTTTTAGCTTGCACAGTCATGTTTATGTTCCCGCACTGGTTATGCAAAGCAAGGACAGCCTCTTGCTCTCTGTATATTTACATTTATGTAAAGAGATACTAAAAATTGGGACAGTCTAACAACCCAGTGGAAAAACAAGCAGAGTTTATAAACAGATATTGTTCATAATGGTGTATCCTCACAGTGGAATATAATGCAGCTAAATGAAAGAAAGCTCTCTGTGTGTTGGTGAAAGATAGCCTAGATATATGGAGTGAAAAAAGCAGACACAGAACGATATATCTATCTTATGTATGTTTGAATGTATGTTTTGTATGTATGCTACCTTTTGTGTAAGAGAGAGAAAAAGGAGAATGTATATTCATGTTTGGTTTTACATAAATGAACACAAGAACAATGTATAAGCAACCAGTAAAAGTATCTGTTTTAGCAAGGGTGAAGTCAGACCTCTCAAAATATGCTTGTTAAGTATTATTTTGATTTTGAGCCAATGAATGTATTATCTATAAAATTAAAAAACATAAGTAGGTACCTTAAACAATAAGTAGTTTTCAGTAAATAGACAAGAAGTTGAAGACAAATATGGACATTTCTCATAAACAGCAAATCAGTGTTTTGAAATTATTGTTTTTGGAATATATTTATTTTAGATGAGTTGCATCAACAATCTCAAGACTAGTTTTAATTCTTCTAAACCTATCTGTAAATGAAGTAATGTGTACATTTTTTCATTTTAGTATTAACAGTACCAGCAACAGACATTGCTGAAGAAACTGTTATAAGTGAAGAACCACCAGCCAAGAGACAATGTATTGAAATAATTGAAAACCGGGTGGAGTCTGCAGAAATAGAAGTAAGGAGTCTTTTACCCGGTGTGTTTTGCTGCAGTCATCCAAAATAAATTCCATTTGCTTTTCTTTCTTTCTTTTTTTTTTTTTTGTCTTTTATATTTATTACTGACAGTATTGTTTTGATATAGCATGAGTACTTTTTTGTCTAATTTTTTGGCCTTATCCATATAGCAAGCCTTCAATAAATAAATATTGAATGAATGAATGAATGAGTAAAGAATTTGTTTGTAACAAAGTCTGTCATCATGGTAACAGTGGAATGTCTTTTGTTCTTATACTGCATCCTTTATTTTCTATTAAATTTACGTACATCATTCTCCCAAGTCACTAAAGGGAATGTCACTATATATTGACTAAAAAAATTTTTTTCTTTCAAAAGTGAAAGGCGAATGCCTATTTGGGCTGGAAGGTGCTCTTAAAGAATGTTGAAGTTTGTCAGCTGAGTTATTTTGTAAAAAGCCATAGGTAACTGTTTATTTCACGATTAAGTCCCTTAAGGAAATTAAATTTAGACTGTTGATAGGATTCACCTTCTTTTCCCTCTGCCAAACTAGTTTGTAATTGTAAACTAGTTTGTAAGTGTAACCAAACCATAGTTATTACCTCACAGATTTTTTTCTCACATGACTGTAAATAAAGTTATGTTTTCCAAAGTTGATATTAACTTATATCAAATGAAAATAAGATCATTCTTGAATAACTTTGAAAGAGCAGCTGCAGTGTAAAGAAAAGAATATTGGACTTGAAATTACATGAGCTGGATTTGAATCCCACCTCTTGCCCCTCCCTATTAGCTTTGAGGCAAGTTATCTTACCTTTCTGAGTTCCTGTTTATTTTCTCCCAAATTGGAATTTAAGATAACAATATCTGTATTTTGGGGTTTTTATGAGAGTTGAAAAAGTCAGCATACTCATTATATACACATTCATAATATCTAATATGTGTGAATAATAAATGTTGGTGAATATTTAGGAATTCTTTGTTATCATAGAAAAGAGAGGATTTAAAAAAATGCCATCTAAAGGCAACATAATTCTGACTGAGGACAATTAGAAAATATCCTTGCCCAAATTCGTTTACATGTAAGACTGGTACATCTTTGGCCACAATCTCAAAGGACATATTATTGAGTTACGAAGAATTTGACTCATGGTTTAACCAGAATGTTTGATAGACTTGTGACTTTAATTATTGAGGGTGAGTTGTTTCATTTCTTCAAAATTTAAAGTGATATTCAGTACACTGAAGTTTTTATAAACTAACCATTTATTTCATTGAATGGTATCAGTATACTTATTATTTTAAAATCTTTAATGTCTTTTACTGATAAATCAGTTGATCTTGTTTTCTGGCATATAAGGTGAGAAAGATTTTGTGATGTACTTTGCTTTAACTATTTAATAAAACATTTTTAAATTACTTGAATTTTCATTGAACATAAACTGACTCAATTCAACATTTCTTTTAATATGTCAATTCAACATTTTCAAAATAATGAATGTGCAGGCTGTACTTTTATTTACCTAACAACCAGTGAGAATTTCTGTTTTCATCAAAGATCAACCTAATTCCACTCTTACAGTCTTTCAGAGACCAAGGAGAATAATCACAAATAACAAGAAAGTATGAATTGAGGTATATAAATTAACTAGAACCAAGGAGATTAGAACTTCAGGGAGATGGAATTTTAGCTTGATATAAAGAACTTCACGAGTTAGTTTTAGCTTAATTTTAGTAATTAGAGCTTTCTGGTAATGGAAGTCTTATTCTCCATCACTGGAAATGTTCAAGCCAAAGTTGCAGGATGTTAGAGCTATTACAGAGAGACTTTGAAGCATGCAGTGAGAAGAGATGGTAGAGGTGGGCAGGGGATACAGAATGAAGAGAGACCTCCAATGTTTTCTAAAACCAGGTAATCATTTCCTTATAGTACATAAGAGTTCTTTTGATTTTATTTTCTGAGGTGACCAATAGAGTTATCTTGGGGGTATACTTTTATATTCCTTTCTAAGTGATTGCTTAGCCATTAACCCAAAAAGTTTCTCTAAAGCAGTGCTTCTCACCTGGAGCAGTTTTGACCCCAGGGGACATTTGGCAATGTCTGGATACATTTCGGGTTGTCACAATGAGGGACATGCCACTGACATTTAGTGGATAGAGGCTGGGGATGCTGCTAAACACTATACACATCCTACAATGTGTGTTTTGCGGCTCAGTTCTGCAGTTGTGGTAGGAAAGCAGCCACGGGCAATTTGGAAATGAGTGGGTATGGCTGTATTTCAGTAAAACTTTATAAAAACAGGATCATATTTGACCCATGGCAGTTAGAAAATGGACAGCTCAACGGACAAGGAGAGAGCTCATACACCCTGCCTAGTTTCTCTCTTTTTTAAAAAAAACATTTAATGGTTAAGAATATGAGTCTGGAAGCAGATTTAGGTTTGAATGATAATTTTCTGAGTGTGATTGGTCAAGTTATTTAGCCTTTCAAGGCTTGGCTTCCCCATCAGTAAAAAGGGGAAAATAATAGCACCTACATTATCAGAGTGTTGTAAGGTTTAAATGAGAATGCATGTGAAGGACTAGTACAGTGGTGAGCATATAGTAAATGCTCAGTAACTGTTAGTTGTATTATTATTATCTTCTAAAATTTATATTGTGGTATGGTAGAAGATAAATCACTTTAATGATTTTTTTTTGCTTTATAATAGCTAAAGTAAAATAAATTTGAATATTAGAAAATTACATATAAAACTATTAAAAGATAATTGTTAATAGCTGAAGCAGAATTCAAGAATCTTGTTTGGAATTTAAAAAGCAAACTCGAAGTCTTTCTTTGTTCTATTATTCTGTTGCCTAATGTAATCATAATATATTGCTTGGGCTTGGAGTTGAAGTGTAAGGTATCTTCCTTACTGCTTTCATCTCCTGAAATAATTGTGAATCTCTTGCTGTTTCTAAGTGTGAATAAATAGGTAATACTAGAAGATGCCTTAGAGTTAATCTTTTCTAATATTTCCAACCAAATCAAGGCAAGTTTTTATCCATATTCAAAACTTTGGCTGCCAAAGGATCTTATTTCTTAGTACATGTAAAAGTATAAAACACTTATGCATGGCTCTACTCACAGGCTGTACTCCTGCCAGAGGTAGGAGTCTAGCTCCCACCCTTCCACTGGTGCCCAAATTCCTGCATAGTTCACTGCCAGGGACTGGTGTCAGTTGCTTACGTGAGGCTGGCATCTTGCCTGAAGTAAGGAGAAAAGGATAGCAGGGTAGGGCGTAGGCATTTCTTCTACTTGTACATTTTGTGTAATTGGAAGATTTGGAGACTACTTGTATAATCAATCACTCTTACATTTGGTGGACTCATGGGAAAAATAAATGTTAGATCTAGCTTCATTCTCAGTGTGGAGAAGGCAGTGGGATCACAGGAAGGCAGGAGTATTTTACATGTTCCTCCTTGTGGACCATGTGAATAGTGGAGGGTAGGGAATCTTTCGGTGTTCACAATGGACAAGGGTCTAGGAGGCAGTGGAAGAGACCACAGTGCCCTCTTTCCCAGCAAGCTTCTTACCCCTCGCCTTTACCTTCAGTTCTCTCTTTTAAGTGTCTTGTCCAGTGTGAACCTGGCCTCTTTTTGCCATTAGTAGTCCTACCCTCAGCCCCCACCCCAAGCAGAAGGCCTGGGCTTCTGTAATGAGGTTGAGCTTGGACCTGGGCAAGTTGAGTTTTTGTCCATGTGCTTACTAGAGGTATGGGAAAGGAATCTTTGAAGTGTTTTCCCTTAGACAACTGTATAGGGACAGAGTGAGGAGAGGAGAAAGAATACTACTTACATTGGACCAGATTTGTGTTTTTCCTCTCAATTTGTTCAGGAATTTGATACATATATTTTACAGCATATAATATAATGAATCACAGTAGAGAAATTAGTATTTTATTGGTTTGTAAAATGGTATAATTTAGGAAACACTAATCTAGACCAGCACTGTTCATTTTAAAGATGAGGAATCTTGCTTGCTGTCATAGGGAAAGATAGTTTTATTTATTTACTTTTTTATAAAAATTTATTTATTTATTTATGGCTGCGTTGGCTGCTTTCTCTAGTTGCGACGAGTCGGGGCTACTCGTTGCGGTGTGCGGGCGTCCCATTGCGGTGGCTTCTCTTGTTGTGGAGCACAGGCTCTAGGCACGCGGGCTTCAGTAGTTGTGGCACAAGGGCTCAGTAGTTGTGGGTCGTGGGCTCTAGAGCGCAGTCTCGGTAGTTGTGGTGCACGGGCTTTGTTGCTCCGCGGCATGTGGGATCTTCCTGGACCAGGGCTCGAACCCGTGTCCTCTGCATTGGCAGGCGGATTCTTAACCACTGTGCCACCACGGAAGTCCCGGGAAAGATAGTTTTAAAAGCAGTAATATTAGAACCTCATAACCCTGACTCCTTATTGTGTTACCATGAGAAAGCTACATTGTCTCTGAGCATCATTTTCCTCATCTGTAAAATGGGCATAATGTCTGTCTTAGAGACTTGTTATTGGAAATTACCTTGTTTATATATATAATGGGTGCTCAATAAATATTAAGTTTTTTATAATTAGTAGCTTTTTAACATCACAGATAAAGATGTGAAGAGGTATGGTGGTATATTTCCCTGTTAAAGTTCTTCACTAGTTTTTGTAGTATGTATAAAAGTACAGGTACCCAATTTGGGTTCATTATGTTAGTCTTATTTCTAATTAGAAAATAATTTCCTTGAGGTCAGAAACTAATCTGTATCTCGTAGTGTGGAGCTCAAAACTAGGGCTTTAATTATAAGGGAATTGGCGAAAAAGGCAAGATGTCTCTGAAATACCAATACATGGCTACTTCTAGCAACTACAAATTTTTTTATTTGAAAGATGCATGCTTGTATGTGTTATTGTATTTGTGCAACAATTGAAAAAAAACTTTTTTTTTAAATTAGGAGAGAGAAGCTCTTCAGAAACAGCTGGATGAAGCTAATCGAGAAGCACAAAAATATCGACAGCAACTTCTAAAGAAAGAACAGGAAGCAGAGGCCTACAGACAGAAATTAGAAGCTATGACTCGTCTTCAGACTAATAAAGAAGCTGTTTAATTGAAATGAACATATAGTTTGAGTTTACTTTTGGTCAAGAAAGAATACGGTCTTGAACTGTACACAGTAAGGTGCAGTCATGGGAAGACAGGATAATAAAAGAGACTGCAGCTTGATAATTGGACTTAAGCCATGAGCTCTGGATTCTTGTAACATAAAACTTTACTTTAGAAGTTGTGAAATGTATTTAAAACTGAATTCTGTAAATAGTTTTTTTTTTTTTACAGTTCCAAATGCGTTGATAAAGATTGTTGAAGAGATCCCAAAACACAATAAGCCACTGTTTTTTGTGAATTCTTTTTGATTTTAGTACAAACCTTAATTTCTCAGAAACAGAACAGTTTTAAGGGTGATCGTTGTTGATTAGACCAAATGTTGTGTAATAATTATGTGGTGGACTGATGCTGGAATTACTCCTGTAGGTATAAACTTCTATATGAAGAGAAGATTTCTCCCAGGAAATCTTGTACAGCTTTAAGTTGTCTCAGATTCTCTGAAAACATTTTTTAGAAAGCAAATTTTTATATTTGTTCAATTTCAGCTATACCCACGTAGATTTACATGTATATGAAGCAGATATTTTTAAAACTTTCTGTTTGTACATATTCTGCATGTTTTATAATTTCAAAATGCATCACTTGCATAGGTATTTTTCCCACAAAGATAATGAAAGTTACTAGGAAAGAAAGAAACCCTTTTATTCTATAGGTCATTGAAACTAAGTAAGCTAGCAGCTGGTTTTATTGGAATGACAATGTTCTTGGAAGGAGCAGCTTACAAGATACCTTGAATTTGCAAACTGCAACATCTATGCTTTTTTGAAAATTTCATAGTGGGGATGTGAAACAATTCTGTGCCTTCCATCATGATTTCCACATGAAAGCACTTTAAGGCACTGGATTTTAATATAATGTTTTCAGAAAACTCAAAGCATATGGCTTTCTGAAATATTTCGTGGACTCATTTCCTCCCCAGGAAATTATTCTTATGAAAAAAAATTGCTTTTGTATGGTAGAACAGGAACTTTTTGTACTACGGTGATGCTATAGATATGTCTGACATAACTTTTACTTTCCCTGTGAAAGCTGTATGTCTGTGCTGTGACTGGCTCTCATCACAATATTGTTCAATTCCACAATGTATGGACATTAAACTCTGACATAGTGTTCTTTCTTTTTTGTAAACATAACTTCAAGTTCTTTTTCTTGTTTCATTTTTAAATGTTTTATTGCTTTATGAAAATGTTTAACCCTAAGACCCTTCTAGATTACCTATACTGTATAAAGAAGCAATTACCCTTAAAACTGTACTCTGCCCTACTTTTCTATTTTACAATTAAATATCTTTTCCACATATGTTCAGTGTAGACTTATATTTTGACCACATTTTATTCACACATTAAAAAGTTTGTTCTGTGTATTACGGCCATATTCCACGTATGAAAATATTATAAATTCTTCACACTGTGTCTTAAAAGTATCTAAAACTGGGTTTTACAAATGCCAAGTCATATTTTCAGTTGCGTGAAGCTGCTTTTCTGTGTCTGTTTTTTAGTACGTTAGTGCATTTATGAATTTGTTATGTTAGGAAGGGTACCCTAACGTGTGCAGTGTCAGAGTAGAGCAGGGGCAGCGTGTTCACCCCACTGTATAGTTTTGCTTCCAAGACCAGATTGGCCCTGAAGATCCTTGAGAAAGTGTTGGAAACTAGCTTCTGAAAGTGAATTTAATGGCTTCTTTGATTTCTAGTCTTTTGTTCTGCTAGAAACTTTACCTGGTGCACGAAAGAATTTTGATCTATAATAACATTTGCCATAAATGGGAGAAAATAATTGATACTTAAGAGGAATAAGTGTATGATAGTATCAGGTAGACATTGAAATGTCTTGGGGGGAAGTCCATGTTTTTCAGAGTCTGTATGTTGGACTTGTGTAATTACTTAATCATCTACACCTGATTCACTGTACTATGAAATCAGAACTTAAACAAGAACTTATAACTAAAAAAAGCATTTGCTTTTTCTTTTTAGCCCGTTTTGAGGTGGGCTGGGAAAGCTTTGCATTCTACTTATTCTCAATGGTGTTATGAGCAGAAGATTAAGAGAACTGACAGAATAAAATAATAAAGTTTTCAGAAATCCACACTTAATGTGTTTCCAGTACATAATGATGGATTCATAGTTAAAGGTCATCAGGTTGCCACATTGATGGCTAATTATTTCCACTTATGTGTGAACAAACACCTTCTTTATTTTATTTTTTTTAGAAAACAGTCCACACTTTCCTTTATTTCAATATTTGTGTGGTAAACAAAAATGCATGGGGATATTTTCGTATGGGTTGAGGATGTTTCTCTTTGTATATTCATGAAGGGAGTGAGATATTGATTTTAAATGAACAAACACCTTCTTGAGCAGCCCTTCTCAACCAGGGTTCTGCGAGAGAATCAAGCTCTGATTCCCTAAATGTTAGGGCCTAATGAATTAATTCCTTGTAATGAGTTAGTTTCTGTTCTGTGCATCTGGAATAGTACTGGTTATGTACTTTCTAGACACTGAGTTCACTAGATGTCTTGATTGCCTAATTACTCGTTTACGATTTTAAAACTTCCCTGTGTACAGTCGCTAGAACTCTGGGGTTACAAATTCTAGGTTGGGTCTGTGATGATTTCAGAAAGCCTCATCTGACAACTGGTATCTGCAGAGACTGTGCTTCTTAACTAATTTTCATTTATTGTTACTTTATTTATGTCTCAGTTACTTCCCCAAAGGGCTTGTGTTGTCATTTATTTTTACTGGCTTTTAGAAGTTATATATTTTATTTTTTTTGTTTTGTTTTGTTTTTGTTTTTTTGGCGGTACGCGGGCCTCTCACTGCTGTGGCCTCTCTCGTTGCGGAGCACAGGCTCCGGACGCGCAGGCTCAGCGGCCATGGCTCACGGGCCCAGCCACTCCGCGGCACGTGGGATCCTCCCGGACTGGGGCACGAACCCGTGTCCCCTGCATCGGCAGGCGGACTCCCAACCGCTGCGCCAGCAGGGAAGCCCTAGAAGTTACTTTTTTATGTCAATCTTTCCTGATATCAACAGCAGGTAGTTTTTCTTTCACTCTACCACTGGATTGCTTTATTTGTTTATGATGGTGGAGGGTTGGGAGTTCGAGAGCTTTCTTCTGTGACGTTCAAAATAACAGCTAAGGAGAGAAGGAAATAAATGTGAATATATAATTTGGACTATACTTGTTTTTAACAAAAAGGTCTGTGTACAAAATGTTTGTCCAAAACATATTGCTAATGAAAATCTATGCCAGTATGTTTCTTCAACATGGTCATTTATGATACTATTTATTGAAAATCAGAAGAAACCCTTGCCCATAACAGGAACTGATGAGTTGATAGATATTCATGGATACTTTATGCTGATATGACTAATTTTTTGTCTTACTCTGTACAAAGTTTCTTCCAGATGAAATCTATAAAGTTTCTTTGTGTCTTAATACCTGGAAGATCTTGAGAACTGACAAAATGTATCAAGAAGAAGACCCTTTTCAGATAAAATCACAAAACAATTGTAGGAACCTTTATATCCATATGGATGGGTTCCCAAGGCCTTAGGACTCAGGCTTATATAGCAAATAGAAAAAAAAAAAATTCTATTCACCTAGCTTCTATTGAGTAAATATCTCCTTCCATCATGTCAGATCAACTTAGGAATGAACTAACTAATATATTTGTTATTTTATTAAGTCATATTTACTGTACTTGGATTTCATTATAGATAACTAGTCTCTTGTAGTTTTGAATGATGTTTGCTATTTGCTTTCTCTATGTTAGGTGAGAACATCTCAATGCACATGGACTCAGTTTGACGTAAGCTCTTTGAATTCATTCTCAGATTACTTTGTGTAATTTGTGATGGAAAATACGCTTCTGGTTCCAAGTCAAAATTTTGATATCATTATTTTTGTGACTTATTAAAAGTATTTTCCAAATATATAGATAGTCTTATAGTTTTTTACATCATTTTGATACCCTGAGATCCTTTAAAAATATTTCACATTAATGATGATCAAGTAGTGAATATAATTTAGATATAGTTCTTGGGGCTCTTCATTTTTAGATAAGTATTGTAATTCCCCCCAAAACTACTGTTTTCTTCCTGGAAAAATTTTGACCTGATCTCTGTGATTCTATCCACTGTACTTTATTAATTGCTTACTCAAATTTTCATTTGAACAGTTTAGATCTCATGTGCATGGCTGATACGTAATGTTTTCTACATATATAAATATAGGCAATTACTCTTACTACTAATTACATGGATTATAATTTTGAATTTTATGAATTATTTTAATGTCTCCTTGGTTTTTCTGTAAGAAAATATTTTTTTTTTAAAGGGCTTCAAATGCTTGGCTTTTTTATTTATTTATTTATTTATTTATGGCTGTGTTGGGTCTTCATTTCTAGGCGATGGCTTTCTCTAGTTGTGGCAAGCAGGGGCCACTCTTCATCGCGGTGCGCGGGCCTCTCACTATCGTGGCCTCTCTTGTTGTGGAGCACAGGCTCCAGACGCGCAGGCTCAGTAGTTGTGGCTCACGGGCCTAGTTGATCCGCGGCATGTGGTATCTTCCCAGACCAGGGCTCGAACCCGTGTCCCCTGCATTAACAGGCAGATTCTCAACCACTGTGCCACGAGAGAAGCCCGAAAATATTTTTCTTGCATGCCAGATAAAAGTCAGTAAAGCATTCATTTTTTGTATTACTATTTTTCATAATTATCCTTTGCCTGCCATCCTTATAACTCTCAAGAATTATTTAAAGTTTAAATTGCATTTGCATGTTTTGCTATACAAAAATAACATACATTAAGAAAGCTTACACTTAAATGAATCTGTAGTCTCTTCTTATAAAAAACTATCGGTCTGCCAGAGAACTGACTCTACTTCCAAACATTTCTGCGAAGAGTAATAGACTCTCAGCATCAAACACTGAAGCATATTAAGAATGTTTACTACTTTTGTTAGATACGATTTAATACTCAGTTGTTTTAATGAAAACTTCAAAACATATAGAAGGGCATAGAGAATAATTTAACAAACATCCATGTACCTACCACCCAATTTTAGTAAATTTTTTAACATCTTTATTGGAGTATAATTGCTGTACAATGGTGTGTTAGTTTCTGCTTTATAACAAAGTGAAGCTGTACATATACACATATCCCCGTAACCCCTCCCTCTTGTGTCTCCCTCCCACCCTCCCTATCCCACACCTCTAAGTGGTCACAAAGCACCGAGCTGATCTCCCTGTGCTATGCGGCTGCTTCCCACTAGCTATCTATTTTACATTTGGTAGCGTATATATGTCCATATATACACTACCACTCTGTCACTTTGTCCCAGCTTACCCTTCCCCCTCCTCGTGTCCTCAAGTCCATTCTCTAGTAAGTCTGTGTCTTTATTCCCGTCTTGCCCCTAGGTTCTTCATGACCTTTTTTTTTTTTTTTTTTAGATTCCATATATATGTGTTAGCATACGGTATTTGTTTTTCTCTTTCTGACATACTTCACTCTGTATGACAGACCCTAGGTCCATCCACCTCACTACAAATAACTCAATTTCATTTCTTTTTATGGCTGAGTAATATTACATTGTATATATGTGCCACATCTTCTTTATCCATTCATCTGTCGATGGACACTTAGGTTGCTTCCATGTCCTGGCTGTTGTAGATAGAGCTGCAGTGAACATTGTGGTACATGACTCTTTTTGAATTATGGTTTTCTCAGGGTATATGCCCAGTAGTGGGATTGCTGGGTCATATGGTAGTTCTATTTTTAGTTTTTTAGTATCAATTTACATTCCCACCAACAGTGCAAGAGGGTTCCCTTTTCTCCACACCCTCTCCAGCATTTATTGTTTCTAGATTTTTTGATGATGGCCATTCTGACTGGTGTGAGGTGATCCTTTATTGTAGTTTTGATTTGCATTTCTCTAATGATTAGTGATGTTGAGCATCCTTTCATGTGTTTGTTGGCAGTCTGTTTATCTTCTTTGGAGAAATGTCTATTTAGGTCTTCTGCCCATTTTTGGATTGGGTTGTTTGTTTTTTTGTTATTGAGCTGCATGAGCTGCTTGTAAATTTTGGAGATTAATCCTTTGTCAGTTGCTTCATTTGCAAATATTTTCTCCCATTCTGAGGGTTGTCTTTTCATCTTGTTTATGTTTTCCTTTGCTTTGCAAAAGCTTTTAAGTTTCATTAGGTCCCATTTGTTTATTTTCATTTTTATTTCCATTTCTCTAGGAGGTGGGTCAAAAAGAATCTTGCTGTGATTGATGTCATAGAGTGTTCTGCCTGTGTTTTCTCTAAGAGTTTTATAGTGTCTGGCCTTACATTTAGGTCTTTTATCCATTTTGAGTTTATTTTTGTGTATGGTGTTAGGGAGTGTTCTACAAATTTAATAAATCTTAAAATTACCTTCTTTGCCTCAAATCTTTTCTATTAAGAAATTGAATGTTACAGATGTAGTTGAAGTCCCTTTTTTCTCCTTTCTCATCTCATTCCTCTCTCCTAAAGACAGCCACTATCCTGAGGTTGAAATGTATTGTTCTGTCTACATTTTCATGCTTTTTCTGCATACCAAATTTCATAAATATAGGGTAAGGTTTCTGTGGTTCTTAAACTTTGTTAAAGTTATCATTTTATACATATGTCATTCTGCATATTGAGTTTTTCAGTTCATCAATATTTTAGACATTCATATCTGAGTATCTAATCATTCATTTTGACTTATAAAATTAAATAAATATACCATATGTATTTATCCTTTGTTCTGTGTATAGATGTGTCACTTCCTATTTTTGGCTATTGTAAATAGTGATGTAATGAACATCCTCGTATGTTTATCTTCTTATGTGCAGGGATGTGCTAGGTTTCCCCAGAAAATGGAATTGTTAGATTGAGGCTAGGTAATTTTACTAGATAGACATTGTCAAATTGCTTTCCAGAGTGGCTCTGAATAGTGATGAGAATTCTCATTTCCCCACATCTCACCAACACATGATATTGTCACACTGTTTTTGCCAGCCTCCATTGATATGAAATTGTTCCCATTATTTGCAATTCCCTATTATTAGTGAGGCTGAACATTTTTTTTCCTGTTGTTTCTGGTCCATTAGCATTTATTCTTCTGTGAATTGCTAGTTCATGACCTGTTTTTTATTGGGTAGTTTTTCTTATTGATTTGTTGAAGTTTAATATTTTTCTGGAAGCTAATCTTTTGCTGGTTGCATGAGTTGTAAATATCTTCTCCCACTATCTGACTTAAAATTTTTTTTAATTGTCTTAGTTAGTACATGTTTACTGAGTATCTATTATGTGCAACTCTCAATACCAGGCTGAGTTAGAATTTCAAGTGTTATATCGGTCTAATACTCAAGGAGCCTATTAAAGGTGGAATGGAATTTTAATTTACAGCTTGAATCTTTTTCTCTTTTAGCTGAATAATGTCTCCTTTTTATAATATATGCTTTTCCAGATAATTAGTGAGGGAAAGATGTAATTTTCACACTTTAACCATTTTTAGAAGGTGTAATATACTACTTAATGTAATTTTTTTCCATTTTTACACTGTTTTTCTTTTGATAGTTATAGTTGTGTGTTTTAAATTATATTTGAAAGGACAATGAGTGTTTGGATTATTGCACATGATGTGTACTAAAGTGTTCTGAAACATGTAGCAGAGCCTCCAAAAATTAAAATTCCACTAGCCCCTTATCCTAGAAGTCTGTAGATACCAAAGTTGAGAGAAGCAGCCTGGTGTGATGTAAAGAACATGGGTATTGGATCAGATAATCCTGGGTTCAAATCCTGGCCCCTTCAATTATTATTTTGTGTAATTTTAGCCGATTGTTTCAATTTCCTTGAGACTAAGTTTCTCAAGAATGAGATAGAAGATGGCTTTCACTAGGTTGTGAAGATTGAATCTAATCATATGTATTAAAAGTGCAAGGTACAGTGGTCAGTACATAGTAAACATTTGCTAAGTATATTTTGAAGAAATATGTAGAAGAGATAGAACCTATTGAAGGTATATAAAGGACTGTCAATCATCCCAGCCCCACCCTCTCCCTCTGGACAAAAAGGTGTGATTTTCTGCTGTCCTAAGGCAGTATTTGTCAACTCCATCCTTATGCTACCTTCCTAAGTGAGCAGCTCAGCCTGATTGCTCTTTGTACAGCTGGTTGCTCCCTGGAGGAAGTTGGACTTCCTTTTCCTTCCTATCATGTAGCCTCTTGTAGACTAACCCTAGCCTACATCTGTATCACGTCTGTACCCAGTGCTTTTTCAGAGGGCAAAATACCATTACGATGGGCACAAAAATCCCCTTTCAATACATGGTTGAAAATGAAACCAATTCCTCAGTTCTAAGCAGTTCCTTGGAGAGCACAGCTCCCTGTCTTAAGTCCTAGTAATCCCTCTGTTTCCAGTAATAGTGACAGTTGCACCACTTCATTTAAGTTCACACTCCCCCCGTTAATCAGACAAGCATAATACTTCTTTGTGGAGTTTCTCAGTGAAGTTGGAGTTCCAGGCTTTTATTTCTGTTGTTGCCTGGCTTTAAGGCACACACCATTAACTTCTTTTTTTCGCTAAATTCAGCTATAAGCAGGAAGGATGGACCAAATGTGGAAGACTTCACATCTCAGCTCTCTTAAGCAGAATTTAATAAAACATTCCAAACAGCAAATTGTATAAAAGAAGAATTGTTACTACAACTTTTAGTTTTATATAATCTGTTCACATCTAAAAGAAAGAACAGAAGTCACTGTCCCTACGTGTGGAGAGATGGGGAAACACTGATACACTTACTCTATCTTTCTGGAGGGCGTTTTGTAAAACCGACCAAAACTCTTTTACTCAGCAATTCTACTTCTAGAAATTTTATTTTAAGGAAATATCTAAGGGGCAAAATTGTTCTACCTCATTCTTATTAATAGTAACAAACAAGCAAAAACCCCAAAACTTAATTGTCCAAATACAGGATTGGTTGAAGATTGCAGTATATGCACATGATAGAATATTATACAACCATTAACTTGTTAAACAGATTCTTTTCCTTGAATGCAGTATGATTAAATTTTCAAAAATTTTATGTTGCATGTCTAAGTGTGAGGTGTGTGCACGTGACGAGTTTATACACCAAGTTACAAGGAGGGACTTACAAGTAGGCGTACAATGTGAGTATGAGTATGGCAGGTGAGATGGGATGGGGAGGAAAACTGGGAGTATGAGTGGGCAGGAGTGGAGAATAAAGTGTGAGAACTCTAAATACAAAAGTATTTGGAAGGCTACGTGACACAACATCCTTGTATTTCTATCTGAATATTCACTTGCTTGATGATCTCATCCAGTTTCAAGGTTTTAAATATCTGTAGGCTGATGACTGCCAAATTTGTATCTGCAGCCCAGGCTTTCTTCATGAACTCCAGACTCATCTAACTACTCCCTTGATAGTCCCACTGACACTTCTAATACACATCTCAAACTTGACGTGCTCAAAACTGAACTCCTCTCTACTCCTTCCTGTTTCTCAGATCCAAACTGAAGTCACCCTTGACTCTTTTCTTTCTTTCATATCCCACATCTGTGAAACCATTAGCAAATCTTGTTTGTCTTACTTTCAAAATATATCTAGAGTCAGATCACGTCACACTGGTCCATTAGTACCAGCATCATCTCTTCTCTAGATAATTATAATCGCTTCCTATCTGGTCTGCCTGACTCCTTGTTCCCCCAAATCAACTCCCAACACAACAGCCACAGTGACTCTTTCAAGAATGAAGCTGGCTCATGTCACTCCTCTGCTCAAATACTTTCACGGTTTCCTATCCTGCTCAAAGTAAACGGTAAAGTACTTATAATGACTAGAGAGGCCCTCCCTGATCCGACCCACCTCTTCCCATTACTTTTCTGACCCCATTTCCTCCCAGTCACTGGCTCCATCACTGAACTCCAAGCTAAGTGTCCTCCTAGCTGTTCCTCAAACACAAGATGCTCACTCTCATCATACCACCTTGCATGTACCATTCCCTCTACCTAGAGCATTTTTTGTCCAGATATACCTAAGTTCCCTTCTTTCACCTCCTTCAGACTTTTGCTCAAATGTCTCCTTTTCTGGGAGATCTTTTCTGACTTATCCTGTCTTACACCGTTTTTACCCCTTCCCTGGCTTTCTTTTTTATTTTTTTTCCTCCCTGCACTTATAACTTCTGATATATTATGTGTTTCTTTTGTTTATTTTCTCTCTGTCCCACCAGATTTTAAGCTCCGTGAGGAGTTCACCGTGATGTCCTCAGCATTCACAAGAGTGCCCGACACAAGGAAGGTCCCTGACAAATACCTGTTGAATGAATGGGTGAGAATCAGCTCTGGTTCTCTGGATGGTGGGGTGTTTTACATTCTCCTCCTTGTGTATCAGAGCTCCTAATTTTTCTAGATGAAGTTTAAAAAAAATGAAATAATGCTAATTGTACCTATATTACAGACAGGGAAATGAGGGAGATAAAAAAAACTTCCCCAAGTAATGAGCGTCAGAAATTAACCCTAGTTCTTTTCCTTTTTTTTTCCAAAGAGACAAGGGTTTCTCAGCCTTGACACTATTGACATTTTAGGCTGAGTAGTTCTTTGTTGTGGGCTGTCCTGTGCATTGTATGGTGTTTAGCAGCATCCCTGGCCTCTACGCAGTAGATGCCAATAACACCTCCCTCCTCCCCTTTAAAAACGATAAATGTCTCCAGATTTTGCCAAGTGTCCTCTGAACAAACTTCTGGGAATGTTTTCTTCTTTCTTTGAGAAAAGGAACCCACAGGGGGATCCACAGAGCTGATCCTGGTGCCCAGCCTCATCATTATTGCCTCTGACGAGAGCTGTTAACCTGAATTTTGAGTTGCACCTTTTAGGCAAGCAGCCCATGAGGTGGGAAATAAATTGAGAGTAAATTGAGCTATTTGAGAAGCTAAAAGGAGATCCTGAGGCTGTGGCAAAAGGGAGTAGGGGGTGCGAGCGAGGGAGAAGCTCGGGGGAAAAAGGCAGGTCATGCAAGGTCTTGAAGGCCATTTTAAGAAGGTTAAATTTTATTGTAATTACATTATTTAAAAATTATTTAGTTTGGGGCTTCCCTGGTGGTGCAGTGGTTAAGAATCTGTCTGCCAATGCAGGGGACACGGGTTCGAGCCCTGGTCCGGGAAAATCCCACATGCCACGGAGCAACTAAGCCCGTGCACCACAACTACTGGGCCTGTGCTCTAGAGCCCGTGAGCTACAACTACTGAAGCCCGCATGCCTGGAGCCCGTGCTCCGCAACAAGAGAAGCCACCGCAATGAGAAGCCCACGCACTGCAAGGAAGAGTAGCCCCCACTCGCCACAACTAGAGAAAGCCTGCACACAGCAATGAAGACCCAATGCAGTCAAAAATAAATAAATAAGGTAAATAAATGAAAAAAAATTAGTTTAATTTTAATAGGGAGTAAATGCTCATTAAATGAGTAAGTAAATAAGAAATTAAATAAATAAATACAGCAAAAAGTAAAGTTGTAAAAGGCATCTGTGAAAAGTCCTCCTCCCACCTCTGGGCCCCTCTGCTCAATTCCTGTTCAAGGTAACTACCGTTATTAATTGCTTACTAATAATTCCAATGTTTGTTTGTTTGTTTGCACGGGGTGTGGGGGGCACATAAAAGCAAACATAGTCTGCATTCTCATTTTCCCCTGCTTTTTTTTCACAAGTGGTACACTCTGTTCTGCACCGTGCTGTTTTCCTCATCCCTTGGAGCAGACTCCTTTTTTTGTAGAGTTGCACTGTGTGCATGTGCCTTAGTTTAATTAGTTTCCTAGCCATGGACAGTTGTGTTGTTTTCAATCTTTTGCTACTACAAACTGTGCTGCAAAGAATAACCTCGTACGATTGTCATTTCGCACATGTACAAGGATATCCTGAAGTGGAATAGCTGGGTCAAAGGCAAGTATACATTTGCAGTTTTGGTAGATATTTCCAGATTGCCCTGCCACCTCTCTTTCCATGTGAGCACCCATTTCCCTACAGCCTTGCCCACAGGCTGTATTAGCAAACTGGGGGTGTGCTATTCTGATATGTAGTTGAGTATAGATTTAAGTTGATTTTCTTAGTTATGGGTTTTGTGTTTTCCTTTATGCTAATTTCTCTTACCAGTCTTCGCCCATTTTATATGTCAGAGTACTGGTCTTTTTCTTCTTGCCCTTGTGCTGTGACTTGCAAATATTTTTCCTCAGTTTGTCATTGTCTTTTGACTTTCCTTATGTTTTTTTTTTTTAAATTTTTTGGCTGTGCCACTCGGCATGTAAGATCTTAGTTCCCCGACCAGGGATTGAACCTGCGCCACCTGCATTGGAAGTGCGGAGTCTTAACCACTGGACCTCCAGGGAAGTCCCTGGGTTATTTTTAAATATGGTTGAATTTATAGTTTCTGGCTTTTGGGCCATAGTTAGAAAGATATTCTTCACTCTGAAGTTAACCAGAAAAGCACCTAAATTTTCTTCATGTAATTTTCATTGTCATTTTTTAAACAGCTTTATTGAGGTATAATTGATATACCAAAAAATGTGCATATTTGATGTATATAATTTGATGACTTTGGACATATGCATACACCTGTGAAACTGTCTGTTACCATGATTATAGTGATGGTTTCATGTAATTTTATGCTTTTATTTTTTACATTTAAATCTAATTTTTTTTTAATTTATCGGGGTACATCGTATGAGGATTGGATGCAACTTATTTTTTTTTTTTCTGGATGTATTTACCCGTAGCATTGATGAACATTTGAATCCAGTGTTTGCCTGTTAGGAATACTGCTTCTGTGAGCATACTTCTACATGTCTTATATTGATCATATAAAAGTATTTTTGTTGGTTAAGTACCTAGAAGTAAACTTACTGGGTTATAGCATATATATATACATATAATACGTTCAGCTCTGGAAGATACGAGATAATATTTTCCAGGATAGTTATTTCAATTTATACTCCCACCAGAGTATATGAGAGCCAATTGCTCTTGATATTTGCTGTCTTTCTCATTTTAGCCATTCTGGGTTCTGTGGTAGCATCCATGATGACTAATGAGATTGAACATCTTTTGCATATTTATTGACTGTTTAGATATCCTCTTTGAAGAAGTACCTACTCAAATCTGTCATCTATTTTTCTATTGGGTATACTGCCTTTTAAAATTGATTTATGGGTGTTCTTTATATATCTGGATGTATCCTCTGTTGAAGATAAGAATTGTGAAAAAAAAAGACCAATGGAAATTCTACAACTGAAAAATATATAACTGATATTA
The DNA here is from genome assembly GCF_039906515.1 of Pseudorca crassidens. Taxonomy (NCBI): domain Eukaryota; kingdom Metazoa; phylum Chordata; class Mammalia; order Artiodactyla; family Delphinidae; genus Pseudorca; species Pseudorca crassidens. Next base: position 93,579,656 of record NC_090296.1, on the reverse strand, counting down.
GGAAATCAATAAACAGGTTTATCATCATATTAGAAACATCTGAAGAAAGAAATCAAAGATACATCAGAGAATAATTTCCAAGCTGAAACTCGGAGGGAAAAGAAGATGGAAATCAAAGAAAAGAATATAAAAATATAATTTATATAACATATTATATAATATGTAATATATATACACAAATATTATATATATATATGAGATAAGGTAAAAGTTTAACATAGGCATAATTGGAGTTGCAGAAGAATAAAAGGGAGAAAATGGAGCAGAAGCAACACTTGAAGAGAAAATAACTGATACTTTTTCATCTAAAGTTCCTAACTTGGTTTTCATGTGCTCAATAAATGTTAGCTATTATCACTGTCAATATTACTATTTTTCTTACTCTTGCTCCTAGGAAAGATTTATACTATTGACAATATCAGTGGAGTCCAAATCCACTAGGACATTTTTTTACCAAAGACCTTATGTTCCAGGGGCATTCCTCTCCTCCTCCTCCCTCCTCCTCCCCCTCCCCCTCCTCCTCCCCCTCCCCCTCCTCCCCCTCCTACTCCCTTCCCCTCCCCCTCCTCCCCCCTCCTCCCCCTCCTCCCCCCTCCTCCCCCTCCTCCCCCTTCTCCCCCCTCCTCCCCCTCCTCCCCCTTCCTCCTCCCCCTCCTCTTCCCCCTCCTCCTCCTCCTTCCTTGTCAATAGCGTTATTGAGATTGCCATACTTTAAACCCTCCCATTTATTTCTTTTCTTTTTTTTATATTTACTACTTTGCTTTATTTTTTAGATTCTACATGTAAGTGATGTCATATAGTATTTGTCTTTCTCTGACTTATTTCACTAAGCATAATATTCTCTAGGTCCATCCATGTTGCTGCAAATGGCAATATTTCATTCTTTTTATTGTTGAGTAATATTCCATTGTATCTGTATACCACATTTTCTTAAACCAGTCGTCTGTTGATGGGCTTTTGGATTGTTTCCATGTCTTGGCTATTGCAAATACTGCTGCTATGAACGTTGGGGCACATGTAGTTTTTTAAATTAGAGTTTTCTTTTTTTCTGGATATATGCCCAGGAATGGGATTGCTGGATCATACAGTAGCTCTACTTTTAGTTTTTTAAGGAACCTCCATACGATTTTCCATAGTGGCTGCACCAATTTACATTCCCACCAATAGTGCAGGAGGGTTCCCTTTCTCCACACCCTCTCCAGCATTTATTATTTGTAGACTTTTTTTTTATTAAGAAAAATCTGAATCTTTTATTTTATTTTAAAAATTTTATTTATTTTTTATTTTTGGCTACATTGGGTCCTCGTTTCTACACACGGGCTTTCTCTAGTTGTGGCGAGCGGGGGCTACTCTTCCTTGCTGTGTGTGGGCTTCTCATTGCAGTGGTTCCTCTTGTTGTGGAGCATGGGCTCTAGAGTGCAGGCTCAGTAGTTGTGGCGCATGGGCTTAGTTGCTCCAAGGCACGTGGGATCTTCTCGGACCAGGGCTCGAACCCGTGTTCCCTGCATTGACAGGCGGATTCTTAACCACTGCGCCACCAGGGAAGCCCAACTTATAGGCTTTTTATGATGGCCATTCTGACTGGTGTGAGGTGATATTGCATTTTGGTTTTGATTTGCATTTCTCTGATAATTAACGATGTTGAACATCTTTTCGTGTGCCTATTGGCCGTCTGTATGTCTTCTTTTGAAAAATGTCTATTCAGGTCTTCTGCCCATTTTTTGGCTTTTTTGGTGTTGATTTATATATTTTGGATATTAACCCATTACTGGTCAAATCATTTGCAAATATTTTCTCCCATTCATCAGGTTGTATTTTCACGTTGTTGATGGTTTCCTGTACTGTGCAAAAGCTTTTAAGTTTAATTAGGTTCCATTTGTTTATTTTTCCTTTTATTTCCTTTGCTTTAGGAGACAGATCAAAAAAAATATGACTAAAATTTATGTCAGAGAGTGTCCTGCCTATGTTTTCTTCTGTGAGTTTTATGGTTTCTGGTCTTACATGTAGGTCTTTAATGCATTCTGAGTTTATTTTCATATATGGTGTAAGAGAATGTTCTAAGTTCATTCTTTTACATGTAGCTGTCCAGTTTTCCCAGGATCAGTTATTGGAGAGGCTGTCTTTTCTCCCTTGTATATTCTTGTCTCCTTTGTCGTAGTAAATCCCACCATTTAAAGTGTCCAATTCAATGCATTTAGTATATTCATAGTTGGTAACCATCACAATAATTTTAAAACATTTTAATCACTACCATCCCCTCCTCCCATACAAAAAACAAAAAAAAACCCAAACCCTGTTCCCCTTAGCTGTCAAACTCTGGTAGCTAGTAATCTACCTTCTGTCTCTACAAATTTGTCTATTCTGGGCATTTCATATAAATGGAATCCTATAATATGTGGCCCTTTGTGACTGGCTTCTTTCACTTAGCATAGTGTTTTCAAGGTTTATCCATGTTGTACCTTGTGTCAGTACTTCATTCCCTTTTATTATGGAATAATATTCTGTTGTACGGTTGGATGGATGGAGATACAATAAACTGAGATGGGGAAGACTGAACGGGAAGCAGATTTTTGGAGAAAGACTAAAATTCTGTTTTGTAACATGTTAAGTTTGAGGTGCCTAAGAGCCATGCAAGCTTATTTGTCAGGTAGGCAGTTGGATGTAAGGTTTTGGAGCTCAGAAGGCTGGCAGGGCCTCATGGTATAAATTTGACACAGCGTTTATACTTATAAGAATATCACCTGGTAGCATTTAAAGTCATAGAAATGGATATGGCCACCGAGGAAGAAAGATGAGAGGAGGGCAATCCCCTGAAGCATGCCCACATTTAAGGGCCAGATGGAGGAGACAAACAGCCAGAGACCTGGCAGTAGGAGAAGGAGGGGCGATGTCTTGGAAGGAGTAACCACCAAACTCCACCCCGAGGACAAGGAAGATGAAGATTGGAAACAAACCAAATAGTCTGTTCTCTTCGGCAACCTGAAAGCACCCACTCACTTTTTACTCAGAAATAAAGCTCCAAGAGTAGTGTTTCCCCTCCCCACAGTAGTTTCTGCACATCCCTTTACAAGCACATGCATACACAGCCTTTTAAGTCCTAAACGTGTTAAATCTGGGTGATGTTTCAATTTTTGTTTTTTTGGTTTTTGCTTATCTGCGTTTTCTCATCTCTCTACAGCAATAAGTATTATGTAGTAACAACAACAACAAAAATCCATCGTGTTAGATGATAACGTCTGTCTGTTCCTGAGCACAGCGTGGCCAGAAAAGCAGCATCGCTGTAAGTGCCTGTTTCTCCCTCCCTGCCATGGACAGGGACGCAGTGGCAGGAATGATAATAATCTTTGCTACTTATTCTGCACACCCTTGCCTTTGTTCTGGGCTACTGAGCTGGGAGCTTTGTGTGAGGCTCGGGACCTCTTGTATGAATCTGGGACCAGAAAGAAATGAGGGCTCTTTACCATATCCACCTGGAGGCTGCCTGCTAAGTGCACTGTTTAATTTAGAGGTGGCTTTTATCCTAGATCTCTGGACCAGCTAAAGTTGTGGTCACTGTTCCCAGCAAGGACTGGGGGGAGGAGGGGTGGAATTAATTAAACATAGAGGAAGGGCCACTGAAGGGCGGAGCTAAGGTGGAAGAGAGGAGAACCCTTTAAATAAAGGGCGCACATGGGCTGCCCAGGAGCACACCCTCCACCTCCTCCGTGTTGTCGGTGAGAAGGAGCTAAGCCCCAGGGAGATGTTGGAGCCTGAGGAGTACAGAAGGAGAGGTGAGCACGGGCATCCCTGGCCCTCTTCCCTGCTGCCACTCTTGTAGGAACTGCTGCTTAGATTTTGGGGTATCTTTTTTTTTTTTTGCGGTACGCGGGCCTCTCACTGTTGTGGTCTCTCCCGTTGCGGAGCACAGGCTCTGGACGCGCAGACTCAGCGGCCATGGCTCACGGGACTAGCCGCTCCGTGGCATGTGGGATCCTCCCGGACTGGGGCACAAACCCGTGTCCCCTGCATCGGCAGGCGGACTCTCAACCACTGCGCCACCAGGGAAGCCCTTTGGGGTACCTTTTGACTGGAGTGTTAGAATTGCCTTCTGAGAGTTGGCTTCCACAAAATTTTTCCTGAGAAGGGAATGTGGGATCAGAGTTTAAAACTTTTCTCAACCTCTCTTTCATCCTCCCCCTCATACACCAACTCTCATGTGCGTCCACACTACTGTGCCAGGCTTTTCCTTTCTTCTTTCCCACGGAATAGGGGATTTGGGTTTCTGAAATACTAAATGGGTACAGGGGGATTATTCATGTTCTGAAGTAGAAAAGAATTTCCCTAAATCTTCTGCAGTCATGCAAAATCTCATCTTCCTTCCTCTTCATTTCTCTATGTGTGAATCTGTCTGTAGAGTTCTTTCATTTAGTCATTCGTTCCATAAATATTTAAAGAGCACCTACTCTGTCTCAAGCCTTGTGTGATGAGCAAAACCAAATGGTTGTCTTGTCTTCAGGCACGGCTGTCCTAAGAGGGAAAGTAAGTAGTTGCTTATAATTTCTCTCTCCATAAAGTTTTATATCCTCATCCCCTCTAGTAGGTTATTTTGCCTAAAATTTCTTTGCTGTAAGGCATGGTCCCATGTTAAAATCCAACTTTTCCTCTCTTTCATCTACCCAGACATAACTCACTAAGTGGCTATCAGTCTTTTTTTTTAAAAAAAAAAAACCTTTTTATTTTATATTGGAGTATAGCCGGCTAACAATGTTATGATAGTTTCAGGTGCACAGCAAAGTGACTCAGCCATACATATACATGTATCCATTCTCCCCCAAACTCCCCTCCCATCCAGGCTGAATGACTATCAGTCTTTACACTTCAGTGGACATTAGCTTATTCCATTGCTTTCCAAAGGCACTCAGCCGAGAGCTGGTTTTATTGGCTGTGGATGTTTATCCTGTGAGTGGAACACAAAAACATTCCATGTGGTCCCTGGGTAAGTGGAGGGCTAGGTCCAGGGCTCTCAGAGCTCTGGAGGGATGCTGCTGCAGTTATGAAAGGCATCGGGCCGTTGGAGGGTTGGAGGAGAGCACAAAGAAGAGAGAAGGGTGCTGGAAGTTTTCACAGTTTTGTCTGGGACTGGTCCTGCTTATAAGAATTTTGCATGAGCTGATGCAGTTGGGAAGACATCGGCTTCCCTTTCCTTGTCTCTCTCGCTCTTTTGCAGGGGGAAAAGGAGGCTAGTGAGTACTAGGGAGGAATGATAGATATTGAGAGAGACACAGAGGGGGAGATGAACACACAGACACAGACACAGAGAGGAAGAGAAGCAATGAGAGAGAGAGAAAAAGAGACGGAGATGAAGAGACAGAGGCTCTGAAGACAGAGACCCTTTCCTGGAGAAATGAAAGGGAAGAAAGAATAGACAATTTGCGGTGGCTTCAAGTATTCGACTTGGCTGTCTTTCTTCCTTATTCTTTTATTCATTCATTTGATAAAATTTGTTGAGCATCTGAAAACTGTTCTAGGTACTGAGGTATTGGTGGAGGCAGAGCGAGGGAGATAAATTGGTTAAGACATGGCCCTGCATTTCCCCAAGATTTCAGGCTAGTGCAGGGTTCTTAGTCTGGGCCTGTGGTTGTGCTTTGGGGAGTCCATGAACCTCAGAAATTACACACAAAATTGTGTGTATACAAGTCTACCGTTTTAATCAGATTCTCAAAGAAGTTCATGGGTCCAAAAATGTGGGGAATTACTGGTCCAATGGGAATGGTGAACAAATACATTTTTTACCTTTTATCAGAACCTAGTGTGGGAGCTTGCCATCTGTGCCAACAAGGAGTATAGGGGGTGTGTGTGCAATTTCTGGATAGAAAGAGCCGCAGCGCTTCTACTGAATCTGTAAGGTGATGAATGCATAGACCCTCTGTTTTTTGAGAAGAAAAGAAAGGTGGGAGAGCTGATCAAGATTCATATGGCAAAGGGAAGGGGAGGAAAAAGAAATCCTTTACTTTGTTGTTAGAGCTTGATGCCTTGGAGATTTTCCCTCTTATTCATTTATATAGAGTCACACACTCCCTCCATCACTCATTCACTCCTTTGCACACTTTTAAATTTTTTAATTGAAGACAAGCTGTCTGCTGGGGGTCAGACCCTCCACCATTCAGCCCATGAATCCTTCTCCTTCTTCACCCAGTCTCCTGATCCCGATGCTGGGGCGACGGGCACACATTGGCCAGGCCCAGTCAGGGGACATGAGCCTGGCTTCTCTGCCTCCCTTGTAGGAAAGGAGATGGTGGATTACATCTGCCAGTACCTGAGCAGCGTGCAGGAGCGGCGGGTGACTCCAGATGTGAGGCCTGGCTACCTGCGGGCCCAGCTGCCCGAGAGTGCGCCTGAGGAGCCCGACAGCTGGGACAGCATCTTTGGGGACATTGAGCGAATCATCATGCCCGGGGTGAGACGCAGTCACCACAGGGTGATTCTGGATGTCGGGGTGTAGGTGGGGGGGGGGTCGATGGGCCTGGAAAGCCTTGGGTAACCCTAAGATAAGCCCTCAGCCCCTTGGCCACCGACATCCCAGACTGTCTTCTGGGCATATGGAGGGCCAGGACTTTGACTGAAGTTAGGTTTCTGGTGCCAGGGCTGACCTGTAGAGTTGGGTAGGGAGCAAGACGGAGTAAGAACTGCATCCCAGGGCCTGTCTGACAGAAGGGTGGAAGTCGGATGGGATGAGGTGAGTAGTGAAGATTGGGCCCGAGGGGGAAGGACGAATGTGGGAAGCAAGATGGAGAGAGGAGGTGGGAGATGGTCCCTGAAGCCCCCTTTGGCAGAGCCAAGGAACTCTCCTACAGAATCCTGAGATGTGCCAAAGGGAAGGAGGGAAGCCAAAGCACACCTCTCCGAGGGTACCCCGGTTGTCAGGTTGGGTGGGCCGGGAAGCTGAGCGAGTCCTGGTCAGCCCCCTCCTTTCTCCTCCATGAAGTGGGAACCCTGTCCTTCCTAACCAAGGGAGGTCTCCTGATTGAACTGCTTTTCAGGAGTAGGAAGGAGCTTTTCCTGAATCATCTATACTCTCAGTGACAAGGGGCATAGCCTGGTGACAGTGCTAGTGGGGCCAGGGAACAGACAGAGGCTGGCTGAAGCCTGGGGCTTGTGCTGAAGCTGCCGTGTGCTGTGACAATGTCCCCGACCACCAGGAGCTGGGCCAGGCGCTCCTGCTGAAAGTGCACCATCCTCCTCTCACGGAAGGGCTGCCTTTTATTGTGCTCCATGCCACGTGCCAGGCACTGTACTAGCCACATGGTGGACTGGCTTGTTTTATCCCCAAATGACCTTACGATCCATGTTTTATGAAGAAACTGAGGCTCAGAGAAGTTAGTTGTCTTCCCAGAGTCACAGGTCTCCCTGCTTGGGGCACTGGTGTCATGAACCACGTGTGTCCAGCAGCTCTTCCCCAGGATGACTTGATATTTGCTCCCATCATCCCCAAAGAGCTTTGGACTTAGATGTGATAGAAATACACCTGGAGGCAGGGGTGGGGGGGATATTTCTGTTTTATTTCAAACACAGACAGAAAGTGATGGCAAGTTTGTACAAAGCCAAATATTCATCTCTCTGACCATTCAGCCTATTTTGTAAGCATATTTTGAAAATTTCGGTATCAGTAAAACTCTACCGGGGAGGCTAGCTCCACAATAAGATTATCTCATGGATTTCATTCTGTAAAATGTAATCTGTGGAGGGGCCAACCGTAATTTGGTAGTGAGACTGAAAGCAGCTGTCAGAAGAGATGGAAATGAGCTGATTCATTTGACTGAAAGAAATTCCAGCAGTTGCTGGGGGTGCAGTTAAAGAGGCTCATTTCTGGACCAGGAGGTCTGTCTGTTTTGATAAGCATTCCTCTGGCTTATCTTATCTTATGTATCTTATCAGAACAGACAATTGCCTCTTGATAGGACCAGGAGGTGGAAGTCCTTCTCTGGGGTTTCCAAAATACTGTCACTAATCACATCAGTAATGAAGACCCAATCTTTCATCTCATCTCTCAGGCTGCAACAGCCTCTGAGAGTTGGCCTGAAAGCCGTTGGCCCTTTGCTTTCTCATTAGGGTCAGCGCCTCCTTTAAAACTGGATTAATTTTCCCCTCCATGCCACCTCCTAGACACAAGGAGAAGAAAAACTGTCTTTTTGCTTTAATTCCAACCCTGGTTAGAGAAACCCCACCTACTCTTAATGAGGGAGGGAGAGTAGAGCAAGGGGAGAAGGCAGGGTGCCACCCTGCTTAGGTGCTGGGCTGCAGAGTCAGGCAGCCCTGGGTTTCTGACATCTGTCCCTATGAGGTATATGTGATCATGGGGATGCTGTCTCTCTCCACCAGCCCCAACTGTTATCTGTAAAACAGGGATAACGTTAGAACCTACCTAATAGGAGTGCTGTGAGAATTAAACAAGATAAAGCATAGAAAGTGGAAGATATTGTCATTACCTATGAGGCCGTCTGCCTGGTGAAGGTTGGAGGAGGAGGTCTGATTATCTAAGAGTCAAGTCAGGATATGTGATATGTCCATCACCATGTGATTAGCTTACCGTTAACATTAGTGCTTTACATTTTACAAATTTCCTCCCAGCCTGATCCACACAACAACCCCAGGAGACAGGATTTATTTTATGATGAGAAACTGAGGTTGAGAGAGGTACAGGAGAGAATCCTGGTTTTATGAGGTGGGGATTGGATGAAAAATTTGGGACCCGCCCCCTTAAGAAAAAAAATTAAGAATGGATCTTGAAAGAGACAGATGCAAACATGGGACCTTGACGCTTAAGTTCATTAGCTTCACAATAAGTCTACGGGGTCACACAGCTGGTTACGGCAGGGGTAGGACTGGAACCTGTGTCCTTGGGCTTAAATCTTATGCTCCTTCTACCATACACACTGTCCAGGACATCGTCCTTGCTCTTAAAGGGTTAAAGGGATTTGTGTACACGAAATAACTCGATAATACACTAAAATGTTATCTCATGAGTTCTCAGTAGCGTGAAACATCTCGAATGAGAACATTCCATGGGCTCGGGGGAAGGGATCAAAGGCAGATGGGGACCTGGGGAAGGGTTCATGGAGGAAATGAATATTTAGTGGCTTTCTAAGAGTTAGCAGATTTTGGAAAGTCCCATCTGTATAAGAAGTGCCTTCCTGTCAGGGGACACAGCTTTGCTCAAAGACATGAACGCAGATACGAACAGGGTATGATTGTAGAACAGTGAGATGAAGCCAGATTAGATAATCAGTGAGGCCAATGAGCCACCGAAAATGTTTCTGAGAGCAGTTGTAGGAGGTCCTTCCTGTCCACGGGCCCCTCCTTTCGTCCGGTTAATCTGACTGTGGGCTCAAGGGTTAACCTGGAGGCAGTTTCCCATGCCCTTGGGCTGGTACTTCTGTCTTCTAGTCTCCTCTCCCCATCCCCACTGGGAAGCTAAGGACAGCTTTGAACCCAGGCACACTGTCCCTCTGCAAGAGTGCATGCCCAAAGAACTCTGGATACTTTTTGCAAGAGACTGGATGAGACAAGCAACCTGCTCTTCCAGAGCTCACAGTCTCCCCTTCCTCTTATTACTGGGTAGGAGCAGTGCGGGGGGTAAGCTTTGGAGACTAATGCAAACACTACCCAGAATCCACAACTCTAATTCCCATAGCAATTTTCATCTTGCATATTCCCTTCTGGTCTCTGCGTGTGTGCAAAGCTCCACTGATGAACTAGCTCAGAATGTGAGAAACGTGGGTAGCAAGAACACTGTGACTATGCCTTACTTTTAGGGATTTGTGCCACTTGTTGGTTGTCTTAAAAGTGTCAGCCAGTCTCTAGAGTGGGTGCTGCCCCTTGCCAGGGAGGGTCTCTTGAAGAGGAAAGCCTCCGGTAACTGCCCCTGGTGCCACCCGTGTACATGCTCTGCTTCCAGGTGGTACACTGGCAAAGCCCCCATATGCACGCCTACTACCCAGCTCTCACCTCTTGGCCATCACTGCTGGGAGACATGCTGGCTGATGCCATCAACTGCTTGGGATTTACCTGGGTGAGTAACCATGGCTGCAGTTATAACCAGTGGAAAAGTGGACATGGCAGGAAGTGAAATCCTGGGGCAGACATATTTTGTCCGGATCTCTGAACAGGGTTTCAAGTTCAATATTAACAATGGCTACATTACTTGAGCTTAAGCTTTATAAAAATGATCTCATCTTATTCTTCAACCCTGTGAAATTATGAGTAGTGGCCCCATTTTGTAGGGGCGAATTAAGAAATGAAGGCTTGAGTAATTTATCTCTCCAAGACCACATAGTTCATGAGACAGAGATGAGATTTGGACCAAGATCTGGTTATTGCCACAATTTGTTACACTCTCTAAACACTTTGGTGCCTGTGGGTACAGCCTTCCCCTTGCTCTTGTCTTTGAGGGGTTAGGGATATGCCCTAAGGCTTCCCTTAATAACCCCTTAAGCACCAATCAGTTTTAAATTGTGCCACAAGCCTCCTAGAACAGCTCTCTATTTTAAGCCTGAACTGTTATAGGATGTGTGTGTGTATGTGTATGCGTATGTGTGTGTGTGTATGTGTGTGTGTGTGTGTAGGGGTGGGTGGGTCGAGTGGGTTGGAAGCTGGGAGACTTGCTATCTTTTCCGGGAGGAAGTGCTTTCTTTCTTAGTCTTAAAACTTCCCCCTGGCCTTTAGAATGCTTTCCAGCTGGGTATTTTAGGGACTTTGGGGGCCAAATGGAAGCAGTCATTTCTAGGACTGTTTTTCTATCGGGCCTTGGAGTCGCAGGAGAATCCACCTCATTGAGGATGGCATGAACCAAAGCCCCACATTCTTTCCCCTTTCTGGTTTGGCAGAGGATGAAGGCACCACAGGATCTAAAAGTGACGCCTTCTCCAGGGACAAGACAGTCCTGGAGAGGGTCAAGGCAGAGACGGATGTGTTTCTGGGGCTGGTGGGGACATCTTGGTGCCCTGGGGCACTCCAGATGACATTGCTTTCCCTCTTTCAGGCTTCCAGCCCTGTGTGCACGGAACTGGAGATGAATGTCATGGACTGGCTGGCAAAAATGCTGGGACTTCCAGAGCACTTCCTGCACCACCACCCTGGCAGCCAGGGGGGAGGCGTCTTGCAGGTGCGTCCATTGGCAAAGCTCCTCCTAGCATAGGGACTAAGTAGGGAAAGATAAGCCAAACTTGCCCGGGTGATTCTCATGTTTTCCATGGAGTTTCCCCCATGTCACTCACACCACCACCATCCCTGCCAGCACCATCACCATTACCATCATAACTCTCATGACTGACACCACCATCACCGACGCCACCAGCTCCACCACAGTCCCCACTCCCACCTTTGCTGCCACTACCATCTTGACTTCCATTGCCTTTATACCATGGCCATGACTGTCTCCACTCTTCTTTTAGTTTTTCTTTGAAAAAAATTAAAAAGTCAACACATTATCACATTTCTAGTATTACTTGATTCAAGTTTCTTAGTTTATAATCTGACATCTCCCCTCTCTTGTCCCATTTTACACCTTATGGTAAGTAGAAAAGAGAAGGCAAGTAGAGACTTCTTTCCCTCCCCCTTAGGTCCAGGAGATTTTTGGCAGTGAGAGAAATTAACAATATAGATTGATGTATCTTATAATCCTGTCTTTTGAGTATCTGTCAAATGACAGTTGTTCAAATATTTCTTTTGTTATCAAGAGTAGTGCAGCATAGTGGAGCTTGAGGGGTGCCTCCTGTAAACTGTGCACATTGCTAGGTACTTTTGCATCTATAAACCCTTGCCATTCATGAGGGTTTGGTTCTGAGACCTTTGAGAACCCCCAGATTCTTGAATTATTCTGTAATGTGTAATTTTCTTGATTTTATGATATATAAGATAGAGAAATAATAATCATTCCTTCAAAAGGTGGATGTGAGGATTCAAAGATTTCTTCTATTAAATAAAAATAGCCATGCTGCCCTGAGATGAGAACTGGAAAGTTTGCTGGGCCCATTTGCTAGCTAAGTGACTCCCTCTGTCACTCCAGTCTTTTACCAAGATTAAAATCTGACCCTCACAAGAAAGACAAATTACTGCATGTTGTGGACCTTCTGGGTTGTTAGCAGATAGTTATAGCTTCAAATATTATATCTGGAAAAACATGCTAAATGCCTGCTGGGCATGATCTTGCTTTTCATTTAATTATCTCAAGAACCCTGTAGGTAAATAGTGTCATCCCCAATTTTTGAAATAAGAGCACTGAAGCTCAGAGAGGTTAAAAACTTGCTCCAGGTCACACAGCTGGTAAGTGGAAGAATGAGGATTCAAACCTGACCCTGTCTAAATCCAAACCATGCTTTCTCCTGTATCCATCAGCCACATGAACTTGGTTTAGTTCTGTAACCTCTCTGAGCATCACTATTCTCATAGGTAGACAGGAATCACAAGTGTCGCAGGTTTGATAAGGAGCAAATGCGATAGCAGAAAGTGTTTTGTGAACTGTGAATAGCTGTACAGATGGAAGGTGGTCTTATTATATTATTATTACTATTCTGCTGGCTTCCTTATTGTGGAGTAATTTTCAGCCACTGAATATCTTGTGGGATCTGGTCTATAGCATTTCCTGTGACATGGTCTCTAGGCTTTTCAGCAGGGAGCAATCAGCTGTAGGTCACCTAAGGATTTCAAGAAGCAAAGACACCAAAGACTGAGCAAATGAATGATGAGAAACCATCAAGATTTCTGTGAAGTTGCTGAGGTGGCCCCCAGGATTCCCACAATCATGGCCAGAGCAAAATCCTACCCAACCCTTTTTTGGTTAATCAATACTCCCACTCTGGTAGGCAGCTAACGGGATGCTCTCTATTTTATAAATGGAAACGAGCCTTCTGGAGGGGCAATATTAGCTCAAGGTCACAAGAGCCATCGGCAGCAAAACTGAGGCCAAAGTTATCTCTCAAGTAGGCCAGGACCCTCTCTCTCTGGGATATCTCTGTGGAAACAAACTCCATTTCCACACCTAATACATTGAAAGTTCTTTTTTTTTTTTTTTAACATGGGAAGCGAACATATCTACAAGCAGACTTGTATCTAGCATTCTCTGAACGTTCTCTTTTTGGTCTTTGTGGCCTAATAAAGATGTTGAAAATTTGCTTTCATTACTTCCCTGAAAATTATAGGAGAGGGAGGTGTCCCAGGAATGCATAGGAAGTTGTGAATGTAGAATGTACAATAGGCATGTGAGCTGGGGGGAAGGGCAACTCCTTAGGCAGGAGCTGTGTACTTCCTCAGGAATAGCTATTAAACACACACACACACACACACACCCCTACAAAACCTGGGGCAGTTGCCAAGGGATTACATGGAGAGGCTGCCACTGGGAACCTTCTTCCATTGCAGGGCACAGTCAGTGAGTCCACCTTGATCGCCTTGCTGGCAGCAAGGAAGAACAAAATCCTAGAAATAAAAGCGTCTGAGCCCGGGGCGGATGAGTCTTCCCTGAACGCCCGGCTTGTTGCCTATGCCTCCGACCAGGTGAGTTGCCCAACATAAGCCAAACCTTCAGGTAGGGCTTGGCTTCTGGAGTCTTAGTCCTTGAGTGATTTCCCTGTAGACATGAGCCCGCTGGGTTCAGGGCAGCCCAGGCCTCAGAGGTTGTCCAAGGAACCCTGGAGGAAGACAAACGTCAAATGCTGTGTTTGCTTCCCTTCGTCTGGTTTCAGCAGTTTCTGGGAGTGCTCATTCCAGGATGACTCTGCTAACAGCTTTCCATTGTCATTCTAGGCCCACTCCTCGGTGGAAAAGGCTGGTTTGATTTCTCTGGTCAAGATGAAATTTCTGCCTGTGGATGACAACTTCTCACTCCGAGGGGAAGTTCTTCAGAAAGCCATCGAGGAAGACAGAGCGCAGGGCTTGGTGCCTGTCTTTGTAAGTCAGACCATGTTCTGAGCTTAGAATGATAGAGCTGGGAGGTGAGGAAGGAGTTTTGTCAGAATTCAGGTAAGTAACGTGCTGCAAACAAGAGCAGAAAGGTCCTCAAATACAGTGTCTTACAAATTATGAGTTCGTGTGCTAGGAAATAAATTTTGTGGGTCAGAACCAACATTAAAAGAAGAAGAAGAAAAAAGGAATAGGACGGAAAATATGAGAGTACGTTCCTGTGTTGAGAATATGCATTGTTTGGTAAAACTTTTATTTCAGATACACATGTGTATATGTCCTAGGTTGCTATACAAAATGTATTTCTTACTGTGGGTCATGGTAAAATACAGTGTGAAACATACCCTGTTCTAGTGGAATGGGTGGGGTTGATAATATCTGTGAAGAAATCTTTTTTTTCAGGCCAAATGTGTCACACGAGCCCACCTTCCCATGTTAACTTCCTCTGTTTTCCTCCAGGTCTGTGCCACACTGGGGACCACTGGGGTCTGTGCATTTGACCGTCTGTCAGAGCTGGGCCCCATCTGTAAGTGTCTGCCCTGTCTGGCTAGGAAGACAAGTAATGAGTTTTAAAATGTTCCCTAGAGCAAGAGCCTGGAAGCAGCTCAGTGCAATTCTCTGGTCCCTCCGTGGTCAATGCACAGAGCGTAGGAAGAGCCACCAGAGGTCATGAGTACCTTCTTCCAGGTAGCCAGGTCACTGCTTTTCCCAGTGGTGGGACCAAGGGTTAGAGCTGACCCCCTTGCATCCTGTCCTCAGAGGCAACAGTGGGAGGACCTCAGGTCTCTCACTCTCTCACTTGTATGTTGAAATCTGCTTAAAGCAGGACATATCTGAAACACAGGGTGAGTGAGTCATAGTGGAATATTTTCTAGTCTAGGCTGAGAAAATGAAAATGAAAAGGTAGGGTAGGGGAAGCCACGGGGTGAGGGGGAGATAAAGACAGAAATGAAACCCAAATGTGATTGTTCAAAATCCTCAAGCGAGAAACCCACTAGGAAAGAGAGACACCCCCTCTCTAATATTTGTATTAGATGCATTAACATTGCTCTCTGGGCCAGTGGTAAGTTGGTTTCTGTTCCAGAAAGCTCTGGGTGGAGGCCAAGAGGGTGTCGACCCTCTGGTCGGTGAGAGAAAAGGCCAGGGTGAGGCTCTGTAGGCTCTCCCTGCAGGGGTGGCCGTGCCTCACTCAGCCCCACTCCTTGCACTGACACCCTCCCCCCATGTCCACATGCCTCCGTGTCTCATTCAGCCATGGGCATCCTTTCCCAGCCCGTCCCTTGCAGCCCCCCAGCTGGATGGGCCAGAGAAGAGATGCCTTTTAGCTGGCTGGTGGCAACCCACTCCCACCCCCAGTGCCACCCCCAGTAGGTGATGTTTGCCTCCTCAGGTGCCAACGAGGGGCTGTGGCTCCACATCGATGCTGCCTACGCAGGCACTGCCTTCCTGTGCCCTGAGTTCCGGGGGTTTCTGAAGGGCATCGAGTACGCCGATTCCTTCACCTTTAATCCTTCCAAGTGGATGATGGTGCACTTTGACTGTACTGGGTTCTGGTGAGTGTGGCAGCCAAGCTCCCAGCCTGTGGGGAAGCCATCCTCAGCTACTAATGCCCATTTGGCAACCCACAGGGTCAAGGACAAGTACAAGCTGCAGCAGACCTTCAGCGTGAACCCCGTCTACCTCAGGCACGCCGACTCGGGTGCGGCCACCGACTTCATGGTGAGTGGCCAGGAACGGGCAGCACGGCAGCCTCTGAGACGGAAACGGCCTGAGTCTGATGAGGGTCTCCTTCCCTCACCCGATGAGCCCATCCCATAATATTGCCACTGTGTACCTTTGGTTTCAAGCTGTGCCTAAGCATATAGAATGAAACCCAGAAAACTTTAAAAACCCTAGAGAATGAAACCAACCTTTGAGGTAGGATGCGAGTTTCCTGAGTATTTGTGGCATTTAAAAATTCTCCCAATTCCCTTCTGCCTCTGTCCTGGATAATCTTCTCTGCTCACTCCCTAACAGCAGGGCAGGGTGGAGAATTTCCATGGATAGGAAAAGAGGCTCCTTCCTTAAACTGTTTTCATCCTTTTGTCCCCATCGAGGCACTGTGGGAGGCTCCACAGTGGGGATGGGGCAATAGTTATCCTTCCCGAGGTTCTAGATGCCTCCAAGCATTCCTGCCTTGCCCACTAGCTGCACCTCAACCTCTAGACCCTGCCCACATTCTCAATCTGTACTATCTCTTGGGGAAACAACTTCTTCAGGTTTACTCCTCAGTTTGAAGATGAGCCCTTCCTTTAATTGTAGGGGAGACAGGGATGTAAACTAATAAGTTACATATAATGTGGTCAAGGCTAGGCAGAGTGAGACGAGCTTGATTTGGAATTCCATACCAGCAGTGGGCTTTTGGGAGTCATAGTGGACCTCTCTCAGCCTTGACTTTCTCATCTGCAAAATGGGCATGGTGGCACTGATTTCACAGGGTATTGTGAGTCTGCAATGGGAACATACATGTAGATCACTTCTTACTGGGAATGTGGTACCTGCTTAATAAATGGTAGGTGTGATATTTCTAAAAGCTCTACTTTTAAGCTGCAGAGATTTGTTATACAGCGAAGAGGTTAAAAACACAGATGAACTGTGTTTGAATTCTGGCTCCTCCATTTATTAACTTGTGTGGTCTTGGGCAAATGGCTTAAGCTATTTAGGTTTTCTCACCTCTAAAATGAGGGTGATAATAACAGTACTAGCTTCTTAGTTAGGCTTGCTGTGAGGAATAAATGAATTAATACAGTGAAGCACAGAGAGCAATGTCTGCCATCTGGGAGTCATTCTTTGTGAAGAGATGGTTCTGTCTTCTCTCCTTGGGCTAAAGTTTCTTGCCCTTTTTTAGTCCTAAAATAATCACTGCATCATCTCTTGATTATATTGGTCATTCCCCCTCGGACCAGTTCACACTTTCTTTAGATTTTTGTTTTTAAAGCTTTTTTATTGGAATTTCAGGCAGTAAGCTTGTAGTGGCTGGGGAGGACCCTCCAAAGGTTGATAAAAATAGAAGAATAATGGTTCTTTCATCTCCACTGCCCTGTCTGATGGGTTTTCAGCACTTTTTGAATTAAAGAAATTTTCACAGCAGCCCAAGGGCCAGATATCTTTAGGGGTAATTCTAGGTTTCTCCCCTGAGTGTGAAACAATGTCCATTTTTCTTTTCTTTTTTTAAAATTAATTAATTTATTTTTGGCAGCATTGGGTCTTTGTTGCTGTGCACGCACTTTCTCTAGTTGCATCGAGCGGGGGCTACTCTGTTGCAGTGTGTGGGCTTCTCGTTGCGGTGGCTTCTCTTGTTACGGAGCACGGGCTCTAGGCATGCGGACTTCAGTAGTTGTGGCTCGCCAGCTCTAGAGCACAGGCTCAGTAGTTGTGGTGCATGGGCTTAGTTGCTCTGCGGCATGTAGGATCTTCCCGGAGCAGGGCTTGAACCCGTGTCCCCTGCGTTGGCAGGTAGATTCTTAACCACTGCACCACCAGGGGAGCCCAATGCCCATTTTTCTATAAGTGAACTTGGATCATCGTAACTTAAGAGCATTTTCTTCCCTTGGCCCATTTTGGATTTTATGTTACTTTTTTGTGTTTTTGTTTTTTGTCCGCAGCGGTATCTCAGGATCTTTTTGTGGTTCATTCCCATCAGTTTGGAGATTTTACAGTGCTCTCTCTCTTCCAGATCACTTCTAGAAATATTAAATTATACTTTTCTTAGCACTGGTCCAGAATGTGCTACTTTATCTTTTCCTTCCCTCACCTCTAATCCTATGGATTTAATTTTTAAGTCTCGAAGAAACTCCTAGAAAACTGAAGCTGCTGTCTGTTATGATCCTGGGGGTCTTCACTGCTACTTTGCCCCTTGCTCCAAGCTCTTTTTCACCCAGGTGGCTGAAGCTTTAAATAAAAGCCCAGCCAGGGCTTCCCTGGTGGCGCAGTGGTTGAGAGTCCGCCTGCCGATGCAGGGGACACGGGTTCATGCCCCAGTCCGGGAAGATCCCACATGCCGCGGAGTGGCTGGGCCCGTGAGCCATGGCCGCTGAGCCTGCGCGTCCAGAGCCTGTGCTCCACAACGGGAGAGGCCACAACAGTGAGAGGCCTGCGTACCACAAAAAAAAAAAAAAAAAAAAAAAGCCCAGTCATTTTGAGATGAGCCAGAAATAGAGCAGCATCCTGGGAGAGAAGACTTAGGGACTTCATCCCTTGGGCCCTGGAGCCACCTAAAATCAGGGCTGGATTCTTCTGACATCAGGAAGCTCCCTCACCTCCCCCCAACTAGTGGAGGGGGAATTGTCTTGTTCTTGGCTGTGAGACCGGCAAAACCTTGAAAGGATGTAGAGGAGACTTGGGAATGGCTTGAGTTAACGAAGAGCCATGTCCAAATTTCCTGTTCCAGCAGAAAAATATCTGCTAGAACCACCCTGCTGGGTCAGCATGGATTGGTTTTGGAATACTGACAAGAGGAACAGCTGGGGATATGGTCAGACTATAAAGAAATCAAAATTAAAATCATCTCTGCCTCTCATTTAATTGGCTTGTGAATTATTGTAGTCAATTGGCCATAACCATCTGGAAAACAATGTTTTCAGAGGCCACTATTATCCATTCATTAGTCTCCATCTGGAGTGTCCATCTAACAAAGGGTGGAGTTGACGCTCTCCCTGTTACAGGGAAAAGAAAGTCCCCATGCTGGTCCTCAGCCCTGGAGTTTTTTGCTTGGAAATCCAAGGATTAGTACTTGATATAGAGAAACATTGTCCATCAACAATGTTGATGTTGGACAAGGGGTCATGTCCAAGCTGTGCCTGGGTCAGGAAACTGGGACAAAGGATGAAGGTGTGCACAGTTTTGAGGATTAGGCAATCCTGTGGAGGAACAGATAAATATTCGATGGGAAAAATATTTATTTTTTGTCAACAGAAATTGTGGTGATGCTTTCTGACATTTGAGGAAGAGGTTATTAGAAATCACACTACTCATCAGAATAATTGCAAATGTGTGCTAAACCCTTTGCTCTGTTTACAGATCAGAGAAATCGATTTGGAATTGGTTTGAAAATTTTCAGACCTTTGGTGCCCGAAACCTTGAACTTTAAGCTCTGTTGAATTTGGTCATCAGGAACAGAGAGTCAGTTTTAGTCTAACAAAGGCCGAGATATAGATGTTTATTTGCAGTCTGAGGGCTGGTGTCCTCCTGAGGGCATAGAACGTCACAGGAAAAATAAGGTCAGGACAGTGAAATTAAATAATAATCATCTTGGTTCTAGGCAGAAACACCATTGTGATTTGTGGCTCACATTTTTATCATCTAAATAGCCAGGACTTATTGACAACTTCCTGTGAAGCTCTTCACCCTGGTTCTCCTCACACCACATCCCTGGAGGTGCTGTTCATTCTTTGTCTCACGAGGAGCCAGTGAGGCGGCAATGCCCAAGTAAGAGGTAGAGATGGAGGAGAAACCCAGGTCTGTGAGGCTCCAGCATCTGAGCTCCTGAACCCTATACTTTACATTTTTGTGGGGAAGAGAAATCAAACTCTATTTTCTGCTATTCAAGGTAGATTAGGTTCTTTTAGAAAAAAAATGTATTGCCCCTATCTTGAATTTCAGCCTGGAATGAAATTTTTTTTTTTTTACATCTTTATTGGAGTATAATTGCTTTACAATGGTGTGTTGGTTTCTGCTTTATAACAAAGTGAATCAGTTATACATATACATATGTTCCCATATCTCTTCCCTCTTGCGTCTCCCTCCCTCCCACCCTCCCTATCCCACCCCTTCAGGCGGTCACAAAGCACCGAGCTGATCTCCCTGTGCTATGCGGCTGGTTCCCACTAGTTATATACCTTACGTTTGGTAGTGTATATATGTCCATGTCTCTCGCTCGCTTTGTCACAGCTTACCCTTCCCACTCCCCGTGTCCTCAAGTCCATTCTCTAGTAAGTCTGTGTCTTTATTCCTGTCTTACCCCAAGGTTCTTCATGACATTTTTTCCCTTAAATTCCATATATATGTGTTAGCATACGGTATTTTTCTTTCTCTTTCTGACTTACTTCACTCTGTATGACAGATTCTAGGTCTATCCACCTCATTACAAATAGCTCAATTTCGTTTCTTTTTATGGCTGAGAATATTCCATTGTATATATGTGCCACATCTTCTTTATCCATTCATCTGATGATGGACACTTAGGTTGCTTCCATCTCCTGGCTATTGTAAATACAGCTGCAATGACTCTTTTTGAATTATGGTTTTCTCAGGGTATATGCCCAGTAATGGGATTGCTGGGTCGTATGGTAGTTCTATTTTTAGTTTTTTAAGGAACCTCCATACTGTTCTCCATAGTGGCTGTATCAATTTACATTCCCACCAACAGTGCAAGAGTGTTCCCTTTTCTCCACACCCTCTCCAGCATTTATTGTTTCTAGATTTTTTGATGATGGCCATTCTGACCAGTGTGAGATAATATCTCATTGTAGTTTTGATTTGCATTTCTCTAATGATTAATGATGTTGAGCATTCTTTCATGTGTTTGTTGGCAATCTGTATATCTTCTTTGGAGAAATGTCTATTTAGGTCTTCTGCCCATTTTTGGATTGGGTTGTTTGTTTTTCTGTTATTGAGCTGCATGAGCTGCTTGTAAATTTTGGAGATTAATCCTTTGTCAGTTGCTTCATTTGCAAATATTTTCTCCCATTCTGAGGGCTGTCTTTTGGTCTTGTTTATGGTTTCCTTTGCTGTGCAAAAGCTTTGAAGTTTCATTAGGTCCCATTTGTTTATTTTTGTTTTTATTTCCATTTCTCTAGGAGGTGGGTCAAAAAGGATCTTGCTGTGATTTATGTCATACACAAAAATAAACTCAAAATGGATTAAAGACCTAAATGTAAGGCCAGACACTATCAAACTCTTAGAGGAAAACATAGGCAGAACACTCTATGGGATGAAATTTTTAAAGCAGCATTTAAAGCAAAGTGTCTTCTCCTTGGTCCAGGGTCATGGACTTGGTTTCTACCTGTGCTGCTCTTAGACAAGGGTTTGGTCACATGACGAGGTAGCCTTTGTGTATCTTGCCTTGGCTTCTCCTTAGCAACAGCCTCGGGCATCATGGTGACACTGTGCATCCCTGGAGGGTTGTGCAGACAACAGATGATAAAGCTCAGGAGTGTGTGTGGGAGGAGCAGGGGTCCCTGTCTCTAACCATGGCACTGTGCTCCTTTGTTCTAGCACTGGCAGATCCCCCTGAGCAGGCGGTTTCGCTCTATTAAACTCTGGTTTGTGATCCGGTCCTTCGGGGTGAAGAATCTTCAAGCGCACATCAGACATGTATGTAGTGGGCAGGCCTTGGGAGGAGCCCAGGCTCGCTTTGTGGCCTAGTGGGGAGGAAGGCTGGTTTCTGCTCTGCAGACCTTTCCCGGGGGGATGTGTGATGTATGGCTCAGGTGCCTGGGCCTGTTTGTGAGCTCCTGGGACTTGATGATTCAGGGCAGCCGTCTGTTTGCTAGCTAGAGGATCACTGAGCAGAACATGACACTGAGGGCTGTCTGGTGTCTGTCCCCCACCTGACTGTCTCACCGTCCCTTCTGCTATCATCGAGCACTGGGGAGGGATGGCCCGAGAGCCTAGTTTGCAGAGAAGGAAATAGAAAGTAAATCAAAGGGCAGCTTGTGGCCAGGGTAGGAGCCTATCTTTTAAAAAATTACTCTGATTGTCATGGCTATCTGAAAATTTTAGTCACTATTATGGTTATGCCAGAAACAGGGCTCGCCTGGCTTGGACATGTAGACCTGCAAGTCTGGAACAAACATCCCTGCATGATGTCAAGAGGTATTTACTGAAGGCATATTTGGTACAATTTATTTCAACTCAATTCAACCACACAATTATTGTGCTAGGAAAGAGACCCAGAGGTGAATGAGACAGGCACAGTCCCTCTGTCATAGGCTTCATGGAAGGGGTGGAACTTAACTAAGAATTTTGGTCAGCAGCAATTTTCTCTCATTTTTATGAGTGCCTATGAGAAAGACAAAGTTATTGATAAATACAAGAGGGTTACTCCAAAGATGTTGTCCTTTGTTCCTCTGCGTGTCTTTCCCTGGCCACATTTCCTCTAGGGAATTCCGTCCTCATTAAGCAAACACAAGGCCAAGTGCAGTGGTTGAATCAGTATGTATGATTGGCTTACTGTTGGTAACTTTACATTTGTTATCAACATCAAGGTGTTGGTTAACTGGATGTTTATCAGTGAGTGGCTGTCACCCAGGGACATTAGGCATTTTTGCTCTCTCTCTATCCTCAGACTCAAGACGGGAAGTAGGTAGCTGGGGGATGAGGTGCTGGAGGTTACAGGTTATCATCTGGTTCCAACTCAGGACTGGGTATTCAACGTGCAGGTGCTGGCTAATTACCCTCATGCTGCCTCTCCCAACTCAAAGCCCTGAATTCCCATCGTCTCCCCTTCGCCTACACTAGGCCCAGACTCCTGGGCCCGGCTTTCGAGGACCCAGTTATCAGCCTCTAAGCTCAGGCTTCTCACTGACCCGTTCCAGCTCCATCCTCAGTGTGCCTCTGCACCTTCACCTGTGCATTGCCCTCTTCCATTGCCCTCTCTTCTCCAAATGTTGCTAGTGGATTAAGTTCCGCTTCTCCCAGGAGCTTCCCTGACTATTCCATCTGCCCTCATCTCTGCTTGCTCGGCATTCCTAGGACCACCTACTCAAGCACACCTACAAAACTGAGCTCTAAAAGCTACCAATGTCCCACAAAAGTAAAGGGTGGAACTAAAATGAAGTTGTTTGATGTGAGTTAATTTTATCTCTCCAGCTTGACTGCGATCATAATTATTTTTACTTGCACAGTGTCTTAAAGAAATAACTTATAGGGTTTCATTAGGTTCTTACAACAATGCTTGGGGCAGTCACCCTGATGAACCCCATTTTATGGGTGAGGCTCAGAGATGGTAATTGCCCTGCTTAAGAGAGGAGGGCCTCCTTTCTTTACAGTTCTGGGCTATTTTCTATTATGTGAGCTCTTGAAAGTCATATAAAACCAAGTTGTGTATCTCCCTGTTATAGATTAGTGCTTTAGAGAATGGAATATGAGTTTGATATTTTAGTTCTACCCTTTACTGTTTGGTGACCTTGGACAAATTATTTAAACTTTCCGTGTTTGCCTTCCTAATTTATAAAATGAGAAAATGATAATACCTCTCTCAAAGGTTTATGGTGATGATAAATAATACACATAAAGCCCTTACTTAGTGCAAGACCTAATATTCCACTAAGTACTCAAATATTTCCTATTCCCACTTCCTTTTCCTCCCCCTTCCCCTTTCCTCTTCTTCTTCTTCTCCTTTTCTCCTCCTCCTTCTCCAATTTTTCCTTCTTCCAATGATAATAATTCAACATTGTCGTCACCATCATCTCCTATCACCTACCATAAAAGGGGTTTGTAAATTATTTTTTTAAAGACAGATAGTACATATTTTTGGCCTTGCAGGCCATATGGTCTCTTGTGAGTATTCAAGTCTGTCATTGTAGCACAAAAGCCGCCATACACAGTACATTAACAAATAGGCGTGGCTGTGTTCCAAAGGACTTTATTTACAAAAAAACGGGTGTGAAGGAGGTGGGGCTCTATTTGGCCTGGGGGCTGCAGTTTGCCCGCCTCTGCCCTAGGATGGTACAGGGCACTGGTTGTAGCCCTGCTTTCATCTCCCATAAAGGTAGGTGGTTTCTGGTGGCGGGGTGCTGCCTGTGCTCTTTTCTCTCTCCTCTGGCCCCTCTTCTCTCTTGTTGCCAAGAGCATGTGTTACAGGAGACAACAGAGCATGGCAGGGGGTGTGCTTGGCGACCAGAGACCTGCATTCTGCCGCTGCTACCTTGGGGACGCCACTTTCCTTTGTCTCTTTCTAGAAAATGAAGAGGTTGAACAAAGATGACTTCTGGCTCTCTTTCCTTCCTCAGAAGTATCAGTTTCATGGTCTTTGGCTAGCCTGATTCTGGATCTGTACCTGAGATGTCTTACTCATGTAGACTTGAGAACCATTTACACAGAAAGATCTCACAATTGGCAGGACAGGATGGAAATGGGCCTGGAGGGAAGGAGGCACACGGGAGAATCATGACAAAATTAGAAAGTAAACTGCAAAAGTATAAAACAGTGAGAAAACATTTAGCAGGCTGCTTTCCCAGAGAGGGCCTTATGACTTGACAATGAAAAATGCTTAGGGTAGGGATTGGAGACCCTTTTAAACAGACCATGCAGTGGAGAGAGAAAGTGGTTCTGGATCGGGTTTGTAGCAACTTGTTAGCTGAACCCTTTGACTTCTCTTGAAATAGAGTACCCAGTATGAGAACCAGGTGATAGCCATTACTTAGAAAATATTTTCTTGAGATCCTTCTGGATTCCTGGAGAAATTTTTAAAAATGAAAGAAAGGGCAAGTCCTGTCCTTGTTTAGTTAGTAATACTAAGTAAAAAAAAGAGGAAATTAAAAAATTATAACTTCAATGAAAGATTAATATGGTACAAAGCTTTAAAACATTTCTATTGTGGTAAAATATAGATAACATAACATTTACAACTTGAACCATTTTTAAGCATACAATTCAGTGGCATTAAGTACACTCACAATGTGTGCAACTGTCACTGCTGTCTATTTCCAGAACTTTTCCCATCATCCCCAGCAGAAACTCTGTACCCATTAAACAGGTTTAAAGCCTTCTCCATGGTGTACATGGGTATGATATGTAAAAATATGTTCTTTGTGGAATGTCAGAAAAAAGGGGATGAGGGGCATTTGAGGTGAAAAGGTCTGAGAGGCAAGGGGAAGATGTCAACTTAGGATATGGGGGCAGGGCTGCTGACAGCTCACATGGTGCCTTTATGTACAGGAGAAACAAAAGTCTCTTCCTCTGAGCATTTGTAGCCCGTAAGAGGCACCTGGCTGGGAATGCAGAACCTGGTCTGGGTTGTGGCCCCTGCTAGCCCTCTTGGCTTGTCTGTAAGCCAAGATATGTGAAGCCGGGATATGAGGGCATATCCTTGATGGCAAAGCACATGTCTTCTGGGACTTCCCTGGTGGTCCAGTGGTTAGGACTCCACGCTTTCACTGCCGAGGGCCCGGGTTCAATCCCTGGTGGGGGAACTAGGATCCCACGAGCCTTCTGGTTCTGGGAATGGATTGAAAGAGGCCCCTGAGACATGAGTTCTCAGAGTGGAGCTAATGTGACAAGAAATAGGGAGCCATTGGAGGTTTTATAGTTTGGAATATGAGCAAAATCAAATGGAGAAGAAAATCAGGCAGAAGCCACTTAGGTCTCTTTGGTTCAAAGATGTGACTGGTTTAAACCCGTTTAACAGTGTGGAAGTTTACGCACGGTCGTCTCTTGCCTGTTATTAATCTCAGTTCTCTCGATGTTCACAATTCCAGGGTACTGAAATGGCTAAGTATTTTGAATCTCTGGTCAGAAACGAACCTTTCTTTGAAATTCCTGCCAAGAGGCACCTTGGTTTGGTGGTTTTTCGTCTAAAGGTAATGCCATCTTCCATCTCATGTGAAGGATGTTATTTGGTAATTTTCAGCCTCTTGGAAATGTAAATACTGGGCTTCTGGAGATGCTTACAGGGAATGTGATACAGAGTTTACTTCTCTTTATCCTTCAAACAGGGTCCTAATTGCCTCACAGAAAGTGTGTTAAAGGAAATAGCTAAAGCTGGCCGTCTCTTTCTCATCCCAGCCACTATCCAGGACAAGTTGATCATCCGTTTCACTGTGACATCCCAGTTCACCACCAGGGATGACATCCTGAGAGACTGGAATCTCATTCATGATGCTGCCACTCTCATCCTGAGTCAGCATTGTACTTCCCAGCCTAGCCCTCAGGGGGGGAACCTCATCCCCCAAACCAGGGGCCCCAGAGCCTTGGCCAAGGAGCTGTCCTTTCCATCTGTCAGCAGGGCAGGAGATGACCCAGACCAGGCCAGGAAGGTCATCAAGCAGCCTCCACATGTGGGAGCCAGTCCTGTGAGAGGGGAAGGCAGCCGCCACCTTGAAACCCTGCTGGACCCACTTGATGACTGCTTTTCAGAAGAGGCCCCAGACCTCACCAAGCACAAGCTGTCCTCCTTCCTGTTCAATTATTTGTCTGTGCAGAATAAGAAGGCAGTGCGTTCCCTCAGTTGCAACAGCGTGCCTGTAGGCGATCAGAAGCCACTGCCCACAGATGGCTCTGTGAAGAATGGCGGCTCCTGCCGGGTCAGAATCTTTTCTAGGTTTCCAGAAGAGATGATGATGCTAAAGAAAAGTGCCTTCAGAAAACTAATCAAGTTCTACAGTGTCCCCAACTTTCCTGAATGCAGTTCTCAATGTGGGCTCCAGCTGCCCTGCTGCCCTCTGCAGGCAACAGTTTAGACCAGGGGGTTCAGCCAGGGTCCATGAATGTGTTTCAGGGAGTCTCTGAAGCCCTCAAAATTGTATGCTGAATTTATGTGCTTATGTTTATGTGCATTTTTCTTGGGAGAAAGCCAATGATTTCTTATCAGATTCTCACAGATGTTCATGACCTATGATAGGATACAAATAGAGAGTTTAAGCCAGCATGATCCAGAAGATTCCAGCACGCTGGTCAGAGAGAAAGGGTCTAGGGTGGTGTATTGACAGGCAGCTTCTGTGGTTTAGCTTGTAACACTGAAATTTTCAAGTTTCATGAAATATAATGTGGAAATAAATTGTGCTTGTCCCTGAAAAAAGCATATCCTGTGTCACTTAATTGACCACTGAAATATTTGTTTTTCTTTTCCATTATGGTTTACTACAGGGTAAAATATAGTTACCTGTGCTATACAGTAGGACCTTGTTGTTTATCCATTCTATATATAATAGATTGCATCTTCTAATCCCAGATTCCCAAACCATCCTCCCCCCACCATGCCTTGGCAACCACAAGTCTGTTCTCTATGTCTGTGAATCTGTTTCCATTTCATAGATAAGTTCATTTGTGTCATATTTTAGATTCCACATATAAGTGATATCATATGGTATTTGTCTCTTTCTGACTTACTTCACTTAGTATGATAATCTCTAGGTCTATCCGTGTTGCTGCACATGGCATTATTTCATTCTTTTTTATGGCCGAGTAATATTCCATTGTATATATGTACCACATTTTTATCCATTCATCGGTCGATGGACATTCAGATTGTTTCTATGTCTTGGCTATTGTAAATAGTGCTGCTATGAACATTGAGTTGTATGTATCTTTTTGAATTATAGTTTAATCAGATATATGCCCAGGAGTGGGATTCCTGGGTCATATGGCAACCCTATTTTTAGTGCTTTGAGGAATCTTCATACTGCTTTCCATAGTGGCTGCACCAATTTACGTTCCCATCAACAGTGTAGGAGGGTTCCTTTTTCTCCACATCCTTTCTAGCACTTATTGTTTGTGGACTTTTTAATGATGGCCATTTTGACTGGTGTGAGGTGATACCTCAATGAAGTTTTGATTTGCATTTCTCTAAGGATTAGTGATGTTGAGCATCTTTTCATGTGCCTTTTGTCCATCTGTATGTCTTCTTTGGAGAAATGTCTGTTTAGATTGGGTTGTTTGTTACTGAGTTGTATGAGCTGCTTTTATATTTTGGAAATTAAGCCCTTGTTGGTAGTGTCATTTGCAAATATCTTCTTGCAGTGTATAGGTTGCCTTTTCATTTTGTTTATGGTTTCCTTTGCTGACCACTGAAATAAGGATTAGCTAACCAGGGCATGTTCTGGAACCTAAATGAATGTACTTAGGGATTTTGCTTTTTAGTATGCTGAAGATTTGACTTTGTGAGAAAAAGAGTTTGGAGGAGCCCTTGGTATGAAGGCAGACAGCTTGAGTTAGGCACTGTGGCTTACAGTTTATAAATGAGAAAACGGAGGCCACAGGTCACACAGCTTATACGTGGGCAAACCCAGGTCTCCTTGTCCTCAGTAAAGCCCATGCTATTCCCAGCAGACCATACTGTTCACGGTTGTCCTTGATCAGAAGTTCACCATTCAGCAGACCCCTCTAGTCCTTCACTGCTGTTAAATGTTCCCTCTCTCAGTTTGGAACTTGTATATATATTTTTCCTGCACACTATAGTCAAATAAAAGCTGTGCTCACAAGCAGCTTACCCATGGTGAGTTCATAGGCCAAAAAAATTATTTTCTTTCCATTTCAGATGGTGCTTTTACAGGGAGTGGTTCTGAAATTGGTTATATTAACAGTGTTAAAGGTAAACAAAGCTGGCCACTAGTTAAAGTAGTAAGGACAGATTTTTAATCAGTAATAACTACTGCAATAGAAAAAAGAGTCTGGCGTGAACTGGGCTCAACTTGATTTGTTCAGCGGTCACTGGGCATTTTAGAGGGAGAATGGGGGAACAGGAAGGAGGCACGCAGGGACTTAGTAGAGTCAGGGAAGTGAAAAATTACAAAAAGCAGGAAGAGGGGGTTGGTCCATGGGAAGCCCATCTGGGTTTGCTAACTGATGCTTATGGAAGTTAGCCTCCTACCCTCCCACAGAGGCTGGGGGACAGGGGCCCTATCTTCAGGTGTTGGCTGGAATAAACGGTAAATCTTTTGGCAGCCTTGTGTTTTCTCAGGCAGGCATTTTAAGGGGGTGTAGGATCATCCCAGGGGTGTGGCCTTGAGCTGTTAGAAATTATGATACTGTTTTGTCCAAGTCTTTATAGGCCAAGGTTGAGGCCTAGTAGGGAGGAGGGCTCAGAGGAGCCTGGGTAGAGTTTGGTCGGGGAGAGAATCTTTGCCAAGACCTTATAGTTTCATATTACCCTTGCTCTCAATTGGCGGTTGCAGAACTTTGCTGCATACTGGAATCACCTGGGAGCCTTTTTAAAAAGTACTGATGATGCCTGGCTCTCACTCCCAGAAATCTTGATCTAATTGTTATGAGATGGGCCTGGGCTTTGGGATTTTTGACAGCTCCTCAAGTGATTCTAATGTGCAGCAATGTTTGAGAAGTACTGTTCTAGAGCTGCTTGCCGTTCCGAGGGATGTGGGCCGTAGAAGCAGTGGCATCCCCAGGTGCTTCTTATGCACCTTAAAACTTGAGAAGCCCTGCTCCAAGCCAGTGGTTCTCAAGTTGAGCCTGCTTCAGAGTCAACAGCAGGGCTTGTTAAAACGTAGCTTGCTGGGCCTATCCCCAGTGGTTCTGACTCAGTAGGTCTGGGGTGGGGTCTGGTCATTTGCATGTCTGACAAGCTCCCAGCTGATGCTGATGCTGCTGGTCTGGGACCACCCTCCGGTCTTCTGTCAGTGCTAGGCGGGAGCTTAGCGATGCCAATGAGCTGTGTGACTTTAGGCATGTACGTCACCTCCCCAGGCTTTTTTTTTTCTTTTATCAGACAAAGAGGTTTGACTAGACACTCTCTAGGATTGCTTTTAGTTCTGCTGTAGCAAATAATACGTATTTGTGTATCTGGTAAATAGACACTGTTAATGTGAGTTTTCAAGAACAATTGCAGGCTGAAGATGACAAAGTGCTGCTTTCTACTAGGCCTTTCCTGATGCCTGCACTTTGAGTCCCACCAGATCTAAGATCTGAGCTTCAGTTAATAAAAGATAATCCATGTCCGAGGAAGTGAAGTACTAACTAAGCACACATGATGTGTAACTCGGGATGTTTTTCTGTCTGTCAGTGGTTCACCAAAATGCAGCCCCTAATCAACAGCACCAGCATCACCTGGGAATATGTTAGAACTGCAAATTCCAATTCTAATTTCAACTCTGGGGAATGGGCCCATCATTCTGTCTTAATAAAACTTCTTGGTGAAGGTGACTCTCAGTGCTCAATTTTCTTTTTTATTTTAAGCTTTAAATAGTTTATTTTAGACTATATCAATCTCCTAAGTCCTCTCTTACAAAATTCTTTCTCTAGATTAATGACTATTATGATGAAAGTGTCACTCTCTTCATTATAAATTCAACTATTGAAAAATACCTTTAAGAGTTAAGGTATTTTTTGAATTGTTTTTTATTTATTGTATACAGCATGTTCTTATTCCTTATCCATTTTATACATATTAGTGTATATAGGTCAATCCCAGTCTCCCAGTTCATCAGTGCTCAAGTTTGAGACTCACTGCTGTGCCTGAACTAGGAGACTCACACCATCTATTTAGCTCATCCTCTCTGCCTCCAACATGCCTCCTCCAGTGCCCACGCACATATAGCAAAGCTTGCATAGGGAACCAGTTGTTTATCAGGATTGCTTGATGAGAAAGCAATGGATAATTATTGCCTACCTGGTGCCAGGCACTGGGAATATAATGATGAGGAAAATAGATGGACTCTCTACTCTCATGGAGCTTACAGCTTCATAGAAGAATGACGTCTGTGCAGAGGGAAATTGCCAATCATAATGGAATGCACCATCAGCTATATATCCATATTACAACATGGCGCTCTGTGCACTCTGGGGAGACGGCACCCACATCAACTAGAAGACCTGGGTTGGCCAGTCGGCCCGCCTCCCCTGGAACAGTGCCGCAGTGATGCTGAGGGACACCTTTCCTGTTAGCTGTCTCTTTACAGTCTTCGTGCAGTCCCACCAACTGCAGTGACAAAATAGTTATTTTTGAAAAGTTCAAACACATGGAAAAGACTCTGGCCTTCCTTCTAGGGGTCTTTCCAGTCAGCTTTCTTTGAAACCCTGACATGACTTCCCAGATAGAGGCTTGGAAAACACCATCGTACTGCGCTGAGCTCATCTCTTGGTCCTTAGCGGGGACCCACTAAATGCTCGTAGAGCTGTTGTAGGAACGAGCAACACATGTAAGAGATCATCTCTTAGGGAGGGTCACTGTTTTTATACTGATTCTTGTTAGCTTCCATTTCAGATGATGACATTTACTAGTTTTACCCCCAAATTATTTTGGTTTGGAGACTCATTATATGTCTCCAAACAATACACCTGAAATCAGAGATCTGTTGAATGATTTACATGGGTATCAGCATATTAAAAAAACTCACTTGTACTTTCAAATGAGGAAGATGACTTGCACAGACATTTCTACGGACACAATTTTTGACCCTTTTAAAAGAGAAAAATCTGTCTTTAAAGTTGATTATGTCACAGGATGGCTTGATTTTGTTTACACATATGCAAACCCAGGTATTGAGGATAGCGTGCTGGTGTCTCTATCTGTCCCAATAGAGCTGTGGTTCCTGGCCTCAGTCACGGAGGTTTGGAGAAGCGAGAGACTGAGGAAGCCATCCGGCTGGGAGGGAGAGTTTCTGAGTTTCTAACTGGGAAGTCAAAGATGTGGGTCAAAGGTGGTCAGGCCCCAGCAGGCTTTGGTTCCAGAACACTACTGTTCTGGATATTGGTGTAAGTGCTGACCTGTCACCCAAAAAAGATGTCCCCTGTGACACAGAATGACATCACAGCTTTAACAATCTCTGCTTACAACCTGATTCACTTTAACAAGATTCCAAGTAACACAATTGCACAATGTTATACTTTCAAAAGCAAAGGCTGGGCTATTTCCCATCACTTGGGTTAAAATTTTCACAGGGATATCAATAAAGCAAAAGCAGAGATACCTAGAATTTTGCGAAAGTTCCCAAATGCTGACCCACAAGCAACAGTTGTTCTAAATTGTTGCCTAAATTCACAGAGATGCAGTGATATCCAGAGTTTTCCTTAGGCCATCCTCAAGTCCCTCATGCATATTAAGTGCTCAGGGAATGTTTACTGTTGGGCATAATGAGCGGGATTCTTGTCATGAGTCTTCTTAGGAGTCCCCTCTAAAAAAGTGGAGAGAGTTTAAAAAATATTTCTAATACTGTGTTGGGGGTGGGGATGGCCACCCCTCATCATGTATCATTGAGAATCCCTGAATACATTTGCCTGGGGCTTTTCAATTTAGGGACTAAATTGAAGGAGAATTAGGGCTCCTTTCTAGCTCCTGGTCGTCTGAAGATGTTCTCTAGGGAAGGAAACTCTACCTGTTTTAGGGAGGCTGGGGTGAACTCGAGTCACACTTCCTAGATGTGAACTTAGTGAGCATGATGCTCCTGTGACCTAGGACAAGCTCTAGTAAGGAATATGTCATCTTGAGGGCCGCCACCAAGGACCTGCTCCTGGAACTCTGTGACTGACACATGCAGAGCTTATGGGGTTCTACTCAGAAAGGGTGGCAGCTGAGTGTAAGGACAAAGAGCCTGTCTGAGAGAGCTCCTTGCTGTTCCCAGATCCTCCTGTGCCACGCCCAAAGCCCTCGGTCCTTGAATAGGCTCTCTGGCCGGAGACTGGCTGTGGAGTGAAACCAGCTCTAGACTGAGGAGCACGTGAGCCTGGGGGTGCGAGCTGGACCTCTGGGACTTCTCTGGTGCACAGTTGCATTTTCTCTGGGGTGAGTGGAAATTATAAAAAATGTGAGACTTTACATGTTAAAAATTGGGAGATTCACATAAATATCTGGATTTCTGTTTTGTGAATAATCAGATCTTGGAAGTACCTGGGCTCTATAGCCCCATGACAATAATCAGCTGACTGAAGCTGCGTCGTGGCTGTCCCCAAGTTTTCCACGTTCATTTGGGACCTGCTCTTCTCATCCGCATTACCAATAC
This sequence comes from Pseudorca crassidens, assembly GCF_039906515.1. Lineage (NCBI taxonomy): Eukaryota > Metazoa > Chordata > Mammalia > Artiodactyla > Delphinidae > Pseudorca > Pseudorca crassidens. The sequence goes on along the minus strand of NC_090296.1, from coordinate 93,547,071 downwards.
AAATCCTGAAGCCACTTGAGTTTGCAACCCTTGATATAGCTAAAAAGTTTGCTGGATACCTTTTATGTATAGAGCTCTGATGCTCTAGACTTAAGCTCCTTCAAAGACTATAGGTGGCTTTATCACTTGTTGGCTAATGCTGTAGACAGTGGCCAGGATGCTTCTGGGGGTAGGGTTGGCCTTACACTAGAGCTGGATTTCCATTGGGTTGTTCACTGGGAACCTACCCCCTCACCTCCCAACTCCTTACCACTTTTTACTCAGAATGCCATTAGCATTATAAAGGGGACACCTGTGAAAAATTGCCAATGATACTGTCAGGCTCAGCGTTCGCATTTAGAATCAAGTCAGGAAGAAGTGCCTTTGCATATGTTGGTGTTCATCTATTTTATTACATATTTTAAAAAATAACATCCTCCCTCTAACAAGCTTAGTTTGCAAATACAAACAGTAGGTGCAAATTGAAAAACAATTACATATAAATCTTTTCACTTGCAAAGGTTCGGGTGTAATTTTAAAAAGTCTCTCCTTACTGGTATGCATAAAAAAATTGCACTGCACAATCTTCAATCAAATTAAAGTGGGATTATATCAAGTGGCTGTACTAGGTCCATTCAGTTTCTTTCTAGAAATACGCTGAGTTACCCTCCTGGTAATATTCAGAGTTTCAGAGTTTTATCATTAATGGCGTTGTAAATGTGCTCAGTCATCGGCACATACATTTCTGCTTTGTCATCCAAGAAATACAAGGCATCTTTGATAACTGCAGGGTTAAAGCCCTCTTCCATGAGGGTCACTTTTCGGTGTTTAAAAGTTCCAGTGATCTCAATGGTGTCCTGAAAAACATCAAACAATCATTTGAGAGCAGGTGAAAGCAGGTTCTGTGTGATACCAAGATATCCTGTCTTCAGAACCTCCACTAGGGGGCCCTCTGTGGAGGTATTTTTCCTTCCCTTAAAGCTTGACGATCACATGTGGGGAGAGAGAGTCTGCAGACAGTGGAATACGGAGCAGAAGAGTCTGTCACTTGGTGAGCTTCCAGTATTCCTGGAATATTCTGATTAATGGTGGGGTGGGGAAAGGAATCATGTACACACAGACAACTTTTTTTTTCAGCCTGTTTGTGACACTGAAGACTTGTTTCTTCTTCAGTAAATAGGTGATGATCTGAGGATATTTCAACTTTCATGTCTCTCAACCATCACTGTAAAGCATGTCAGTGTTTTATGAACATCAACAGAAATAACCGTTTAACCTTAGCAATATCTGGTAATCTAACACTTCTTTTCTCACATCTTCAGCTACAGAATCACAGAGCTCAAGGTCCAAAAGTGAGAGTGTTAAACTAAGGGGTTAATGTTTGAGAAAGAAAAAAAAAATCTCTATCCGTGACAGTTTAGCCTTTGGTAGTTCCTACTGGCTAATGATGCCCAATTAAAGTTCACATCACAGAAAGGTGCAGGACTTCAGGGGATTTTTCCATTCTTTAAAACTGGAAACAATAAGTAAGAGGGTCGGAGCATTTCTATTTTATGTGTTTGTTATACCTCATCAAACAGACTTTGTGAGTTATTTGCTAACACTGTTGCTGAATGAACTGCCTGTGGTTTTAGGGAAAAAGGGATTAGGATTTGGTTTCAGCTAGCTATATTTTCTGGTATTTCTGCTTCCTCATTTAGCTTCCTGAAAGGGTAGTGAAAATTTGGCCGTTGTGCTCGCCATGGTAGAAGAGGAATTGTTCCCTTAGACTCAGGTGTCTCCAAGAGAGAGGATAACTGAACTTTATAACAAGGGGTCTCACCTGTATTCTTAGAAACCGGGGCCTTGCATAATTGGGCAGGTAATCGGCCACATGCTTAAAGAGTTTTCTTCCATCAAATTCATGGTCTTCCTTCATCTTGATGGAAGCCATGCCAATTCGACCCTCGTGACCTAGAGTTAAAGTGAGAAAAAATTAGGTGGGTTGTAGCTATTTATTTTATTTATGATAAAATAAATGACCTTTGCTAGGTCAAAGTACAGAGAACTGAGACAGATTTATGGCATGGGTTTCTTTTGGATAGTTGGAATTTTTATTTCAAATATATGTTGAAGTTAAATTCTAAAGTGAATTAAAGATAACAACAAAACAACAAGCTATACATTGATTGAATCTTTATTACATGCCAGGTCCTTTACTAAGTGTGCTTTATGTACTATCTTATTTAACCCTCATGACAACCTTATGAAGAGGTACAAAGGTTATCTCCATTTTACAGGTGAAGAAACTGAGGCTTAATGACATTAAAAGACTTGTTCAAAAAAAAAAAGACTTGTTCAAGTTCATGCAGCAAATACTAGGCAGGACCAGAAATGGAATTGAGGCAGGCTGGCTAAAGATCCTGTGCTTATTGACATCATCCTTCTTGGCAGCCTAGATGTAAACACCAGAATGGGAAAAAGGTTGAATTAGTGGCTAAAAAATTTTTTGGATTCTGGTGAAAAACCCTTGCTCCCCTGTCAAGGATAATTGGGCTCAGGTGGTTCTTTGGGTCGCAGGTCAGGTCTATTGTGCTTCCAGGCACAGATGTTCACCTCTGAGACATATAATCACGGTTCCTAATAGCTTTGCCTCTGCATTTCAGAGAGGCTGCAGGACAGGAGGGTGAAGGCAGATCAAGGTATGTGCCCACTGCACCCCCACCTCCCCACCTGGATGCCTTCTAGTCCAGAGAGGTTGTGCTCTCCACAGGGGAAACAGATCCTAACAGCTCTTTCTTCCCTGTGTTTAGAACAATTACTATTGTTTTCTTGTGAGGACAGTGGTAATTACATATTAATACCTCTTCTACGTGATCGGGCAGACCCAGTGGGAGTCCAGGTCCACTTCCCTGAACTACTTAACTGTAATCAGAGAGGGGGAAGGAGCCGCCCTTCGTCACCTGGGCCCCAGCTTTCAAAATCTCTCCCATGGTGGTTGTGTGTTTTCCCATGACTCTAAAGAAGTCAGAAAACAAGAGGAAAAATTATAAGAAAGGAAATGCATCCTCATTTGCTTTGCCTCATATCTGAAGGAGGGAGGCAGGGCACCATACCCTCTTTCTCTAGGGGTCCCTGGTAGCTGTCTCAAAGGTACCGGTCTCAGGAATCTTGAATGTCTCCAATGAGCTCCTTTTAGAATTAAGGCAGAGGCTGATGCAACAGAAATCTTCAGAGTCAACTGGCTCCTTGCTTCTTGCTCTGACAGAGGCAATGCCCAACCGAGAGGCAAATGGGGCTGTTGGATCTCAGGTCTCTGTCCTGACTCCCAGAGGTTGGCTGGGGCTAGTTCAGCTCCAGGGGGAAGGTTCCTGTCTGCAGCAGTTCGGGCCAGAGGTTCTCTAGAGTTGTACTATTCAATATGGTGGCCACTGGTCACATGTAGCTATTAAAATTAATTATAATTAAATAAAATGAAAAATTCAGTCCCTCAGTTGCACTAGCCACATTTCAAGTGCTCAACAACCATATGGTAGCTATTGGCTACCATGCTGGACAGTGCAGATATAGAACATTTTCAGAACACTGCAGAAAGTTCTATTGATAATATAAAGCTCTAGAGAGTAGTCTGGCAGTTCTGGTGTCATCTCTAGTCTAGGCCCAAACTTAGAAGTTTCTTCCTGGTCCAAAGCTGAGCTCTGTGAAGGCCTTATTCAGCCCTTTGGTAGTGAGAATCACCCTGGTGGACTGATGTCTTTCTCTAGATAGATCTGCCACATTTCTAGGCTGCAAGAGTGGCACTGAGAATCACAGAATCTGAAAATAGGAGAGACTGTAGGGTTCATCTCTAATCTTTCACTGCTGTAAGAATTCTCACAGGATCCCAGGTGGACAGCCAGCCTCTTTACTTATCCCAGTTGGTGGGACATTGTCTACCTCAGGAGACAGACCACTCTGTTGTTGGTCCCTCTGGCTACAGGAGAGTTCTCAGGCTAAAATTTGCTCCCTGGTCATTTCAATCCATCCGTTTTATTCTGCTCTCCAGTGCAACATAAACACAGCTGCTCCTTGTTCTACCTGACTTGTCTCCCAATCATGTGAAACCCATTAGCCTCCTCTTCTTTGTTCTATATCAATGGCTCCTAAACTTTACTGGGTGGTAGACCCATTTGGGAATTTAAAAAAGACACAAAGATTTAGTCCCAAACCCCAGATCTGGGCTTTAAAAAGTTTCCCAGATGATTCTGATGACTGGCTAAATTTTCAGAACCACTAGGCCTCCAGGCTTCTCAGACTTCAGTGTTTTTTAAAAATTGTGGTAAAACATACAATTCATTATTTTAACCATTTTAAAGTATACAGTTCAGTGGCATTTAGTACGTTCACAATGTCGTGCAACTATCACCAGTATCTAGAACATTTTCATCACTCCAAAACCAGACTTCATTTGTTTTAAGAATCACTGGAGGGCTTGTTAAAACACAGCTCCCTGGGCCCCACCCCAGAGATTCTGGTTCAGTAGTTCTGGGGTGGGCATTTTTAACATGAGAAATATTAAATTTTTAACAAGCTCCTGGGCGATGATGCTGTTGCTGGCCCAGGGACCCTACTGTCAAATGAAAAATATGCACAACGTGAGAGTTGTGAGTTAAATTTTATTTGGGGGCAAAATGAGGACTATAGCCTGGGAGACAGCATTTCAGATAGCTCTGAGAAACTGCTCCAAGGAGGGTAGGGCAGAAGGTCAGTACACATGGGGTTTTAGTGAAGGGGGAGTACATGCAACCAGGCACATATTTTTTGCAGAAGGTATCTGCTAGTCTCACGAAGGTCACTGCTAGTCACGAGGAGCAGATGTCACCATGAAGGATTTTAGTGCTTTTCTAGATATGAGAAGATGCAAGAATTGGGCTCATAAAATCTTCTCCTGAAAATATCTATCTGAAGACCTGTTCTGCCAGTTTTTCCCAGAGCACAGAGTGCCTCATTCCTGATGTCCACCTTGAACTCCTTTCAGGGCGTGTTGAAGGTCTGTAGCTGCAGCGGCTCGTAATTTGATCCTTGTAGAGGCAGGTGGCGAGTGCCAATTTGTAGGTGACACCACTTTGAAGAGCAGTGGATTAGGCCTTTCCATTCCATTTCCCATATTCTCTTACCTTCTCATACTCATTCTTTTGTATTGTTACTTTAAAAACTCCAGCATTTAGAAGGGCATGCAACATATTCCAGGTGGGGTCTGTGAGAGGCCAGCATGGTGCCATGGCTGACAACCACAATATGGGCCCTTGTGTTAATTCAGCCTGAAATCCAACATGAGAAGTATTCTGCACCCCTCAGACTCTGACCTGAGATGTGGCTACACTTCCTGTCAAGTCATTGTCACCAGGTTGGAGAGGAGCAGGCAAGAGAAAGCCTCAAATATTCTTTAAAAAATAAAAGGCCAGCACAATGTCATGTGAAACCATCATAGCTCAGGTAAAAGGGACTTTGGGATTTCCATTTTGAGTATAGATGAGAATCCCAAATACTGAGTTCTAGGGAATACCGATTCCCCTAGTACCTTATATTTGGATAGTGATTTGGAAGTTTTAATCCTCTCTGACATCTATAATTAAAATGATTTCTTTTCATGACAACCCTTATGTACGTGTCTGATAAATATACATTTAGTATTTATGTAATTAAAATGAATTAGTTTTCTCGACAATCTTAACTGCAGGATTGGTATTATCTCTAATTTAGTGATTTGCGTGAAGTCCAACAGCCAGCAGGTGTTGGAGCCAGGACCCAAAATCAGACCTCACCCTCCCCACTCTGCTGGCAGAGGCAGATCTGCAGACAGAGGCTTGGTGACAGCACTTTGTGTGATGATTCTGAAACTCAGTGGAGCAAGCTGGGGTCAGGGACTTGGTTTAAAAGAAGAGTCTGGAAAAAATCAGCTCCTTCCTGGCTTTTTTCCTCTAGCAACGGCACTTGCTCTTACTTGTGCCTCCCAGTTCAGAGGCCAAGATACCACTTCCAAGCTCTCAAGCATGATACCTCTTTTCTTGAGGCATGCCAAATGCTGCATGGACCCTGCATCGTGGAGAGATTTGGCTTGCTTGAGAGCCCAAGAACAGCTGGGGAGTGAACCACAGAGGAAGGCCAGGTTCAGATGTACTGACCTGTCTGATTTATAATGGCACATAAACCAGACATAAGCCCCTTACTCCCAGGAGGCTGGGAAAGAGTTGTTTGATTCTCCAGCTGGCAGGAGGAAGTGATGACAAACTTTGCACAGGGGTTAAAATTATATTCTGTTAGTGTAGGAGTTTTGGCATTGATTTATAATATCTTGTGCATACCTGGCACAGACACACCATAAACATTCACTTCTTGGACAAAATCAACCAGTCCTACTATGTCAGCAACTTCAGTGGTGGCCACATTTTCCCCTTTCCACCTGAAAGAAAAGGCAAGGTTAGCAGAGGTCACTGGTGGTCTGCGGTGCAGGTTGTCTGTGACAGGTGTTTCCTCCAGACCTCTGTGGGGTGGCTGCGTTTGTCTTCCTCACCTTGGCCCCCAAACTCTCCAACTTAGTCATGGGAGAGGCACCCTGCTTGAGGCATGAAAGACAAAGGCATAGACCTAAAGAATAAAATGTGGAATTTTAGCCTTGCCACATGAAATGTGATACACAGAATGATGTTCTAATGTTAAAATATGGGTTTGGCCTAAGAAAGGCACTAGAAATCAAAAATAAATCTCAATGACTTTTTGCTGTGTTTAAGTCTCTCACTTCCCTCACTCACTAACTTTGGCTGCTATTTAATTCAGTTAGTAAATGTCTATTAACTAGAATTTCATACTTGTTTTTCAGGGTCTTATGGCAATGAAAAAGCTTTTAATAAGAAAGAAAATATCATACTCTATTTGTAGGGAGAATAATGTTAGTGCCCAATCAGGTGCTACTTTTTCTTTGAATAAAGAGTTAAATTTTGTCTTACATTTAAAAATTCTTTAGATCTCCCAGAAGTATCTTTTTTAGTAACATGAAGGTGGCATAACATAATGATATAGATCCAGAGTCATGGGATATTAGAGATGGAAGGAACCGTAAGGATCATTGGGACCCTCATTTCATGGGTGAAGGAACTGAGGTACAGAAAGATTACCTGCCTGATAACACAGCTGCTCAGGGGTAAAGAGGAAGCCTGGGAGCTGAGTTCTTCTCATTCATATCCATGCTCTTTCTACTACAGACAGACAACTTCCATCTCTTCCTCATTCATTCATGCAAAAAGTAATCACTGTACTAGGTGCTGGGGGGTGAACAAGCAGACACAGGGTCTGGCCTGAGGGAGTTTATACGGGAAGGAAGCTGGTTAAACAGAAGTGTCATGAAGCTGGAGGACCATGCTGTTGCTGAGAATTAATTTCATGGTCTATTACGATGACTTTCAAACTCCACTGTGCTGACTTGTGGGCTCTGTGGGAAACCATCTGGTTGGGAATGGAGAGTGGGAGGGACAGGAGCAGATGGGGCTCAGAACCCTCACCTCCTCTTCAACTAGATCAGCTTCACATTAATTTGCATTTGATTTTATCTGAGAAAAAGCCTCATGATTGGAAACAGTATGAAAATCCCTGGCTGACCTGAGTGACTGGTAATAATTGAGGATAAATGGGAGGAATTGGATGGACTAAGTTATTTAGGTGCCCAAAATCAGACACAGGTTTTCTCTCCTAGTTTCATCTGGTGTTGCTCAACCAAGATAACTATGCATTGCAGAGTGATACCCCGTGTATTTTGCGCCTTGTTTTCTGGGAATACAGGAGGTTGAATTGACACACCAAAGAGACAGAAGGAAATGGAGTACCATAACCAAAGTGGAATGCGACTCTAATTTAGGAGTAAGCCAAACTGTGCATGTGTTTGTTTTTGGCTCAATAATTCAGAGAAACCAACCGGAATGTATCTCCAACTCTGTCGTGGAAGTAGATAAAATTTTCGTGGTCCATCATTAAGAGATCTCCACTGTTGAAATAGAGGTCTCCTTTCTTAAAGACATCTCTCAGTTTTTTCTTCTCTGTCTGAGACTTTCCTCCAGCATAGCCACTAAATGGTGTGAGTTGTGTGATTCTGCAAACCAGGAGTCCGACTTCACCTAAGACAGAAGAAAGTAAATTGTTATTTTATGTACTAGCAGTAGGCAACTTTTAGTATTAACCTTCTTTTAAAACTGATGCCATACAACCCAGTGGCAACAAGCTGGCTGCAGGAAGTCATTTTACATGCATGTGTACATGTATTTCCATGTATATCATATACACACATATATACACCATGCACACACACACAGAGTACATTATTCTCTATGGCCACACATTTGTAATTCTTTTAATACTAATCTTTCACTGAATAATGATTTACACACACAATTAGACAAACGCATAGTAGTTTAAGCTTAAAGGAAAGGCCCGCTAAAGCTAACCGTAGTTTTGCAACCATAATTACATATCCGCTTCTGCAAAATGCTTACCTCATAATCAAGAAATTATTAAGCTAGCTTTCAAATTATAGTTATATTACGTGTAGTGATAAATTACTATCTTTTGGAATTTATTTCCAAGAGTACGAAAATAAACCTCTTTTTTTCCCCCACTCTGATGAATTTTACCATGTGTTCATTTTAGCTGTGATATGTTAGTTCTTAAGAGTCACTTGGTTAAGGTAAGAAAAGGCACAGGTTAATTGAACAAAAATCCACTGTACCTTTGGGAACTTTGATGCAATATCCATTTCCATCTCGAACGGGTTCATCTTTCTCCACATCATATTTAATCAGCTCATAAGTTATGACTTTCTAGCAAAATTAAAATGGATCATTCTGAGCACATATTCTTTCACAACTTATTCTTTTTTATTGTGGCATAGCATACATAAAGCATACAAAGTGCACATATTTAAGTGTACAGCTTGATGAATTTTTGCATATGCATACCCTTATGTAACTACTGCCCAGATCAAGATACTAAATGTTTTCATTACCGTTAGAAGTTTCCTCCTGCCCCTTTCTGTCAAGTCACTATTCTGACTTTTACTGCCATCAAGTAGTCTTAAGCATCAAATAAGTGAAATAAATATATGCCTTAGTATCTGCTGCTTTCACTCAGCATAATGTCTGTGATATCCATCCCTCCCTGTTGGTGTTTGTGTCAGTGGTGTACTTTTTATTGCCATGCAACTTTCCTTGTATGACTATACCACAATTTATTTATCTCTTCTCCTGTTAATGGACATTTGGATGTTTCTAGTTTTAGACTATTAAATATAAAGCTGTTATGAACATTCTCATGCATGTGTTTTGGTGGACACATCACATGTGGGCTTTTAAAATCTTGTTTAGGGGAGACCTTCAAGATGGCGGAGGAGTGAGATGTGGAGATCGCCTTCCTCCCCACAAATACATCAGAAATACATCTACACGTGGAACTGCTCCTACAGAACACCTACTGAATGCTGGTAGAAGACCTCAGACTTCCCAAAAGGTAAGAAACTCCCCACGTACACAGGTAGGGCAAAAGAAAAAAGAATAACCAGAGACAAAAGGATATGGATGGAACCTGCACCAGTGGTAGGGAGCTGTGAAGGAGGAAAGGTTTCCACACACTAGAAGCCCCTTTGCGGGCCGAGACTGTGGATTGCGCAGGGGGGAAGCTTTGGAGCCGCAGAGGAGAGCGCAGTCACAGGGTGCGGAAGGCAAAGTGGAGAGATTCCCGCACAGAGGATAGGTGCCGACCGGCACTCAGCAGCCCGAGAGGCTTGTCTGCTCACACGCCGGGGCGGGTGGGGGCTGGGATCTGAGGCTCGGGCTTCGGTCGGAGTGCAGGGAGAGGACTGGCGGCGTGAACACAGCCTGAAGGGGTTAGTGCGCCACGGCTAGCCGGGAGGGAGTCTGGGAAAAAGTCTGGACCTGCCTAAGAGGCAAGAGACCATTGTTTCGGGGTGCGCGAGGAGAGGGGATTCAGAGCACCGCCTAAATGAGCTCCAGAGACGGGCGCGAGCCGCGGCTATCAGCGCGGACCCCGGAGACGGGCATGAGACGCTAAGGCCTCTGCTGCCGCCACCAAGAAGCCTGTGTGCAAGCACAGGTCACTCTCCACACCTCCGCTCCTGGAAGCCTGTGCAGTCCGCCACTGCCAGGGTCCCGTGATCCAGGGACAACCTCCCGGGGACAACACACGGCGCGCCTCAGGCTGGTGCAACGTCATGCCGGCCTCTGCCGCTGCAGGCTCACCCTGCCTCCGTACCCCTCCCTCCCCCTGGCCTGAGTGAGCCAGAGCCCCTGAATCAGCTGCTCCTTTAACCCCATCCTGTCTGAGCAAAGAACAGACGCCCTCAGGCGAGCTACATGCAGAGGTGGGGCCAAATCCAAAGCTGAACCCCAGGAGCTGTGCGAACAAAGAAGAGAAAGGGAAATCCCTCCCAGCAGCCTCAGGAGCCGCGGATTAAATCTCCACAATCAACTTGATGTACCCTGCATCTGTGGAACACCTGAATAGACAAATAATCATCTTAAATTGAGGCAGTGGACTTTGGGAGCAATGATATATATATTTTATTCCTTTTTCTCTTTTTGTGAGTGTGTATGGGTATGCTTCTTTCTGTAATTTTGTCTGTATAGCTTTGCTTTTACCATTTGTCCTAGGGTTCTGTCCGCTTTTTTTCTTGTTGTTCTTTCTTTAACTACAGTTAGTTTTTAGAGCTTGTTATCATTGGTGGATTTAGTTTTTGGTTTGGTTGCTCTCTTCTTTCTTTCCTTTTTTATTACTTTTTATTTTTTTGTTTTTAGTAATTATTTTTAATTTTAATAACTTTCTTTTATTTTATTATTTTCTTTCTTTTTTTCTCCCTGTTCTTCTGAGCCATGTGGCTGATAGGGTCTTGGTGCTCTGGCCAGGTGTCAGGCCTGTGCCTCTGAGGTGGGAGAGCCGAGTTCAGGACATTGGTTCGCTAGAGACCTCCCAGCCCCTCATAATATCAATTGATGAGAGGTCTCTCAGAGATATCTGTCTCAACGCTAAGACCCACCTCCACTGAATGACCAGCAAGCTCCAGTGCTGGACAACCCATGCGAAACAACTAGCAAGACAGGAACACAACCCCACCCATTAGCAGAGAGGCTGCCTAAAATCATAATAAGGTCACAGACACCCCAAAACACACCACCGATTGTGGTCCTGCCCACCAGAAAGACAAGATCCAGCCTCATTTACCAGAATACAGGCACCAGTCCCCTCCACCAGGAAGGCTACACAACACACTAAACAAACCTAACCCACTGGGGCAGACACCAGAAACAATGGGAAGGACAAACCTGCAGCCTGTGAAAAGGAGACCACAAACACAGTAAGTTAAGCAAAATGAGAAGACAGAGAAATACGCAGCAGATGCAGGAGCAAGGTAAAAACCCACCAGACCTAACAAATGAGGAAGAAATAGGCAGCCTACCTGAAAAAGAATTCAGAGTCATGATAGTAAACATGATCCAAAATCTTGGAAATAGAATGGAGAAAATACAAGAAACGTTTAAAAATGACCTAGAAGAAGTAAAGAGCAAACAAACAATGATGAACAACACAATAAATGAAATTAAAAATTCTCTAGAAGGAATCAATAGCAGAATAACTGAGGCAGAAGAACGGAGAAGTGACCTGGAAGATAAAATAGTGGAAATAATTACTGCAGGGCAGAATAAAGAAAAAAGAATGAAAAGAATTGAAAACAGTCTCAGAGACCTCTGGGACAACATTAAACACACCAACATTTGAATTATAGGGGTCCCAGAAGAAGAGAAAAAGAAAGGGACTGAGAAATATTTGAAGGGATTATACTTGAAAACTTCCCTAATATGAGAAAGGAAATAGCCACCCAAGTCCAGGAAGCACAGAGAGTCCCATACAGGATAAATCCAAGGAGAAACACGCCAAGACACATATCAATCAAACTATCAAAAATTAAATACAAAGAAAAAATATTAAAAGCAGCAAGGGAAAAACAACAAATAACATACAAGGGAATACCCATAAGGTTAACAGCTGATCTTTCAGCAGAAACTCTGCAAGCCAGAAGACAGTGGCAGAACATATTTAAAGTGATGAAAGGGAAAAGCCTACAACCAAGATTACTCTCCCTAGCAAGGGTCTCATTCAGATTCAACAGAGAAATTAAAATCTTTACATACAAGCAAAAGCTAAGAGAATTCAGCACCACCAAACCAGCTCTTCAACAAATGCTAAAGGAACTTCCTGAGGCAGGAAACACAAGAGAAGGAAAAGACCTATAATAAAAAACCCAAAACAATTAAAATGGTAATAGGGACATACATATCGATAATTACCTTACGTGTAAATGGATTAAATGTTCTAACCAAAAGACATAGACTGGCTGAATGGATACAAAAACAAGACCCGTATATATGCTGTCTACAAGAGACCCACTTCAGACCTAAGAACACAAACAGACTGAAAGTGAGGGGATGGAAAAAGATATTCCATGCAAATGGAAATCAAAAGAAAACTGGAGTAGCAATTTTCATATCAGACAAAATAGACTTTTAAACAAAGACTATTAGAAGAGACAAAGAAGGACACTACATAATGATCAAGGGATCAATCCAAGAAGAAGATATAACAATTGTAAATATTTATGCACCCAACATAGGAGCACCTCAATACATAAGGCAAATACTAACAGCCATAAAAGGGGAAATCGATGGTAACACAATCTGTAGGGGACTTTAACACCCCACTTGCACCAATGGACAGATCATTCAAAATAAAAATAAATAAGGAAACACAAGCGTTAAATGATACATTAAACAAGATGGGCTTAATTGATATTTATATGACATTCCATCCAAAAACAACAGAATACACTTTCTTCTCAAGTGCTCATGGAACATTCTCCAGGATTGATCTTATCTTGGGTCACAAATCAAGCCTTGGTAAATTTAAAAAAATCGAAATTGTATCAAGTATCTTTTCCAACCACAATGCTAGAGACTAGATATCAATTATAGGAAAAATTCTGTAAAAAATAGAAATACATGGAGGCTAAACAATACACCACTTAATAACCAAGAGATCACTGATGAAATTAAAGAGGAAAACAAAAAATACCTAAAAACAAATGACAATGAAAACACGATGACACAAAACCTATGGGATGCAGCAAAAGCAGTTCTAAGAAGGAAGTTTATAGCAATCCAATCCTACCTCAAGAAACATCTCAAATAAACAACCTAACCTTACACCTAAAGCAATTAGAGAAAGAAGAGCAAAAAACCCCCAAAGTTAGCAGAAGGAAATAAATCATAAAGATCAGATCAGAAATAAATGAAAAAGAAATGAAGACAATGATAGCAAATAAAACTAAAAGCTGGTTCTTTGAGAAGGTAAACAAAATTGATAAAGCATTAGCCAGACTCATCAAGAAAAAAAGGGAGAAGACTCAAATCAATCGAATTAGAAAAGAAAAAAGAAGAAGTAACAACTGACACTGCAGAAATACAAAGGATCATGAGCGATTACTACAAGCAACTCTATGCCAATAAAATGGATGACCTGGAAGAAATGGACAAATTCTTAGAAAAGCACAACCATCCGAGACGGAACCAGGAAGAAATAGAAAATATAAGCAGACCAATCACAAGCACTGAAATTGAAACTGTGATTAAAAATCTTCCAACAAACAAAAGCTCAGGACCAGATGGCTTCACAGGAGAATTCTATCAAACATTTAGAGAAGAGCTAACACCTTTCCTTCTCAAACTCATCCAAGATATAGCAGATGGAGGAACACTCCCAAGCTCATTCTATGAGGCCACCATCACCCTGATACCAAAACCAGACAAAGATGTCACAAAGAAAGAAAATTACAGGCCAATATCACTGATGAACATAGATGCAAAAATCCTGAACAAAATACTAGGAAACAGAATTCAACAGCACATTAAAAGGGTCATACACTATGATCAAGTGGGGTTTATCCCAGGAATGCAAGGATTCTTCAATATATGCAAATCAATCAGTCTGATACTCCAGATTAACAAATTGAAGGATAAAAATCATATGATCATCTCAATAGATGCAGAAAAAGCTTTTGACAAAATTCAACCCCCGTTTATGATAAAAACTCTCCAGAAAGTAGGCATAGAGGGAACTTTCCTCAACATAATAAAGGCCATATATGACAAACCCACAGCCAACATCAATCTCAATGGTGAAAAACTAAGACCATTTCTGCTAAGATTAGGAACAAGACAAGGTTGCCCACTCTCACCACTCTTATTCAACATAGTTTTGGAAGTTTTAGCCACAGCAATCAGAGAAGAAAAAAATAAAAGGAATCCAAATCAGAAAAGAAGAAGTAAAACTGTCACTGTTTGCAGATGACGTGATACTATACATAGAAAATCCTAAAGATGCAACCAGAAAACTACCAGAGCTAATCAATGAATTTGGTAAAGTAGCAGGATACAAAATTAATGCACAGAAATCTCTGGCATTCCTATACACTAATGATGAACAATCTGAAAGAGAAATTAAGAAAACACTCCTATTTACCGTTGCAACAAAAAGAATACAATAGCTGGGAATAAACCTACCTAAGGAGACAAAAGACCTGTATGCAGAAAATTATAAGACACGGATGAAAGAAATTAAAGATGATACAAACAGACGGAGAGATATATTATGTTCTTGGATTGGAAGATTCATCATTGTGGAAATGACTATACTACCCAAAGTAGTCTACAGATTCAATGCAATCCCTATCAAATTACAAATGGTATTTTTCACAGAACTAGAGCAAAAACTTTCACAATTTGTATGGAAACACAAAAGACCCTGAATAGTCAAAGCATCTTGAGAAAGAAAAACGGAGCTGGACAAATCAGGCTCCTGGACTTCAGATTATACTACAAAGCTAAAGTAATCAAGACAATATGGTACTGGCACAAAAACAGAAATATAGATCAATGGAACAGGATTGAAGGCCCAGAGATAAACTCACGAACATATGGTCACCTTATTTTTGACAAAGGAGGCAAGAGTATACAATGGAGAAATGACAGCCTCTTCAATAAGTGGTGCTGGGAAAACTGGATAGCTACATGTAAAAGAATGAAATTAGAACACTCCCTAACACCATACACAAAAATAAACTCAAAATGGATTAAAGACCTAAATGTAAGGCCAAACACTATAAAACTCTTAGAGGAAAAGATAGGCAGAACACTCTGACAACAATCACAGCAAGATCCTTTTTGACCCACCTCCTAGAGAAATGGAAATAAAAACAAAAATAAACAAATGGGACCTAATGAAACTTAAAAGCTTTTGCACTTCAAAGGAAACATAAACAAGGTGAAAAGACAACACTCAGAATGGGAGAAAATATTTGCAAATGAAGCAACTGACAAAAGATTAATCTCAATAATTTACAAGCAGCTCATGCAGCTCAATATCAGAAAAACAAACAACCCAATCCAAAAATGGGCAGAAAACCTAAATAAACATTTCTCTAAAGAAGATATACAGATTGCCAACAAACACATGAAAGGATGCTCAACATCACTAATCATTAGAAAAATGCAAATCAAAAGTGCAATGAGGTATCACCTCACACCAGTCAGAATGGCCATCATTAAAACATCTACCAACAATAAATGCTGGAGAGGGTGTGGAGAAAAGGGAACCCTCTTGCACTGTTCATGGTAAATTGATACAGCCAATGGAGGTTCCTTAAAAAACTAAAAATAGAACTACCATACGACCCAGCAATCCCACTACTGGGCATATACCCTGAGAAAACCATAATTCAAAAACAGTCATGTATCACAATGTTCATTGCAGCTCTATTTACAATAGCCAGCACATGGAAGCAACCTAAGTGTCCATCAACAGATGAATGGATAAAGAAGATGTGGCACATATATACAATGGAATATTACTCAGCCATAAAAAGAAACAAAATTGAGTTATTTCTAGTGAGGTGGATGTACCTAGAGTCTGTCATGCAGAGTGAAGTAAGTCAGAAAGAGAAAAACAAATACCATATGCTAACATATATGGAATCTAAAAAAGAAAAAAGAAATGGTCATGAAGAACCTAGTGGCATGACGGGAATAAAGACGCAGACCTACTAGAGAATGGACTTGAGGACACTGGAGGGGGAAGGGTAAGCTGGGACAAAGTGAGAGAGTGGTAGTGTATATATGGACATATATATACTACCAAATGTAAAATAGATAGCTAGTGGGAAGCAGTCACATAGCACAGGGAGATCAGCTCAGTGCTTTGTGACCAGCTTGAAGGGTGGGATCGGGAGGGTGGGATAGAGGGAGACGCAGGAGGGAAGAGATATGGGGATATATGTTTATGTATAACTGATTCACTTTGTTATAAAGCAGAAACTAACACACCATTGTAAAGCAATTATACTCCAATAAAAATGTTATAAAAAAAATCTTGTTTAACCTTAATCCACTACTGTTAGATGTTTCGCATTCCAGGGACATGTTCTCCAATACATTTAAGATTCAATGATATAATGGTATACTTTGTTTCATGCCCATGGCTATAAAATTATTAAAACTCCACCATATTTCATGTTACTATAATTCAAGGGCATAAGAATTTAAATTTAATTCAGTAAGAGCAATAAGTATACTATTTTCTATATTGGCAGCAAAATACAAATGTGACAGTGTTTAGGTTTAATTATTAACCGTGATTACTATGTCCATTTCAAATTTGTATTCAAATCTGTATGATAAATTAACCAATCATATGCTTTGGTAGTAGCAGTTAACCATTAGAAACCAAATAGCATTCATAGTCAACAAATGTAGATCTTGTTTATTTGCAAGAATGTGAAGAAAATTTGCGGTGGTAAGTAATGCTTTTTTCCTTATCAAATGCAGGGTCATCGTCTTCCTTTTTTTCTAGTTAAAATATATGGTTTTGTTTAAAGTAGAAAAACTGACAATAAAACATGGCAATCAATGGATGAGAAGCAAAGAACTAGTAATATACAGCATCAATTTCTCGGGTCCTCAGGTTTAGTTTGAAATGAAAGTTTCCCTGCAACTTACGTTTTCTGAGGGTTAGTAGTGACAACATAGATAGCTTGCACCAGGCGTCAGCTCAGCTTTCTGCCCTCTCTTGTTGTGAACTGCATTTAGCCTGGTTATCCAAGGTTTGGGCTGGTTCAGGATGCTAACTAGAGAAGATTAACCCTCTCAGCAGCGATTCCAGTGGGGAGTAGGAAATTGATTCTCAGTCTGTAGTAGTGCTGCCCAGTAGAATTTTCTGTGATGATGGAAATGTCCTATAACTGTACTACTCAACGTGGTTATCACTAAGCACATGTGGCTACTGAGCACTTGAAATGTGGCTAGGGTGAATGAAGAACTGATTAAAAGTTTACATAATTTAAATAGCTACATGTAGCTAGTGGCTACTGTATTGGATGGCGCAGGTGTGGAGCACAGTGGAGGGACAGGTGTAGTGTAGGTTTAGCTGTTGTTAGAGAGGTTCCTTGGACTTGGGAATGCCTGGAGATCAGGCCAGAATACAAGGAATGGAACAGTAATAAACTTTACAACTAATAACTCTTCAAGGCTATTATATGACAGGCATTGGGTTATATCCTATTTAATGTAATCCTTTCAAGAACTCTCTTCCTTATTACACTGAGTTTGGGCCAGGCACTAGGCTCTATATTTTCTCTTTCTGTCTCTTTTATAGATTCTGAAGGTGAGGCCTAAGGAACACAAAGGGCATGACCTTGGGCTAGTCTGTGATGGTAGTGGAATTTGATCTCTTGGGCCAGATCTCTTATGCACATGGACTATTGTCCTCTGTACTTTGGTCAGTCCCCGGGGGCACAGGTTGCCTGGGAGCTCTGGTGTGGCTGTTTCATGCCCAGGCAGGATGAGCTGCCCAAGGCATAACCACAGTAATGACTGCTCAAGCAAGTGAAGGTTCAGCATTTGCTGAATATTTCTGGAATTTTGCAGAATAGGTGGTCATCTGGAAGACTGACTGCTCGAGCACAATAAAAGGCAAAGAGATTGTCTGGAGGTGAGGCAATAAAATGAGAGGGAAAAGAGAATGCTGTGAGGGCTGGCTTACACATAAGAAATATCTTTCTGGTGTAGTTACTAGGTGAAAACAAATGTTTACAAGATCCTACAACTCGGATGCACCCTGGTTATCTTGAAGGAGTGGTTCTTAACCCTGGCTGAACAGCTTTAAGAAAACACTGATGCCTGGGCCCCCCCTCAGAACAATTGAATCCAAAGCTCAGGGGGTGGGGGCCCTGCACCTATATGTATAAAAAATTCCCCTGGTGGTGTTAACGTACAGTGTGATGACAGGGAAGTACCACATTTCACGGTGTATAGTAAACATACAGAACTGGTAACCTTCAGGTGTTTTAACAAATACAAGTATAAATGGCATTAGAAGACTTCACACAAGTTGCAGATGGCAAAGGCATAATGGGTTGTTATTAATAGAAATTAATATTTTAAAATTCGAGGACCCTGTCATTTTTAGGTCATTGTCACAGAGCCTGAGCAGAACCCCTCTTGGTGATATGAATGGGCCATGGCTCTGAGACTGCATGGGATTCTGATGATAACATCATCATGACATAGCTTTTAAGAAATCTCCATGTGCTGAAAGCTGGCTGCCCTCATTTTTCAATGTACTTACTCTCAGTAGGTAGTTTACTCTTCCAACAGCACCGACTTTTCTCGTGTAATTCATAAATCCGATATTGCCTTCAGTGGAAGCATAGAACTCATAAATGTGAATGTCCCCAAATCTCTTGATGAATTCTCTCCACACATCTCCTCGCAAGCCATTTCCCAATGCCATTCTCACTTTATGGTCACGATCGTTTGGTTTCTGTAGCGGGACGAAGAAGAGACCAAGCTGAAACATCTTTGGAGCCTGTACTTACATATTAATAGTGGCCTTTATGTTTCTACATATTTATGTTGGTTATGAGCTGACCTTAGTGCATGCCTTTTCTGTCATCCACACATATTACACCTCCCCCCGCCTACCAACACACACAGTATGGGCCGACAGTGGGAACTGTGATTTAATAGTTGAAAGGCTTGGATTTTCCCATTTTGATTTGTCACTTGACAGAACTAAGTGATGCCAGCATTTAACCCACATCCAATCTAAAGCTTAAGTCATGTGTTGATTGTTTTCTTGATGAGGCTGGTGGGTCTCAGTGAATTGCCAGAAAGGAAAGGTCCCATGGGAGAGGTCTGTCAGAGACTGACACAATCTGAAGTGATAATCTTCACTTGACTGTGATGAAGAAAATGGGAACACAGTCCAGGCAAAAAGAGAGAATCATTTTCTACAGTCATTCAAGAGAATTCATGTGAGGGCCTGGCGGGACTGGGGAGAAGACTCTTGATCATGCGTTCGTCTAACAGATAGACCCAGTGGTCACAAGAGCAGGTAGAGCTGAACCAGCACAATGAAACTGTTCTGATGGGATGGGAAGGGGAAGAGAGAGAGGAAGCTGGCTCCCACTTGCCTGAGGTGGCCTGGGAGGAATATGCTTTGCTATAAATAAAAATCACAAAGGAAAGGCTGTTTTGGGTATAAGAACTGAAAGCAGAGCTTGTATGAGCAAGAGAGGGGGATGAGGGCTGGTCTGCTTTCCATTTATGAGGCCCTACAAATATGTCCAAACCTTGGGTAATTTTAATGATATTTTATATTAATAAGGCATTTGATGTGACGTCAGGAGATCACAGCCTGGAGGGAGGGACAGGTAAATAAGTATAATTTTAACTTGCAAAATCTGTAACTTGATGACCTCTACTCTAACAGAAAATAGGACGGAGTGGGGGAGAAGTACCAGGTAACTAGGATTCTCCTCTCCTATCAAATGTGAATTTCTTTGACTGAACAGCAACTTGCTTAAAAGAGCAAATGTTCTAAGGGGTATTTTGTACCTTATTTCCTACTCTGTGACATCACTGTGAAGTGATTTTGGAATAAGAGATCCTTTTTGAAAAAAAACGTTTGCAGAGAGAGGCTGGCAGTTCTCTGACAAGGGGAGGACCTTTGATACGGCAGTTAGAAACCAAACCAAACAAACCTTGAATTGGTTTCCAAGTGAGAGAAGCCAAGGAGCCCGTGGAGCAGCATGTATGCATTTAATTTTTAATTAGCTCCTTGGTCAAACCTCAGGTGGTGAGGTTCTTTCAGGAGTCCTAACCAGAGAGGCGGACGATACCTTTCACTAGTTAAAACTGGGCCCCTTGTGCCGTCTTTTTGAGGAGGAAATGTGTAGAGAGAGAGAGACTAGGCGTGTTGTCCCAATGTTTCTTAACCAGGGTGTTGAGGAGACTTACCTGAGAAGCCTTCTGAACCTGCATGAACTTATTTGTTCTGGCTGAGTGGGAACCTATTCTCTTCATCAGCTCTATCGGTCCCTAAGTCACTGAATCGATTCCCTTTTCTAATTATCAAGTACTTTTAAGTCAGGAGACTATATATCTGGTTTGCCAGGGCCGATCCTGGTTTACACCTGATGTCCTGATGTGCTTATTAATGACACTCCTTTAATTCTCAAATGTCCCTGTCTGGATAGTGTTTTTCTGTTGTTTTTTTTTTTGTGTGTGTGGTAGGCGGGCCTCTCACTGTTGTGGCCTCTCCCGTTGCGGAGCACAGGCTCCGGACGCGCAGGCTCAGCGGCCATGGCTCATGGGCCCAGCTGCTCCGCGGCATGTGGGATCTTCCCGGACTGGGGCACGAACCCGTGTCCCCTGCATCGGCAGGCAGACTCTCAACCACTGCGCCACCAGGGAAGCCCCCTGGATAGTGGTTTATAGGGTCATCCTGTCCATAAGGTACTACTCTCCTCAGCAAGGATTGTCAGCTTTCCAGAGGCTACCCTTGCCCGCCACACTGCTGTCCCTCACTGCCACTCTGAGAATAAACCATCACAAATATTTGTGGAATACTTACTTTTGCTTGAAAATAATCACCTGACCTGGGGTTGACTTGGTCCCAGGCCTGCGTGAGAAGCCCCAAAGTAGCATTCCAGTGTGTAGACCGGAGACCTTACTTCTTCTATATGCAGCCCACAATCACCCTCTTAGTTCATTTCCTTGTCTAATGGGTGGTGAACATTTATCTCTCCCATTAGACTGTAAGCTCCTTTGAGGCCTAATCTCTCTATCATCCACTGTGCCTGGACCTGTGCTTTGCATATAGTGCAATTCCTGCAGTAAAAGAAGAAATAACCTCCACCAGGAAACCCTCAACTTCCTTGTTCAAACAGTTAATGGCCGGGACATCAGCACCAGGGCAGGGTTTACGGTGCAGCAGGCAGCAGTGCTCTGGAGATGTGGGAAGCGGGCCAGCCTCAGAGGTGCAGCTGTCACCTGCGGGTGCCAGGTAGCTGGGCTCACAGTCACAGTGCCATCAGCTTAGTTTTCATCATAAACTGAGGGATCTTATTACACCAGCAGAAGGGATTAAGGCTGTAGGCTAGAAATGTTTGTGGACACAAACCAAGAGGCCCTGGAGGCTTCAGAGATGTCTGGTTCTCATCTAAGCTTTTGCTCACCAGGGCCTGAGAGTACTGGTGTTTCTCCAAAAGAAGAAACAGTATTTCCTCACCACCAAAGCCACTTCCCAAAGGTCAAGGGTCACCTCATTTTTCTTTAACAAAGATCGAACATTCTATTCTACATTAGAGGTGAGGTGCAACATGCAGACACACCTGGGGGATTTTAATCCACCATGGATTGAATGACTGATGAAGGGTGAGAGATCAGGGTGTCCAGAGAGGGTGCGGGGCACCAGGTAATCAGAGGAAGCAGAAGAATTTTACTGAGGGCTTTGCTATGCACCAGGCAATTGCCCTGCATTATCTTAAGGTTCTAAGGAGCCCTACTGAAATGTGAGAGGTAATCAAGTATTTGCCTCATATTACAATTGAGGAAAGGGAGCTTTGAGAAGTTTAAAATAATTTGCCCAAGATCACACAGGTAGAAACACAGTTGTCCCCAAATTCAAATCCAAATCTACGTGACTTTGTAGAGCACTCCTTTCCTTAGTCAAAAAAAAAGCGACACACACACAGAGTTTAAGAACCAAATAGTACTGAAAGACTTACATGAAGAAATGTTATTCCACTTATCTGTCCTCATCCTTTGCCTTCAGCCTACCACCCAGAGGCAGACATGTTTAACCCCTGTAGCTGTTTCTTCTCACCTGTATATTTCTTTTTTTTTTTTTTCAACCGAAAAAAGAATATATTCTGATTCAAATGCTATAACATCATTACACCAAAAAATTTTTTAAATAAACGTTTTAAAACAGACACATCTAGTTAGTGCAAGGGATGTAACAAGACTGTGATTTTACCTTAGCATTTATATTGAATCTAACATGTTGCATCTTTTTCACATACATTTCTTGCCTAACAGAAATGGAGGTGTGGGCTTCCCTGGTGGCACAGTGGTTGAGAGTCTGCCTGCCGATGCAGGGGACACGGGTTCGTGCCCCAGTCCGGGAAGATCCCACATACCGCGGAGCGGCTGGGCCCGTGAGCCATGACCACTGAGCCTGCGCGTCCGGAGCCTGTGCTCCGCAACAGGAGAGGCCACAACAGTGAGAGGCCCGCGTACCGCAGAAAAAAAAAAAAAAAAAGAAATGGAGGTGTATCCCCATCAAAAGGACAGGCTCTTATAATTCTGATGTCCCTATGTTAATTTTATTTGTGATGTCATCCTTGCCCAGTTCACTTATTAGCACTGATAATCCCCATCTTTGATTTTACCAAAAACAACAAAGAATTTTCAAAAAATGAAGTCTTATTTCAATCAGTGCATCCATAGTTCTTGGCCTCTCACTGGGAAGCTGCAAGGTGTCCTTGAATAAGATCCTGAACACGGGACAAAATAATTTCATTTCACCTGTATATTTCTAAATTAAATGCTTTTACCACTATCTTTTGATTAATCACTTTAGACATTACTTAATGATTTCCTATTGTGCTGGATGGGGATTAAGCTCTCTCCCAATTTTTCGATATCACAATTTTTGGTTAAATCAATATTCAGTGCTCACATTACTTTGCCCCTAATCCACCACTGATGAGCTAAGTATAATATACTATGAACAAATTCTTGAACAAATGTTTGTTTTTCCTGGGATTAATTTCCTCCCTGTCCCTTTGCTTCATTTTCTTAGTTTCTGTTTGTAGTTCTTTCCTTACCCTCCAAAAGCATCTAAATACAATGTTCCTCCTTCTATCAGATGATATAATTTCCTTTATTCCATTTTTCTTCCTTTTATCCTTTTGCTCCAATCCAACTGGATGAGTTGTTTTCCAGGCCTGGGGATACCCTTTGCCTCTATTTCCTGGATCTTGTATCTTCCTTTTTCTTTTTTTACTCTCCTATTTGGGTGGAATACTTTCTATAGGAACTTCCTAAAGGAGGGTATACAGGAGGTAAGATTTTTTTGAGACTTTGAATGTCTGAAAATATTCTTATTTTATACTTGATTGATAATTTGGTTGGATATGAAATTCTGGATAGGTAATAGTGTTTACTTAGAATTTTGAAGGCACTGCTCCCTGTAGCTACCAGCTTGAGTGTTTCTGTTGGCAAGTCAACTGTTATAGAATCTTCTCTGTTTCTCTTTTTTTAAAATAGGCAATCATTTTAAAATAATTAATCAATTAAATAATTTTATTTTTGGCTGCGTTGGGTCTTTGTTGCTGCATGCGGGCTTTTTCTAGTTGTGGCAAGTGGGGGCTACTCTTTATTGCGGTGCGTGGGCTTCTTAGTGTGGTGGCTTCTCCTGTTGTGGAGCACGGGCTCTAGGCACATGGGCTTCAGTAGTTGTGGCCCGTGGACTCAGTAGTTGTGGCTCGTGGGCTCTAGAGCGCAGGCTCAGTAGTTGTGGTGCACGGGCTTGGTTGCTCCACAGCATGTGGGATCTTCCGGGACCTGGGATTGAACCCATGTCCCCTGCACTGGCAGGTGGATTCTTAACCATTGTGCCACCAGGGAAGTCCCTCTCTCTCTTTTTTTGATAGTCTTAAATATCATCATAGTATATTTTAAGAATTAAAAAAAAATTCCACTCATTTTATTAGGTACTCAATTAGCCCTTTCAATCTGTCTTTCAGTTTTGGGAAGTTTTATTGTATTATTTCTTTAATAATTTCCTCTCCATTTTCACTGTCCTTTTCCCTATTTCCTATTAATCAGATATTGGATCTTTTGGATTGATACTCTAATTTTTTTATTTTGTCTCTCCTCATGTCCATCACTTTGTCTTTCCTCCAATTTTCTGTAAGATTTCTCAACTTTATCTTCCAAACTTTCTATGGATTAAGTAATTTTTAAATCGTATTTTTATCTTTCAGGAGGTCTTACTCTGTTTTGTTTTTTGATAGCATACTATTTTTGTTTAATGGGTATAAAATCTCTAATATTTCTAAGAATATTATTATTGATTTCTGGAAGTCTTCTCCTGCTCTTTGAATTGATGCTGCTTTTTCTTTGTTTTAGAAAATGATCTTTCCTGTTAGAGGCTTTCCTTTGGCATCTGTTCATATTTAGAAGTAAAGCAACAAAAAGATGTTTGAGCCATTTTGTGTGGTAGGTAGGGGCTGTTGCCAGGTTGGCTGCATTGTCTGGTAATGGGGCAGTGAGCCAATGTCCAGTTTCTTTTCTGAGAATGTTTAGTTCTTCCTAAGCATAACCCTCCTCTGCTCTCTTGCCTGAAAGCATAAACTGACTACTGGAGTTCTGGAAGCTGGGCAGGGGAAGGGAGCTGTGGTCTCCCTGGTCAGTAAGTAGACAGTTACTCAATCTCTGCTCTCAGTGCCTCACTGCTGCCCTTCTCTGCTCTTGGGATCCTTGAGTTCAAAGCTTCTCTAGCTCTTCTCCAAAGAATAAGCCTCCTGTCTCCTACAGAAGTGGGATATGGGAGCAGTAGGTATAGCTGTTTCATACACAGACTTTCAAAAATTCTTCTGTTTTCAAGCCTGGTACCTCATCCAAACTTCAGTTGTATTTGGTACCTCCAATTTCTCAGGTTTTAGGAAGTCAATCAGCTTCCTTCTTGTTGGTAATTGCCTCTCAAGTTTCACCCCTCTCAGCCCTGCTATTGCAATGACCTTCATCTTTCAAATCTCTGTACTATGTAGTTCCTGGTTGCAATGTCTCTTAGTTTCTAGGATGATAGAACTTGTGTGGCTTTTTCTTGTCCTCCTCGTTTTGGGGAAGACTTCCAAGGGGTGAAAGGGCAGAAGCTGTTCACCACCTTAGAAAAATTCCTCAGTCCATGTCCTTAACAACTAA
This sequence comes from Pseudorca crassidens, assembly GCF_039906515.1. Taxonomy (NCBI): domain Eukaryota; kingdom Metazoa; phylum Chordata; class Mammalia; order Artiodactyla; family Delphinidae; genus Pseudorca; species Pseudorca crassidens. Next base: position 93,521,695 of record NC_090296.1, on the reverse strand, counting down.
TATGCTATACTTCTGCTTGACTCCCTGAGGAGAAAAGAAAGCACCCATTGACAGGAGTAAAAGGGTGAAATTCAACTTCTTCGTTTTACAGAAGAGGGCTTTCTGTGTCTAGTGTATCTTCCCACTGTACCCAAAGGGATTGTCTTTAAAAACCACCTCCCACATCACTCTCAGGCCGTTTCGTGGTGCATCATCACATTCACACTTGAGTCTCAGAACTGTAAAACTCTTGTTACCTGGCCCAGCCAATCAGTCTCGCCTCCTGCCATGCTGCTTGCAGTTCCCAATATGGCAGGTGCTTTATTCCACTGCTCTGCCATGCTGTTCCAGCTAATCATTAGCACTTCTTTCCCGGCATGGCTGGAAAACTTTTCTGCACCCTTCAAAACTCACCTCTCTGGCAAACCTACCCTGATTCTGCTCTCTGTCCCTCTTTCCCCTGGTCTACCCCTGTCCTGGACAAACTGGCCACTCTCTACTCTGTGCTGCTACACACCCCTCCATTCTGTTTTCTTTTTTTTAAAGATATTTTTGATGTGGACCATTTTTAAAGTCTTTATTGAATTTGTTAAAACATTGCTTCTGTTTTATGTTTTGTTTTTGTGGCCACGAGGCATGTGGGATCTTAGTTCCCCAACCAGGGGTCAAACCCACATCCCCTGCATTGGAAGATGAAGTCTTAACCACTGGACCACCAGGGAAGTCCCCCCTCCATTCTGTTTTCTATCTGAATGGAGGTGGTGCAGAGACAGACATTTTAGGCTGGGAAAGAACCACAGAGGTTACCTAATTTTGGAGGGAAGACAGACAACATAAGGGAGGTGAGCTGAGTCTATTCAGCTGTTTCAGGGTTCTGGTCTATCTTATTTCCCCTTCCAAACCCAAATTTTAAGATTTTTTGTTCCAGTTCTTTGAGAGATGCCATTGGTAATTTGATAGAGATTACATAGAATCTGTAGATTGCCTTTGATAGTAAAGTCATTTTGACAATATTGATTCTTCCAAACCAAGAACATTGTATATCCTTCCATCTGTTTGTGTCGTCTTCGATTTCTTTCATCAGTGTCTTACTATAGTTTTCAGAGTACAGGTCTTTTGCCTCCTTAGGTAGGTTTATTCCTAGGTATTTTATTCTTTTTGATGTGATGGTAAATAGGATTGTTTCTTGAATTTCTCTTTCTGATCTTTTGTTGTTAGTGTATAGAAATGCAACAGATTTCTGTGCATTAATTTTGTAACCAGCAACTTTACCAAATTCATTGATGAACTCTAGTAGTTTTCTGGTAGCATCTTTGGGATTTTCTATGTATAGAATCATGTCATCTGCAAAGAGTGACAGTTTAACTTCTTTTCCAATTTGGATTCCTTTTTCTTCTCTGATTGCTGGAGCTAGGACTTCCAACATTATGTTGAATAAAAGTGGTGAGAATGGACATCCTTGTTTTGTACCTGATCTTAGAGGCAATGCTTTCAGCTTTTCACCATTGAGTATGATGTTAGCTGTAGGTTTGTTGTGAATGGCTTTTATTATGTTGAGGTAGGTTTCCTGTATGCCCACTTTCTGGAGAGTCTTTATCATAAAAGGGTGCTCAATTTTGTCAAGAGATATTTCTGCATCTATTGAGATGATCATATGGTTTTTATTCTTCAATTTGTTGATGTGATGTATCACACTGATTCATTTCCTTGTATCCCTGGGATAAATTCCACTTGATCGTGGTGTATGATCCTTTTAATGTATTCTTGGATTTGGATTGCTAGTATTTTGTTGAGGATTTTTGTGCCTATGTTCATCAGTGACTTTGGCCCATAATTTTCTTTTTTTGTGGTATCTTTGTCTGGTTTTCATATCAGGGTGATGGTGGCCTCAGAATGAGTTTGGGAGTTTTCCTTCCTCTGCAATTTTTGGAACAGTTTCAGATGCATAAGTGTTAGCTCTTCTCTAAATGTTTGATAGAACTTGCCTGTGAAGCCATCAGGTCCTGGAATTTTGTTTGTTGGGAGTTTTAAAATCAGTTTCAATTTCAGTACTTGTGATTGGTCTGTTTCATATTTTCTATTTCTTCCTGGTTCAGTCTTGGGAGATTGTACCTTTCTAAGAATTTGTCCATTTCTTCCAGGTTGTCCATTTTATTGGCATACAGTTGCTTGTAGTAGTCTCTTATGATCCTTTGTATTTCTGTGGTGTCAGTTGTAACTTCTTCTTTTTCATTTCCAATTTTATTGATTTGAATCCTCTCCCTTTTTTTCTTGATGAGTCTGGCTAAAAGTTTATCAATTTTGTTTATCTTTTCAAAGAACCAGCTTTTAGTTTCATTGATCTTTGCTATCGTTTTCTTTCTTTATCTCTATTTCTGTTATTTCTGCTCTGATCTTTGATTTCTTTCCTTCTACTAACTTTGAGTTTTGTTTGTTCTTCTTTCTCTAGTTTCTTTAGCTGTAAAGTTAGGTTGTTTATTTGAGATGTTTCTTGTTTCCTGAGGTAAGATTGTATTGCTATAAACTTCCCTCTTAGAACCGCTTTTGCTGCATCCCATAGGTTTTGAATCGTTGTGCTTTCATTTTCATTTGTCTCTAGGTATTTTTTGATTTCTTCTTTGATTTCTTCAGTGATCCATTGATTGTTTAGTAGCATATTGTTTAGCCTCCAAACACAATTAAGTGTTTGTGTTTTTTAGTTTTTTTCCTTGTAGTTTATTTCTAATCTATAGCATTGTGGCTGGAAAACATGCTTGATATGATTTAAATTTTCTTAAATTTACCATGGCTCACTTGGTGGCCCAGCACGTGGTCAGGTCCTGGAGAACGATCCGTGTGCACTTGAGAAGAATGTGTATTCTGCTGCTTTGGGATGGAACTCTATAAATTTCAATTAAGTCCATCTGGTCCAATGTGTCATTTAAGGCCTGTGTTTTGTTATTGATTTTCTGTCTGGGTGATCTGTCCATTGACGAAAGTGGGGTGTTAAAGTTCCCCACAACTACTGTGTTAATTTCTCCCTTTAAGGCTGTTAGTATTTGCCTTATATATTGAGGTGCTCCTATGTTGGGTCCATATATATTTAGACTTGTTATAACTTCTTCTTGGATTGATCTCTTGATCATTATGTAGTGACCTTCTTTGTCTCTTATAACAATCTTTTTTTAAAGTCTATTTTGTCTGATACGAGAATTGCTACTCTAGCTTTCTTTTGGTTTCCATTTGCATGGAATACCTTCTTCCATCCCTTCACTTTCAGTCTGTATATGTCTCTAGGTCTGAAGTGGGTCTTTTGTAGACAGCAAATATACAGGTCTTGTTTTTGTATCCATTCAGCCAGTCTGTGTCTTTTGGTTGGAGCATTTCATCCATTTACATTTAAGGTAATTATTGATATGTATGTTCCTATTGCCATTTTCTTAATTGTTTTGGGTTTGTTTTTGTAGGTCTTTTTTCTTCCCTTCTTCTTTAGTTCTCTTCTCTTACTGTTTGATTACCATCTTTAGTGTTGTGTTTGTATCTATTGTAGTTTTTGGGTTTGCTGTTCCCATGAGGTTTTGATATAGCAGTCTATATATGTACAAGGTTGTTTTAAGTTGCTGGTCTCTTTCTCACCTAGAGGAGTTCCTTTAGCATTTGTTGCAAAGCTCGTCTGGTGGTGCTGAATTCTTTAGCTTTGGTTTGTTTGTAAAGCTTTTGATTTCTCCATCAAGTGTGAATGAGAGCCTGGCTGGGTAGACTATTCTTGGTTGTAGGTTCTTCCCTTTCATCACTTTAAATATATCATGCCACTCCCTTCTGGTCTGCAGTGTTTCTGCTGAGAAATCAGCTGTTAACCTTATGGGAGTTCCCTTGTATGTTCTCATTTTCTCCTTGTTGCTTTTAATATTTTTTCTTTGTCTTTAATTTTTGTCAATTTGATTACTATGTGTCTCGGCATGTTCCTCCTTGGGTTTATCCTGCCTGGGACTCTCTGTACCTCCTGGACTTGGGTGACTGTTTTGTATCCCATGTTAGGGAAGTTTTCAGCAGTTATCTCTTCAAATATTTTCTCAGGTCCTTTCTCTCTCTCTTCTCCTTCTGGGACCCCTATAATGCAAATGTTGGTGCATTTAATGTCCCAGAGGTCTCTTAGACTGTCTTCATTTCTTTTCTTTTTTTTCTTTATTCTGTTCCACAGAAGTGATTTCCACCATTCTGTCTTCCAGGTCACTTATCTGTGCTTCTGCCTCAGTTATTCTTGCTATTGATTCCTTCTAGTGTATTTTTCATTCAGTTATTGTATTGTTCATCTCTGTTTGGTTGTTCTTTAGTTCATCTAGGTCTTTGTTACATGTTTCTTGCATCTTCTTGATCCTTGCCTTCATTCTTCTGAGATCCTGGATCATCTTCACTATCATTATTCTGAATTCTTTTTCTGGAATGTTGCCTATCTCCACTTCACTTAGTTGTTTTTCTGGGGTTTTATCTTGTTCATTCATCTGGGACATAATCCTCTGCCTTTTCATTTTGTTTAAATTTCTGTGATTGTGGTTTCCATTCTGCAGACTGCAAGATTGTTTGTATCCACTTCTGAGAAGTCCTTTTGATACAATCTTTCTTTAAGCTCCCTTTAAATTCATAGAACCTGGGTCTCCTGTTGTGATTTTTTTTAAATTGTGGTAAAATACATACAACGTAAAATTTACTCTCAACTATTTTATCTGTACAGTTCAGTGGTATTAAATACATTCATAATGTTATGCAACCATCACAATCATCCATATCCATAACTCCTTTCATCTTGTAAAATGGAAACTCCATACCCATTAACCTCCCTATTCCCCCCTTCCCCGCAGCCCTAAGCAGCCACTATTCTACTTTCTGTCTCTATGATTTTGAATACTCTAAGTACCTCATATAAGTGGAATCATACACTGTTCGTCTTTTTGTGATTGGCTATTTCACTTAACATAATGTCCTCAAGATTCACCCCATGCTATGGGAAAGGTCCTCACCCAGCTTACAGCTAATTATGACCCTCATAAATCTGTTGAACGTACCCCCTGAATCAGAATAATATGTGCTAAGCACAAACATCTTGGGGGAACACATTACTTCCCTCAAGTCAGTTATACATCTTTCAGGGGCAAGAATTTAGAGGTTCATTCAGCAAAATCTGTTGACACATAGGATGTGCCAGATACAGATCTCGGTGCTGGGGATCTGGCAATCAACAAAGCTGGTGCATGGAGCTTTCATTTAACTGGAGGAGAAAGATAACAGTCATATAAACATGCACTATGTCAGAAGTGACAGTGCCACGAAAAGCTGTAACCCACGAGATGCATGGTAAGGGGTAGGGTGGTATGTTTGAGAATTTGTAGGAGGGGTCTCTTTTATGAGGTGACATGTGGGCAGAGACTGAATGAAGTGAGGAGAGAAAGAACTAAGGCAAGAGCATCTTATAATTCTTTATGTTACACTGCTTCTGTTACAGGCATACCTCGCTTTATTGTACTTTGCAGATACTGCATTTTTTTTTTTTTTACAAATTGAAGGTTTTTGGCAAACTGGCATTGTCAGATGATCGTTAACATTTTTAGTAATAAAGTATTTTAAAATGAAGGTATGTACACTGCATTTTAAAGATATAATGCTATTGCACACTTAACAAACTACGGTATAGTATAAACATAACTTTATGTGCACTGGGAAAACAAAAAATTCACGTGACTTGCTTTATTGTGATATTTGCTTTATTGTGGTGGTCTGGAACTGAATCTGCAATATCTCTGAGGTAGCCTTTATATAAATTGAACATAACAGTTTCTTATAAATAGCAATTGATCAACTTAGTGATCCTTTGAGTTTGTTTTCTTATGATGAGTGAAAGGATTAAAGAAAGTAGAATCTTGTGAGTTTACTGCATTATATAGTCTAGTGGTTCTCATCTGGGGTTGATTTTGCCTGCCAGGGGACATCTGGTAATGTCTGAAGACATTTTGATTATCACGACCTGGGGGGATGGGGAGGGTACCACTGGCATGTCCTGGGTAAAGGCCAAAGATGCTACTATACATCCTATAGTGCATGGGATAAGTCCATACAGCAAAAAATAAATTGGCCACAAATATGAGCAGTGCCACTGTTGAGAAACCTTCATCTGGTCCCCAGGCAGGCTGCCTTCTCTGATGAGAGCTGAGGGACTGGGCAGAAGGAACTCTTTCAAACAACCCCTTCAAGATATCTGGATATCTGCAAATAGGGCAGATCCAAAGCCGTTGGAGTTACTTACCTTTGGGGCATCTGTTCTAAGCTTGGTAACAGATTTTGTCAGATGGTTTCAAAGCCATATGGGGGTTTATTCATTAAGCAACATTAAGTAAAAGTTTCCTGCATGCCTGTGGTATAAGAGAGGGCAGGGAGATAAGATGTGGTCCCTGCCATCGAAGATTTTACAGCCTAGGAAGGATGGGAGGCGTGAAGACAAACACCTGCAATCTGACAAGGGCCACAAAGGAGGAGAAAACAAATGAGGTAGGGGAAGGGAGCAATGACTTTTGTTGGGGTGACCCAAATAAGTTTAACATATGAGGTATCATTTGAACTGGGCTTTGACCGTGAGTAGGGTTTAAACAGGTAGAGAAAGAAGCAGAGGATATGCTAGGTAGAGGGTCAGATGTGAAAACAGGTACAAAGGTAGGGAATAATAATGTTATTACAGCAGCTGCCATCTGGTAAATCCCCTGTGGTAGGTGTGGTGCCAGGCTCTTTATCATGAAAAGTAACTGTTGTGTAAACTGAAAACCGATATACGAGAAGCAGCTGAAACCTAGCATGACCCAAAGTGACTTGAATTCCCATCTTATGCATTTCGAAAAGATAATGAAACATGGGGAGTGTTACCTGGGGAGAGTTGCATAAATACCGAAGCAGTTCACCGATATACTGAATGACAGTGACGTTATATTTTCTGCAGTCATCCCAAAACTGACTGGCTGAAAATTTGGACCGCAAAACAACAGTAGCACCTACAGAGAAGGCATAGAAAGTACTAATAAAGAAACGCTACCAAAAAAGTCCCTAATTATATTTGTCACTTTTGAAATTTATAAATTTAAAAAAATTTATATATGAATTATATTCACAAACAAGTATTAGTTACCAATTATATTCAATGCAAAAAAAATAAATAAGACACAGTTTTGTCCTATAGGAGCTTCCAATCTAATGGGGGAGAAGACACAAGTTTTTCTAAGAGTCAGTGTGCAATAAACACACCCTTAGTGAGGCCCTAAGGGTGCATGTGTGTGTGTGTGTGTGTGTGTGTGTGTGTGTGTGTGTGTGTGTGTGTAGACTAATTCTGCTTGGGGGCAAGTGCTGAGAAAGGCATAGGATTTGAATTAGGTCTTGAGAAGTGAATATCGAGAAAGATGAGAGAATTCCTGGTGGAGGAAAAAGCATGAACATAAAGACAGGACAGTCCAGAAGGTTGGGGGATGGCCAAGACTCTGCTTGCCTGTGACTAGAGTGGTGAAGGCTGGGTGGGTCAAGGAAGATGAAACTGGGGAATCAGTTAGGGGTGCAATCCTGGAGAGTTTGTAAGTGCCAGGTGGAGGAGCCTGACAGTTTTATAAGCGATGGAGAGCCAGAGTCTTCAGCAAGCAGGCGATATTCTTCTCTGATGGGTGATGTAGACAAAATAATGGTTCCCAAAGACATCCACATCCTAATCCCTAGAACCTGTGACTCTGCTACTTTACATGACAAAAGGGACTATGTGGATGTGATTAAATTAAGGATCTTGAAATGGGAAGATTATTTGGATTGTCTGGGAGAGCCCAGTGTAATCACAAGGGTGCTTATAAAGGGAAGTCAAGAAGATCAAGGGCAGAAGGAGAAAGGATGACAGAAACAAAAGATTGGTGTGAAATGCTTGAAGATGAAAGAAGGGGCTACAAACCAAAGAATGCAGGCAGCCTCCAGACACTGGGAAAGGCAAGAAAATGGATTCTTCCCTAGAGCTTCCAGAAGAAATGCAGCCTTGTTGACATCTTGATTTTAGGACTTCTGACTTTCAAAACAGAGAATAAACCTGTGTTGTTTTAAACCACTAGGTTTGTGGTAATTTATTACAGTAGCAATAGGAAACTAATACAATGGGTAAAAACAATATATCTATCATATCCAATCTAACGATAGGTATGAAATGTAGTAAAGTGAAATTAAAAAATGTCACAAATATTTTTCACGTTATTAGTTTATTTCTACTCCTAAATATACAAAAGTCCAATATTTTAGGAGAAATTTAAAAAAATACTATATTTTCTTTTTTAGCATATATCAATAGCAAATGTGTGAGTGATTGATTTGTCCCTACGAGAGCTTCAGAGTCACCCTGTTCTTGAAGGGCCCAACAATATGATCAGACCCAGGCATTCCTTGCTGATTTGGAGACTGGTACTGATGCTGGGCTAAGTGTTTTATAGCTGATCAATAAGTTGATGAGGGAAAGGAGCAGAGGCTTGGAGAGTCATATATGTATTTGTATATGCATATGCATATATGCTACTATATATAATAAATAATTATTTAAAATAAAATGTCACATGGCAGAAAAAATTAAGTTTTTAGCTTAGTTAGAAACTTAGACGTGGTTTCCTGGAAGAGGTGGATATTGGACTGAGACTTTATATACACAAAGGGCAGAAATCCTACTGACAGGAGAAAGGATGGCAATTCTAATTTAAATGGTAAAGTTTCAGAAGTAGAGAGAAGAGATGGAAAGCTATGTATTCTGACCAGAGCTGAGGACCTGCAGAAGTAGGGAAGAATAAAGTAGAATGGGACAACTGAATGAGAAGTTTAAATCAGATGCTAATGGAGATCAACATGCAGATTTCTGAAGACAGAAATGACATAGGAGAATTATTTATGAAATCAAAGGATCAAGTACCTTAACCTGGATAAAGACCTAAAATATTTTAAAGAAGTTTCCTTTTTGATATACTGAACAATTATAGCATTATATTACTAGACAAGCAGGCATGAGAAAATATAAATTCTTTTTATTTATTTATTTATTTTGCCACGTGGGATCTTAGTTCCCCAACCAGGGATTGAACCCGGGCCCTTGGCATTGAAAGCGTGGAGTCCTAACCAGTGGACCACCAGGGAATTCCCTATAAATTCTTTTGGATACTTGCTATTGTGAGCCAAACAAGCTAGTTATCAACATGGAATTAAACACCGTTCTGGGCACACAGGAAAGTAGCAAATTTTGTATTACTTTTCCTTATGAGCACATTGAACGTGTACTGGGCTCCAACACCTTGTTGAGAGAAAAAGCTTACCAGTCAGGATACATCCATGTAAGCCAACCAAAAGCGCAGCACTGTGGTACAAGGGTAGGGTGGTATAGACTACGTCATTCTCCGTTATCCCGCTGGTAGCAGCAAGGTTGGCTCCATACCAAGTGCGAAGATGATTGATCATTGCAGCTTTCGGGAGACCTTTGTAAACACAAGAGAAGCCATGAGTGAACCAAGAGTGGTCATTTATAGACATGTGGTCTGGGAGAGAGATGTGGCTTAGGAAGATTCATCAGCTGGTGATTAGAGGATTGCATTCAGTTACACCAGAAGTTGGCAATTTTTTTCTGTAAAGAACCAGATGGTAAATGTTTTAGGCTTTGCAGGGTCATAGTCTCTATTGCAACTACTCAACTCTGCTATTATAGCTGAAAGCAGCCACACACAAAAAGGAACAAACTTGGCTCTGTTGCCAGAAAAGTTTATTTACAAAACAGGTGGCGGGGCTGTTTGTGGCCCACAGGCCATAGTTTGCTGATCTCTGAGTTAGATGGTTATTACAGTAGTAAGTTGAGAAAAAAGGAAAGAATGTCTATTGAATTTCTGCTCTGGTCTACCACCTTGCAAGGTATAGTTGATCCTTGAACAACAGGGGTTTGAATGGCTCGGGGCCACTTATATGAGGATTTTTTCAATAGTAAATATATCCATGAACGAAAAATTGCAGATACCTAGGAACCTATATGCAGGGCCTTCTATAAGGTATATGCATATCTTCAACTGTGTGGAGGGTCAGTACCCCCTAACCTGCACATTGTTCAAGTGTCAACTGTATTTTCAAAATTTCATTTAATTCTCATAATTAATAAGTAGAATTATATTCTCTAATTTGCAGATGAGAAAGCTGAGATTCAGAAAGAGTAAATAGCCTATCCATCCTATCTCCTTCCTTCATAACCACTTTTATGAATTTCTTATGTACTGTTCTAGAGTTTCTTTATACAAATATAAGCTCATTTACTCATATGTTCTTGCTCTTTCCCCCATTTTAAAAAAAGCACACTTTTCTGCACTTGTCCCTGCTCCACTTAATGTATTTTGGAGTTCTGTCCATATTTGTATGTAGAACTTTCTCCTATTTTTTCATTCATTTACTCTCGCTCTCAGCTGCATCAAGTCCTTTGTGTGTGTGTTATAATTTATTCATATTATTTTGCGATTTCAAATGACGCTGCAGTGAATAACCTGGCCCACATGGCACTGTGCACTATGAATGACGCTCCATCTGTAGGATAAATTTGCTGGTGTGAGACTGCTAGGTCAAAAGATATGTCTTTGTAATTTTGATAGACACTGCCACATTGCCTGTTATAAGGCAATTTATAAGGCATTTACTCTCCCATCAGTAATACCTGAGTGCACCTGTTTCCTTATAGCCCTTCCAAGGTATCCTTTCAAATGTTGGGATTTTTGCCAATCTAAAAGGTGAAAAATGGTATCTCAGTGTAGTTTTATTACACTAAGTACAGTTGCATTTTCTTAACTATAATTTATGTAAGTTTTTTGTAAGACTCAATTAAAAGAGTATGCTTATATTTTTTCCCATGGGAGTCAGTTCAGTTGGGAAGGGCATGAAGTCATTACCAAGGGGCTGGGGCTAGAGTTTAAGACCTGAGTGGGTAAACTGGCTTTGGGAAGAGGAAGGCAATTCTCTGTAGATTCAGATGCTTCAATATTTGATGGTACCTTAGCGGCATATTGCCTGAATAAAAGTAATTTGTTATAAGGCAAAGCAGTATGGCTGGCAAACTACCATCATCATAAACACAATTCACAATTCATGGTCTTTGTTGAAACAGAAGAAAGCATCAATAAATCAATTGTATTCACCTTGGAAAAAAATTGTCCAGATAGTAAAAGCTCTGAATTATATTTAAAAAAAAGAACAAAAAGAAATGCACATCCTTTGCTGGTTTGAAGTACTTTCAGAAACTTTCCTAATTAAAATTTTTAATGAAGAAATAAGAATATCTGGTAACTATTATATAATTTTGTGCTACTGACTGCCTTTGAGGAACAAGGAAAACATTTTGTTCTCTGATTGCTTAAATGAATTCTTTTAATTAATGTTTGGAAGAGTAAGTTAACAAATATTATATTCAGAGAGAAGAAGAAAAGTAACATAAACATCAACCCAATTATATTCCAATTAAATCTAAATTCTGAATTATAGGATTAAAGACGGCTTATTCTCGTTTTCCCCTAAAATGGGTTTTATATTTGATGTCAAAACCTGCAATTGTGAAGAAGTGTCTTAATACTATATACTTACCTACAATAGTATTAAGACTAGAACACCCAGTCACTAACTAAAAGGGCTTGTTTTATCTCAATTATTTCCCAAACCAAAGTTTTCAGTTTAGTTTTACCATTCTATTAAAAATGAAGGTAAAATTTCCATATATTATCGTAGTGTCTGGATGTAGTGGAAGCATTTGGTTAACTGTGTCATCCTACCATTCTGTTGGCATGGCGATATATAACTTTTGACAAAACAGTGACAGACATTATGCTCTGGGAATCAGCTTTAATAGGTCATCCCCAGCCACCCCTCCTCATGAGGCTCAAAGGAACCGTTATCTGTTGGTTGGCCAAAAAGTCCGTTCAGGTTTTCTGTACGGTCTTAACAGAATTTTACAAGGAGAATGCATGTTTGTATTACCTGCTTAAGTTAAAATTTTAACCAAAAGAGATAAATGATTCACATAGTCAACTTCCCAATATTAATAATTAGCATGCTGGGGATAGCTTCCTGCCCTCCTCTTAAATATATCACTCAGGCTTCATTTGATTACGTTTTGGTAACATTTCCCCTGGCCTAGAATAGGCAGACACCAAATAGCTGTTAAATGGATGAACTAGGAGGTGTTCTGGTAGAGTGGTCAGTTGCATGAGCTGTGGAGTCAGCCTTCCAAGGTGAATCCTGACACTTCTACTTCTGATCTTGGAAAGTTCTTAACCCCTCTAAGCATCGGTTTCTGAATCTGTAAAATAGGAATAAGAGTAGTACCCACCTGCAATTGTGGGTGGGAGTGATGGGAGAATTGTATGAACAAATGCCGTAAAGCTCCTAAAAGAGCACCTAGAACATCCTACCTCTAATATTGCCTGTTCCATGTAGCAGGGTTCCAGCAACACCGATAATTGGCAGTGTTTTCTCTTAGTGGCTTACAAAATAGTGGTGCAGCTTACACTGAAGGTGTAAGGAATCCTAGATTTGATGAAATACATTATTTTAGGCCCTCAGCTAAGAGCCATCCTACACCCACAGCACCAACAGCTCCAAGTCAGTCTTGCTTGGAAAGATAGTGGTCAAAATATTTGTATAAATATAACCCCATTATTGTTCTGCAGTCTTCTTTGGTGGTCCATTTATAATTGGTTATACATTATATATGGACTCTGGATATAATATAATCAAAATGCAGCAATCATTAAAAAAATTCCAACAACCTATTCAGTGCCAAATCTTATCCATCATCAAAACTATTTTTGTAGTTCTTGGTTAACCTCTTTATCTGTTCTATACACCAAGTAGGGGGAGGTGTGCATAGCTTAGAGAAACCCAAATGGTTTCATATGCTATGAAACAAGATCAGTTCCCACAGGCAAAGAGCTAAATCCCCTGAAGTATTAGTTATCTGACTAGTTTTGCCGAAGAAAGAGAGCATTTGAAAATCTAACCTAACATTTAACACTTTCAGGATAGGTCCATTTCTTGGAGAATCCTCTCTTTATTTTTACCTGTGGTTCCAGAAGTATAAATGTATAAGGCAGGAGTGGAAAAGGTCACTTCCGACCTCCAGGACTCTGGGATGGATTCAGTTGACACTTCATCCACTTTGTCTAAGAAAGAGTCGACCCCATCGGTGTTAGAACTTCTGCTCACGTAATAGATGGCCACACCATCTTTTTTCAGGCTTGGCAGCACCTCTTCAACAGCTTCTTGTAGTTCTTAATTTAATGAGACAAAAAATCCAAACAAACTAAATTAGTTCATTCAAGTCTATTAGTGCAATAAATTTTGCAGTGATTTTGTTTTCCCTAAACTTTGCTAAAACGTGTAGATATAGTGATACTTAGAGTTATGCATTTTTAACATGGAATTTACCAAATTTGAAAATATCCCAAGATCCCAATATTTGAGGGGAGGTTGGGTTTTAATGGTTTCATAAGCAGCAGATGGTTGGCTGAAGTCTGTATTTTACATGGCAAGTGCAAACAAATGGACATATGGGTAAAAACCAAGATTATGTAAGTGTATGACTTTTATGCATATCTGATATATATATATAGTTATTCCTAATATGTGCCCCACAGGACCAGTGATAAAAAAAAAGAAAATTTTAAGGAAAAAGAGAAATGAAAGCAGGGAAGCCATGCTACTAACAAAGATGATAGAAGCTAACTTTATATAACACATTTTTTTTACATATCAGCAACAAGTAGTTCTACTAGGAAGGTTCAGCTGATCTGGGACATAAGCTCCAAATCTCACAAGCACATTCTCTGGCCTAAGAAAAAATGGATCGATTAGCATGTTTTTCAAACTATGGGTCATAATACAGCAGTGGATTGTTAAAATCATTTAAAGTGACCATTATTCTAAAAAATAAAATAGAATGAAATAGAAATTTTCAGAGCATATCACACACAGGAAGAGGTTTTTTTTTAAGTTTCGTTTCAGCTATGTGAGTGTGTGTGTGCTGAGTCACACAAAAGTGTAGTTTTTACAGTGGGTCAAGGTCAAAACATTTTTTGCTGTACACGGGCCTCTCACTGTTGTGGCCTCTCCCATTGCGGAGCACAGGCTCCGGACATGCAAGCTCAGCGGCCATGGCTTACGGGCCCAGCCGCGCCGCGGCATGTGGGATCTTCCCGGACCGGGGCACGAACCCGCATCCCCTGCATCGGCAGGCGGACTCTCAACCACTGCACCACCAGGGAAGCCCTAGGCCAAAAAATGTAAAAGGCATTCATATAATATGCAAACCACATTTCAGGTTTGCTACTTGGATTTTTGTGTCGCTAAACCATAAGATGAGATGGTCTTTAAGCTTATTTGTCTTGAATGGGGATAACTGAAGTGAATAGGCCTATCCTTAATAGGAAGGAGACTCAATATCCCAGGGAATTACCTTAGGGAGGCTAAACCTGATTCATCTTATATGCTTTGTTTTTCACATGTTTATGTATGATGTCTCCATCAAGACATGAGATATCATCTCAATAGATGCATTTAAAAAGTTTTAAAACTTTTTAACCAAAACAATCATACACCTGACAAATATAAATCAAATAGTACGAAAGAGTTTATAATGAAAATCAACAGGCCCTTATCTCACAAATAAACCTGCTGCCTAGAGGCAATGACTTTCAAGTTTTTTTCACTGTTTCTTCTAGCAATCACTTCTCCATCACCAAATTATGTGCTTTTCCTTCTCCCTCTTGACTTATCATTTTTGATCCCCATCCCCCTTGTCCACCCCCAACAGTTATTATCTTCACTTTATCGTCTGGGTTAATGGTATTTACATCTATTCTGAGACTATAATTTTGTCTTCCTAGCTTTGTCTGTGTGCTGGCTCTAGAAGCTCTAGAACCAATCATCAGGATTGACAAGATTATGACAATGTAATTATTTGTAAATATGACTGCAGAGCGAAGTAACACACAATAATCATCTTTCCCTTCTTGAACAGTTTTCTCCTGGAGTTTCTATTGGCCATCATTCCTTAATGTACTTCGCCTCAGTTCTTTTTTTAAAAAAAAAAATAAATAAATAAATTTACGTATTTGTTTATTATCTTTGGCTGCATTGGGTCTTTGTTGCTGCGCACGGGCTTTCTCTAGTTGCGGAGAGCAGGAGTTACTCTTCATTGTGGTGCATGGGCTTCTCATTGCGGTGGCTTCTCTTGTGGTGGAGCTCGGGCACTAGGCACACGGGCTTCAGTAGTTGTGGCACGTGGACTCAGTGCTTGTGGTTCGCGGGCTCTAGAGCACAGGCTCAGTAGTTGTGGCTCATGGGCTTAGTTGCTCCACGGCATGTGGGATCTTCCCGGACCAGTGCTCGAACCTGTGTCCCCTTCATTGGCAGGCAGATTCTCTTTTTTTTTTTGAATTTTATTATTTTTTTTATACAGCAGGTTCTTATTAGTCATCCATTTTATACACATCAGTGTATACATGTCAATCCCAATCGCCCAGTTCATCACACCACCACCCCCTCCATCCCCCTGTGGCTTTCCCCGCTTGGTGTCCCTACGTTTGTTCTCTACATCTGTGTCTCAATTTCTGCCCTGCACACCAGTTCATCTGTACCATTTTTCTAGGTTCCACATATATGCATTAATATACGATATTTGTTTTTCTCTTTCTGACTTACTTCACTCTGTATGACAGTCTCTAGATCCATCCACGTCTCAATAAATGACCCAATTTCATTCCTTTCTATGGCTGAGTAATATTCCATTGTATATATGTACCACATCTTCTTTATCCATTCGTCTGTCAATGGGCATTTAGGTTGCTTCCATGATCTGGCTATTTTAGATAGTGCTGCAATGAACATTGGGGTGCATGGGTCTTTTTGAATTGTGGTTTTCTCTGGGTGTATGCCCAGTAGTGGGATTGCTGGATCATATGGTAATTCTATTTTTAGTTTTTTAAGGAACCTCCATACTGTTCTCCATAGTGGCTGTATCAATTTACATTCCCACCAACAGTGCAAGAGGGTTCCCTTTTCTCCACACCCTCTCCAGCATTTGTTGTTTATAGATTTTCTGATGAAGCCCATTCTAACTGGTGTGAGGTGATACCTCATTGTAGTTTTGATTTGCATTTCTCTAATAATTAGTGATGTTGAGCAGCTTTTCAGGTGCTTCTTGGACATCTGTATGTCTTCTTTGGAGAAATGTCTATTTACATCTCTGCCCATTTTTGGATTGGGTTGTTTTTGTAATATTGAGCTGCATGAGCTGTTTATACATTTTGGAGATTAATCTTTTGTCCGTTGATTCGTTTGCAAATATTTTCTCCCATTCTGAGGGTTGTCTTTTCGTCTTGTTTATGGTTTCCTTTGCTATGCAAACGCTTTTAAGTTTTATTAGGTGCCATTTGTTTATTTTTGTTTTTTATTTCCATTACTCTAGGAGGTGGATCAAAAAAGATTTTGCTGTGATTATGTCAAAGAGTGTTCTTCCTATGTTTTCCTCTAAGAGTTTTATAGTGTCCGGTCTTACATTTAGGTCTCTAATCCATTTTGAGTTTATTTTTGTGTATGGTGTTAAGGAGTGTTCTAATTTCATTCTTTTACATGTAGCTGTCCAGTTTTCCCAGCACCACTTATTAAAGAGACTGTCTTTATTCCATTTTATATCCTTGCCTCCTTTGTCATAGATTACTTGACCATAGGTGCTTGGGTTTACCTCTGGGCTTTCTATCTTGTTCCATCGATCTATGTTTCTGTATTTGTGCCAGTACCATATTGTCTTGATTACTGTAGCTTTGTAGTATAGTCTGAAGTCAGGGAGTCTGATTCCTCCAGCTCTGTTTATTTTACCTCAAGACTGCTTTGGCTATTTGGGGTGTTTTTTGTCTCCATACAAATTTTAAGATTTTTTTGTTCTAGTTCCATAAAAAGTGCCATTGATAATTTGATAGGGATTGCATTGAATCTGTAGATTGCTTTGGGTAGTATAGTCATTTTCACAATATTGATTCTTCCAATCCAAGAGCATGGTATATCTCTCCATCTGTTGGTATCATATTTAATTTCTTTCATCAGTGTCTTATAGTTTTCTGCATACAGGTCTTTTATTTCCCTAGGTAGGTTTACTCCTAGATATTTTATTCTTCTTGTTGCAATGGTAAATGGGAGTGTTTTCTTAATTTCTCTTTCAGAATTTTCATCATTAGTGTATAGGAATGCAAGAGATTTCTGTGCATTAATTTTGTATCCTGCAATTTTACCAAATTCATTGATTGGCTCTAGTATTTTTCTGGTGGAATCTTTAGGATTCTCTATGTATAGTATCATGTCATCTGCTAACAATGACAGTTTTACTTCTTCTTTTCCAATTTGTATTCCTTTTATTTCTTTTTCTTCTCTGATTGCCGTGGCTAGGGCTTCCAAAACTATGTTGAATAACAGTGGTGAGAGTGGACATCCTTGTCTTGTTCCTGATCTGAGAGGAAATGCTTTCAGTTTTTCACCACTGAGAATGATGTTTGCTGTGGGTTTGTCGTAGATGGCCTTTATTATGTTGAGGTAGGTTCCCTCTATGCCCACTTGCTGGAGAGTTTTTATCATAAATGGGTGTTGAATTTGGTCAAAAGCTTTTTCTGCATCTATTCAGATGATCATATGGTTTTTATTCTTCAATTTGTTAATATGGTGTATCACATTGACTGATTTGTATATACTGAAGAATCCGTGCATTTCTGGGATAAAACCCACTTGATCATGGTGTATGATCCTTTTAATGTGTTGTTGGATTCTGTTTGCTAGTATTTTGTTGGGGATTTTTGCATCTATATTCATCAGTGATGCTGGTCTGTAATTTTCTTTTTTTTTTTTAGTATCTTTGTCTGGTTTTGGTATCAGGGTGATGGTGGCCTCGTTGAATGAGTTTGGAAGTGTTCCTTCCTCTGCAACTTTTTGGAAGAGTTTGAGAAGGATGGGGTTAGCTCTTCTCTAAATGTTTGACAGAATTCACCTGTGAAGCCATCTGGTCCTGGACTTTTGTTTGTTGGAAGATTTTTAATCACAGTTTCAATTTCATTACTTGTGATTTGTCTGTTCATATTTTCTATTTCTTCCTGGTTCAGTCTTGGAAGGTTATAACTTTCTAAGAATTTTCCCATTTCTTCCAGGTCGTCCATTTTATTGGCATAGAGTTGCTTGTAGTAGTCTCTTAGGATGCTTTGTATTTCTGTGGTGTCTGTTGTAACTTCTCCTTTTTCATTTCTAATTTTATTGATTTGAGTCATCTCCCTCTTTTTCTTGATGAGTCTGGCTAATGGTTTATCAATTTTGTTTATCTTCTCATAGAACCAGCTTTTAGTTTTATTGATCTTTGCTATTGTTTTCTTTGTTTCTATTTCATTATTTCTGCTCTGATCTTTATGATTTCTTTCCTTCTGCTAACTTTGGGTTTTGTTTGTTCTTCTCTCTCTAGCTCCTTTAGGTGTAAGGTTATATTGTTTATTTGAGATTTTTTCTTGTTTCTTGAGGTAGGCTTGTATAGCTATAAACTTCCCTCTTTGAACTGCTTTTGCTGCATCCCATAGGTTTTGGATTGTTGTGTTTTCATTGTCATTTTTCGCTAGGTATTTTTTGATTTCCTCTTTTATTTCTTCCGTGATCTCTTGGTTATTTTAGTAACGTAGTGTTTAGCCTCCATGTATTTGTGTTTTTTACGTTTTTTCCCCTGTAATTCATTTCTAATCTCATAGCATTGTGGCCAGAAACGGTGCTTGATATGATTTCAATTTTCTTAAATTTACTGAGGCTTAATTTGTGACCCAAGATGTGATCTATCTTGGAGAATGTTCCATGCGCACTTGAGAAGGAAGTGTAATCTGCTGTTTTTTGATGGAATGTCCTATAAATATCAATTAAATCTATCTGACCTATTGTGTCATTTAAAGCTTCTGTTTCCTTATTTATTTTCATTTTGGATGATCTGTCCATTGGTGTAAGTGAGGTTTAAAGTCCTCCACTATTATTCTATTACTGTCCATTTCCTCTTTTACAGCTATTAGCAGTTGCTTTATGTATTGAGGTGCTCCCATGTTGGGTGCATATATGTTTATAATTGTTATATCTACTTCTTGGATTGATCCCTTGATCATAATGTAGTGTCCTTCCTTGTCTCTTGTAACATTCTTTATTTTCAAGTCTATTTTTTCTGATATGAGTATTGCTGCTCCAGGTTTCTTTTGATTTCCTTTTGCATGGAATGTCTTTTTCCATCCCCTCACTTTCAGTCTGTATGTGTCCCTAGATCTGAAGTGAGTCTCTTGTAGACAGCATATAGATTGGTCTTGTTTTTGTATCCATTCAGCAAGCCTGTGTCTTTTGGTTGGAGCATTTAATACATTCATATTTAAGGTAATTATCGATAAGTATGTTCCTATGCCCATTTTCTTAATTGTTTTGGGTTTGTTTTTATAGGTCCTTTTCTTCTCTTGTGTTTCTCACTTACAGAAGTTCCTTTAGCATTTTCTGTAGAGCTGGATTGGTGGTGCTGAAGTCTCTTCGCTCTTGCTTGTCTGTAAAGCTTTTGATTTCTCCATCGAATCTGAATGAGATCCTTGCTGGGTAGAGTAATCTTGGTTGTAGGTTCTTCCCTTTCATCACTTTAAGTATATCATGCCACTCCCTTGTGGCTTGTGGAGTTTCTGTTGAGACATCAGCTGTTAACCTTATGGGAGTTCCCTTGTGTGTTATTTGCCGTTTTTTCCTTGCTGCTTTCAATAATTTTTCTTTGTCTTTAATTTTTGCCAGTTTGATTACTATGTGTCTCGGTGTGTTTCTCCTTGGGTTTGTCCTGTACGGGGCTCACTGAGTTTCCTGCACTTGGGTGGCTATTTCCTTTCCCATGTTAGGGAAGTTTTCAACTATAATCTCTGCAAATATTTTCTCTGGTCCTTTCTCCTTCTGGGACCCCTATAATGCGAATGTTGTTGCGTTTAATGTTGTCCCAGAGGTCTCTTAGGCTGTCTCATTTCTTTTCATTCTTTTTTCTTTATTCTGTTCCGCAGCAGTGAATTCCACCATTCTGTCTTCTAGGTCACTTATCCGTTCTTCTGCCTCAGTTATTCTGCTATTGATTCCTTGTAGTGTAGTTTTCATTTCAGTTATTGTATTGTTCATCTCTGTTTGTTTGTTCTTTAATTCTTCTAGGTCTATGTTAAACATTTCTTGCATCTTCTCAATCTTTGCCTCCATTTTTTTTCCGAGGTCCTGGATCATCTTCACTATCATTATTCTGAATTCTTTTTCTGGAAGGTTGCCTGTCTGCACTTTATTTAGTTGTTTTTCTGGGGTTTTATCTTGTTCCTTCATCTGGTACATAGCCCTCTGCATTTTCATCTTGTCTGTCTTTCTGTGAGTGTGTTTTTTGTTCCACAGGCTGCAGGATTGTCCACCTACCTTCTTTTAGAGTTCAAAAGTTCTGGAAGCTGGTAGTCCAAGATCAGGGTACCACAAGGGTAAGGTTCTGGTGAGAGCTCTCTTCCTGGTGTACAGATAACCATCTTCTTGCTGTTTCCTTACATGGTGGAGAGAGTGGCAGGTGGATTCTTAACCACTGCACCACCAGAGAAGTCCCTACGTCAATTTATTTTCAACCTCCATCAGATCAGCTTCTCCCTTTTGTTGCTCTTCTCTCCTAACTCTTCTTTCCTCTTGTATTTTGACTCCTCTGTAGTTCTTCAGTATTTTGAGAAGATCATCAAAAATATTACTGTTGTAAAAACAGTAACTGGAGTGCTAATGTCCCTTGCCAATGCCTTGGTTCAGACCCTCATTATTTCCTAGCTAGATCATTGCAGTTGCCTCCTGACTGATCTCCTTGCCTCTAACCTCTCCCTGCTTCCAATATCAGTGACAGCACTCCCCAACTTCCTGTTCCTGTCCTGTTTAAAATCCTTCAATGGCTTCCTTTGTGACAGAAGCCACTCTCTATGCAGTGTGTGAGGTCCTGAGGTCCTTCACAGTCTATGGCCCCCTCCCCAACTTTTCTGATGTCATCTCCTTCTATCTACCTCTTGTCCCCTTTCCTCTAACCACACTGATCTATGGGAAGTGAGTGTACCCATAATTCTCACATCTTACTGTCTTTGTCCAGGTGATTTCATCTGCCCGGAATGCCCTCCAGTTCCCGGTCACTGTGAAAACTCCTGCTCATCCTTCAAGACTCAGCCTCTTTGTACTTAGCTCTATAGCCCTCCCACAGGAGCTTGCATATACTTCTATCACATATGTTTAGTACGTAGTGTGACACACTTCAGTTCTTTTTCTCCTCTATTTGACAGTGAAAATTTTGAGGTTAAGGGATTATAATATAATCATCTTGGCAACCCCTCCACCACTAGATAAGTTCCCAATAAATGTTTACAGTTGAAAGAATCTGCACAAAGTATTGTATTAGTCAATGTGGAAGAGACAGAGGAATAAGCTAAAGCTGTTGATTTTAAAGGATTTAGATATTGCAATACTGTGAGTTGATAAACCTCTCATAAAATAAAATGCAAAATTAAATCATTTTTGTGATAGGGGTATGCCTTGCATACAAGTAAGGGACTACAAAAGCAAATTAAAAATAAAACAAAACTTCTGTTGCTACTTAAAGAATTAAGAAATCTTTCTCCCGCTCTCCCTTCACCTGAGACTGAGGCTACTGAGTTAAATCGTTCATAGGTTACCTGGATTATTTCTCACTCCTTCCCTCTCTCTTTCCCAACATTTATTCAACATCTATTTAAAGACTGTTCCCTATGTGCATGGTTCTAAGCACTGGATACAGCAGTGAGTAAACCAGATACTGTCCCTGTTTTCATAGAGCCCAGATCTAGTGGGGGAAGAAACAGACAAAGAAATAATCCGTTAAAACAAGGTGTCATAGGTGTCACAGGAGGGGAGGGAGGTGGTATTTTGGAAGCATAGGGGAGGGGCACAAAGACAACCCATAGGAAATGTTATCTAAACTGAGATCTGAAGTGTGAGCAGGAGTTGGCAAGATGAAGATCCACTGAGAGCAACTGAGCCTGTTTGTAGCTGAGGGGACAGCTTATGCAAAGACCCAGATGCAAACAGCATGGTGCCAAAGTAGCTAAAAGAGGATAAAGCTGACTGGAGTGTAGAATGGGAGGGAAAGAAGGTTGGGAGAAGAAACTGGGATGTAGGTTGGGACCAGGTTCCTGGCTTAGGTCAGGTAAATGGGTTGGAGGGGGCAAGACCAGAGGTAGGGAGACCATTTGGTAGAGCAAGCTTGTTTGCATTAAGGTAGCAGCAGAGGGTAGAGAGAAGTAGATGCATTTTAAAGATGTTTCGGAGGTAGAATAGACTAGATTTGGTAACACTCTTGATGAGAGAAAAATTATAGGTCAAAAGGGACTTTAATTTTTTCTATAATTTTTTAAAAGAAAATTTACTCAGGCATTAGTGATATATCAAAAATTAATAATAGTAATAGTAAAAGTAAAAGGAGATGTAATTAAGCAGGTATCATGCTTGATCACAGTTCAAGCAATTTGGCAAATTGTATCCTCTACTTCCCTCATGTTCCTACCTGGCCTTCTGCAGGCTTTTGGTTTGTGAGCCCTGACCTTGCTTAGAGGTCAGCTTATGTGAAGGAAAGGCCATTGCCCCTGCCCAACACAATTTCCCTACATGGCTTCTGGGTTGTCGGTGCAGAATTTGCATTTGGACATTGACTTGAGGTTCCAGTGGCTCGCCAGCCATGTCAGGGCATACCTCATATGTCCTATGGTAGCAGCCTTTCTTCCCTTAAACTAAAGATGCTAATATTTATAGAAACATATCTATACACACACATATAAACTGAAATTTGAAGGGAAATTCTGGATGTGAATGCAACTCATTAACTCTGTATTTGATATTTAGTGTCTTTTCTAAACATGATTGGGCCCCATGTTTTCTGCTTCACACGTGTATTTTTTTTTTGTAATTCTTACTGTAAAGTCTGCTTACTTAAGATAAAAGTGGCAATCAACAGGGACATGTAAGATCAAATAAATCTACTTGTCGCAGGTTGAGCTCCCTGGGACTCTGAGATTTGTGTGTAGGAGTGCTCTCGGGAATGACACCTGTGGGGTTGCACGGGAAGTAGATTGGATAGAGGGAGAACTTGCACTGTGGTGCAGTCACACAGTGGCCTCCCTCAATTGATCCTACAGGGACTCTGGGCCCAGAATGGCCCTTCAGGTTGTCCCAAATGAAGTGAAGTGGATTCTACCTCCGTGCCTACCCACTAACCAGTCACTGGATGCAGATTAGGGGTGGTAGCTTTCTTCAACCAAGGGCAAGCCCTGGAAAGGCTCTTAGCTGACAGCTGTCAGCTACCAATGCTTTCAGCAGCTGAAGAATGAGTACCTCAGTCCTGGAGTGGGGATTTGGGCAGCATATCACAGCATCCACCACAACTTTCATTCTTAGTGATAAAAGATTTACAAATTTCATTTGTGGAGAAAGATTTGTATAGTAGCTTTACATACATCACCTCGCATAATTTTCACAATGACCCTGTGTTATAGGTGATGGTAACCCTGTTTTTACAAATGAGGACAGAAGCTCAGTGAGTCTATGTATGGAAGGTTATATACAAATGAAAAGAATTATACCAGGCTTCTGGGGTCCCACCTCCTTGTACTAGACATTCAAGTTCAAGTTTTGGTAAAGTGCCTTGATTTTTCGTCAGACACTGTCTACTTGACATGCTCAGTGCTGGTTAAAGCATGTGGATCTGCCTTTACATAGTAATATGGACAATCCCTCATTCATTTTTTGATGAAGAGCATAACCTTAAGCTTTATGAAAAGTAGAATTCAAGGAAAGTTGCCTAAAGGGTGCAGAGTGGATCTGTCACTTCTTCATTAGTCTAGGCTGAAATTATGGATGGCAATAGAACCTCAGAGAAAGCAGTACACCTTTGGATGATGGAAAATCGACTGATTATGAAATCACTGCTCCCCCTTAAAATTCATTTTGTTAAAAAGAAAAGAAAAGAAATCAGGGTAGCATAGGAATTTTCCTCCCTCACCCATAACCTTCTTTTTTAAGAAGGGGAAGAAGAGAAATTTCTGAGTACACAGGCCCATTCCTAGAAAGCAGGGGGAGAGGGCAAGTGGTGAGCTGAATCAGTCTTCATCATCAAAGTGGCAAGAGGCTACTGGCTAAACCTGCTGTTTTTTGATAGGAAAAGCATTCAGTCTAGTAGCTTGTTCTGCTATTAGATTGCCTCACTGAATGGGTAACTGACCAAGTTAGTTAAATAAAACACCCCAGGAATGTTTACTAATAAAGTAAGATCTGAAAAGAAGGCAATGAAAGGAAATGGGTTTTGATCAGAATTTCAGGATGATGTGAAATGGTTGGTGGATGAACAAATCAGAATTGAAGACTTATCTTTTCTTCACTCAGAAAGGCAACTGAAACAAACTGGTTCTAACACAGCCCTTAGAGACTGAAAATAGCTTTAAAAATACCATTTGTAACTGTGATTTTGCATTTCTATCCCTGGCAGTTTGGAATGATAGTAATTAATAACCTAGTGTCTAGTCTTTACCTCAACAAGATGTGCTAGAACACCCTTGAAATAGAGGCATGCACACCCTCCTCTTCCCCACAACACAAAGGACCCTGAGGTCAGAAAGATGTTTAATCAAGGTTAAGTCCCACTAGGAGTAAGCAGATTTTTAACAGGGAGGTACATACTCATCTCCTATTTATATAATTATATAATTTCTTAATATTATTTTTCATTTCTCTCAGTTAAAGTGTCTTGCGTTCTAAATAGCCCTGGAATCAAGGGTAACGGCTCGTCATGAGGTTACCAGGTCATTCCAGGCCTTACATAATTATAATCATTTGATATCCATAAGCAACCAAGTCACCTGTCTACTAGTTGTGTACTTCCTATTTCTCAGAGGCTGTGGGAGGGTCCTTTTCAAACACTGGCCGATTACAGTCCTTATGCAGAGTAATTCAAACGCTATCCTTCTTCGGATTCAATAACATAAACAGCTGATTTAGAGTTAATTTTGTTTTTACCTCTTCACTCCCTTCTTGTTTCTAAACAAGAAAATAAACTGATAACCATTCCCAAATATGCCAGCAATGTGCTCCTTTGTTTTTGAATGGAGATGTACAACCATCCCCCTTGCCACCTTTAGCAGGGCAAGAATAAAAATTTTAGAGAACGTCTTTTAGGTAGCTCTCTCTTCAGAGCTTGGGTTACTTGGCTGGGATCCTAGCTCTTGAATATACTCCTCATTGGATGTCTGGGTTTCTGTCCTCTACCATCCTAGACACAGACTCTCCCCAGCCCATCCTGTGCTCATCACCAGCTCCCTCTCTGGCAATGAGTCCCAGAGAGAGCACCTCTCTCTTGTAGCCCTCTGCCAGAAGTAAACTGGGAGGTAAAACAAGTCTGTGGTAAGGAGAGGCTGGGCCTGGGGGAGATTGGGTCTAAATGGATTTTCTCAGATTAGGATATATTTTATTTTTTTAACATCATTTTTCATGCTGTCATGCCCATCCCAATAGTTCTTAGACTTTGGAGAAGAAAGCCTGTTACAGCCAGCCAAAATGATGGAACTCATTAATGCCACAAATATTTACTTATTAGGGCATTATTCAAAGATATATGAGAAAACTGTAAGCCGTTGAGACAAAGTGCATTGAAGCAACACATCTAAGTTACTCCTTGGGCAGCCCAGAAAGAGGAATGGAGACAGGATATCTCTATGCCCTGATCCTTGAATAAGTTTGCACTAGAAAATTATCTCATTGCATGGAAGTGAGGCCACTGCTGTTGGCCATTCCTTGGGTTCTCTGAATCCCTATTTTCTCTACAGTAGAGTCTCTTCAGTAAACAGCTTAAAAATGACTATTATTTAAGTCCAGCCTGCTGTTGTCCTTACATAGTAAAACTCTTTCATGAAGCATCTCACTGGTGTTGGGGACATGATGAAAACTGCCTCTGGGCTCCTCTTGCCTAGACTTCCCCCTCTACAAGTGCACTTGCCCAGCTCTGTTGTCGGTGTCCCCGAGAAGCTTTCACCCTCTGCTGTTTTTCCTCCACAGCACTCGGTAGCTCTCCCAGCATACTTATCACATTCTCCTGGGCATCACAATCATTTGTGTATATGTGGCTTAGTTCTTCTACTGGACTGTAAGATCCTTGAACTAATTCAGCTTCTCTCCCTATCCCACCATGGCAACTAGCTTGTACCTTGCGGGGACTCTCTAAATATTTCTTGACGTGATATCAAAATTGTTGTGCCATCTGCTTTTCTCCATCTAACCTCAAAAGTTTGTTTGATGAGAGTTCTCCTTGGTCCTGACACTAGTTTTAGAATGTTCTCCTGTTTTGGAACTTTCAATGATGCAACACTTTTGAAAGCTATTGGAAGCATTTTATCTTATCACATTGTTTAAAGGAGGTCCAATTTTATTTTTCACAACCCTGAAAAACCAGGTCAAAGATAATCTGGAATATTTTATAACCTCTCTGGATCTCAGTCTTGAAAGACATAGTATCTTTGTTACTAAAGCCTTGTACAAGAGTAGTGCCAGCACTGGGGGAGCTGTGCATGATTATGTTGAGCTGTGCAATGCAGACCTGGCCAGCGAGCTGATGAACGAGTTATTCTTCCAGTAGAAGAGATAGCTTAGCGACAATCTTAATGCTAGCATAAATGGAAACAAAGCAAACTTACTATTTTGGGGGCCCTTTCGGGTGTTTAAAAAAATTTTTTTTTACAAAACATCCTATGTTGTATGAAATTAAATATGGCTTGCTGTTTTACCCATATTCTATGCTTGGGAAGTTGCTTGAAAAACTACTGGCCCAACAAATTGGTTTCTATCAACTACAACATTATGTGGGTTTCAATAGCTGAAGGCAATTTTTCCATGTGATTACATACACCGTACCCTTCTATGGAGAAGGATCCTGAAATGTACCACAGAGAGAAAATTATATTCTCTGGGAGATGGGTGGTTCTGTTTGATTCAGGGAAGTGTTTGTGAGTCTTTGGTTTTCTCTAAGTATAGTAAGGTCTGATGAAAAATTGGGTACTGAAATGCCTGATAAGGTTGAGCCCTGTTAAACTTTGTGAAGAGTCCCCCAGATTCATGACAAGCGGATCAGTCTTCATCATAAATACCACTGTGCCGCCTTTATCTACACTCCAGAATTTGACAGATCGCTGAAACTCAAGAGCTCTTAGTAGCCCATGAGCCCTGAGGCTGAAATTCGAAGTAAAGAATCAAACCCTGTTGAACTGTCACCCCTCCAACATTTCTAAATCTTTTCATCTTTCTGTACCATGTTCAGATGGTGTAATAGAATATAAAAAGTGTCCTAGAAGTGAGAAGAAAATTGGGTTCTGTCCTCAGCTCTCTCTGACCCTAGGGAATTGATACCACCCCTCTGGGCCTTTGTTCATTCAACTATTAAACAAGTGGGAACTAGACTGATTGTTTCTCAAAGCCTAGTCCTTAGATGATTTGCTTCAAAATCATCTAGGGGTGGCATGGGGCTTGCTATAAAAATACACTTTCCTGGGCCCCACTACAGTCCTGCGAATCAGTGTTTTTGGGGTATGAGGCTCAGGAATCCTTTTTTTTTTTAAATAAGCTTCCCAGGTGATTCTTACGCTCATTAAAGTGACTCTTCTAAACTTTTTGTTGCAGTATAACACACTCGTTAAGAGTTGGAGGATTATAAAATTCGAATATCTCTAAGATCCTTTCCAACTTTAAAGAATTCTAAGAATCAGTCCATTCAACACATTTACGCATGGGCACATTTATTAACAAGCATGCAACTTTGGACTCTGTTACCCCCTTTGCAGATCAGAGTTGCAGATCAGAGTGTAATTCTGCATGCTGTGTAATGGTCTCTCAGTGATTTGGAAAAACAGAATGTTTTTCAAATGTGTGGCCTCTCTCAAAGGTCAGTTTACTGTAGAGAGTGTCGTAGGTCCACCGGAAAGTCTGTTCAAATTTGATCTGAATGTCAGAATTTCATTATACTTTCCATGTACACTGACCAAAGCATAATACTCAATGACAGAAGACTGTTGCCTGGGCGGGAAAGGAGATATCTGGCTGTATTTCTGATTTGATTACAGAACCAAACTCTATTATAGTCATTTAAATCCAAGCTTCTTTGTCAATAAAACTCCCAGTGTTTGACCTCCCTCACAGAGGGCCTGGGATAATATGCAGGTAAAAAGTATTTAAATTCCTCCTGAAGTGGTACACAGATCACTGTGCTAATGACTTTCCTCTGAATCAACTGGTAAAGTAATAGGCTTAAGAGTCTTCCAGTTACTAAATAGTGAAGTTGTCTCTTTTCCCAGGCAACTAGAAATTGTTGGGAATTTTCTAGGAAAAGCCATCCCCTTCAAATAATGTGGCTGCCTTTAAAATTATCCCCCTGCTTTTAAACTTTTATACAAAGCCTTCATTTTTTTTTTTGGATTGTTTATTTTATGCCCTATGAAACAGGTGTGTAAGCTTCCTGGTTTCCCACAAGTGAACAGACATCTCATCTTTGTGTGATACTAGGTGAACTCCTTAGCTTGCTTCAGTTTCCTCAGCTATGAAATGAAGGGGGAGAGCAGATGGATGCTTAGTCTCTTCCAGCTCTGACATTTTCCATTCATGTAGAGGAAGGTAGCGTAACGTAGGGAAAGTCATGGGCTTTGAAACTGGACAGACTTAGGTCGGAATTTTAAGTTTCCTCAGTTGTACGGCAGAGGGTAATGATACGTTAGTTCTCAGGGTTATAAAAGCATGTGGGATAGGGCTTGGCACAGAAAGACATTCCAGAAAGGTGAGGCTTCCTGGCTCCCTATTCCTCCATGGCTTTTCGCCTGCACCTGGTTAGGCCTCCTCTTACTGATAGAGTGAGAAGCAACCCCCTGGTCCTTATTCAAGTGCAGGGACAAGATTTCTGGGAAGGGAAACCCAGCAGTCCTGTGGGTAACAGGTTCTTGGTTTCTTCCTGAACTGGTGACCACTGGGGCATGAAGTTACCATTTTGGGTCTGGTTGAAATGTGGCAGAAGGTAACTACAGAACCAAAGGTCACTGTTGCTATAGATGTAATGGGGGGTCACCAGAGCCCGCAGCAGGTAACGAAAGTCTTCTCCCTGGGGAGTAGGTGGGGTCACCTTCTCTCTGCCGTGAGAATCCAGGGAGGCTAACAGCATTTGAGAGTTGGAAGCAGCCTTGAAGACCATTAGAGAGGAGGAAACCAAGATACAGGGAGGGAAAGTGACTTTCCCATGATCACACAGCCAATCAAGCAGCAGAGGTGAGAACAGTCTCTCTGGATCCTCCGGAATTCACACTCATGACCCTCTTCATTTCAACGCAGATGTTGTCAGCCCTGGTTAAGAGCTTGGATTCTGGAGGTAGATAGATCTGGTTAACCTCCTCCTCTCAATTCTGTTATCTGGGGCATAAGGCTCCACCTCTCTGGCCTGAGCGGTCTCAACTATAAAGTCAACCCTACCCGTGTGAGCATTCACAGCAACACTGTATGTGTAAGTGCTTAACAAAGGGTCTGGCACAGTCAGCTTCCACGACAGAAGGTTCTAATGATCATTAATTGGCGTTTTCAGGAAGGGCTGCCATCCCTTCCCTCTACACCTGCAGTTCCGAGCCGAACCCCACCCTCTCCTAACCCCTACGCCGCCACGCTGCAGCGGGCTCGTCAAGGCGCGGAGGAGCCCGGTGCCAGGGCGTGGCGGTCCCCAGGCTCACCTGGCGAGGCCAGGAGCACCTTCGCCCCGCAGCACTGGAAGCAGTGCAGCAGGGACTTGCCGCGGATGTTACAGTTGAGGCACGCCATGGCACAGCCCAGCTTGGCCAGCCCCAGCCACAGCCATACGTAGGCCGGTTCGTTGCCCAGGAATATCGCCACGCACTCTCCCTGCCGGAGGCCGAGGCGGTCGCGCAGCGCCCTCGCCACTTGGTTGCTGCGTCGGTCCACCTGCACGTAGCTGAGCGTCTGGTCGCGGAAGATCAGGAACGGCTTGTGCGGGCTCTGGTGTGCTCTCTCCAGAAAGGCGTGGAGGATGGTGCGCACCGGCCGGCGCTGCCCATAGCTGCGCACCTGCCGGGCCATCCTGGCCAACCGCAGGAAGTAGCTCACGTCCTGGAAGAAGTAGGGGGAGCAGAGGTTCACCAGTAGCGGCAGTAGCAGCACCCCCGCCAGGACCGCGTAGATGACGGGCAGCATGACGGCGGCCGGGGCCCCAGGTCCCTCGAGGGCAGAGGGCGCGCTTCGGGCGTGCAGCACGGCGTCGGGGCGGGCTCTGGGCGGACGACTGGCGGGCGGCACAGGGGCGCTCTGCGAGGCGGGGGCGACGGCGGAGCGCCTGGGCTGCCGGCACCGTTGCGTGCTCTCGGGCAGGTGGAGCGGTGTCTGGGCTGCCTGGGTTTCGGGGCACGACCGGCCGGCTGAGCCCGCCCCCTCGTCGGGGTGCAGCCACCTGCGCGCCAGGCCCGCCCCTGCGGTCCTCCCAAGGCGGGGAAGGCGGATCTGCGGCTCACTGGGGCCTCGGCCGCCTCTCCGCCCGAGTCTGGAGGTCTGGGGGCAAGGCTGGACTCCCCCGTGGTGTGATCTTATCAAAATGGTGACCGTAAGACACCTTAGAAGACGCTGAGAAGATTGGAGGAGATAATGCAGGCGCAGGGCTAGTGTTATTCATTGCTGCCCGAATAGAGTGCCTTAGAGAGACTACAGATTGTTAATATCAATAGAGAACCTCCTAAGTGGGAGACAGCCCTATTAGTAGCGGGCACCAGGTGCCACTGCCGAATCAGAATTCCATCTCTCCTTCCTGGTCCTGGGGGCATTCCGCCTACTCTCTGTTTCTCACATTTGCTTTCCGACACCCCGCACCCCGCCGGACCCCGCCCAACCCCCAGGCTAATTGCCAGGAGGGCTCTTGTGACAAAGAATTCAGGGGTGAACAAAAGCGCCTGCGATTGCCGCCTCCCGCTCATCCCAGCCCCTGGGCAGTGAGTGAGGATGGGACGCTCCAATCCGAGACGTCCCTTCGGCCCAGCTAGCCCAGATTAAGCTTGAGGTAGCGCCACACTGCCACATGAAACCAAGTTCCGGTGAGGTTTTGATTAGTTATAGTACGTTGTTCTTTAAGTGATCTCCCCTTCCCCCCTCCTTGTATGTTGAAATTCTCAAATATTGTCAGTCCAGTTCAATTCAGTTTACTAAGTGGCTCCGTGAGAAACTAGTACCAGAGGAAATTAAGTAAAAGTTATTGGCATTTCTCAGAAGCCATTTCTTTTTTTTAAAAAATACATCTTTATTGGAGTATAATTGCTTTACAATGGTGTGTTAGTTTCTGCTGTGCAACAAAGTGAATCAGCTATATGTATACCTATATCCCCATATCCCCTGCCTCTTGCGTCTCCCTCCCACCTTCCCTATCCCACCCCTCTAGGTGGTCACAAAGCACCGAGCTGATCTCCCTGTGCTATGCGGCTGCTTCCCACTAGCGATCTGTTTTACATTTGGTAGTGTATATATGTCCATGCCACTCTCTCACTACGTCCCAGCCTTCCCTACTGCCCCTGTGTCCTCAAGTTGGTTCAGAAGCCATTTCTTTTAGGGTGATCCTTTCTTTTAATTTCCCTTAGTGCTGCTTCTATACATAGTGAATACAGGCTGCTACGGAGGAGGGTCAGGATTTAAGTAAAGCAGCGTTTTACTCTCTTCCTCCTCTGTCTTCCTGTATTCATTCATTTTATTCTTTTGAGACAACCACAAGTAATGAATGCTTACCCCTGCCAGAAACTCTGCTAGGGGCTTCCCTGTATGATATTTTTGGAGCCTCACAATCATCTAAAGATGGCACTTTTGTGCTCATTTATAGACAGGAAAGGGACACTGAGAGAGGTGAATTAAGACAGCTAGTAAGTGATGCATGGGATTTTGGAATTGGTATCTTTTTGTTCCCAGGCCCACTCTTTACTGTAGCAACATGTTATGCTGTTCTCCTATTCTGTGGGTTTCTATCCATGTTTTCTTTTTCCTTTAGCAATTTTATTTTTTTCCCCCTTTCACGATCTCCCCTTCCCCCATTTTTGTATCCCCCTCTTTTTATCCATGGGACCTGCTCTAGCAACCCTTTCCCTTTTCCTGACTCTTTCATGGCTAATCCAGCTACTATCCAATGACTGGTTGCGTCATTGCCCTGGAGAAGAGCCGGGGGCCTTGGTTATCCCTGAAGAGAAGGCTGTAGTGTAAAAGTAGAGGTCAGGACAGAAGCCATTCTGTAGTGCACCTCTTTCTTCATGTTGAAGCTAGAGCCAGGCCTCCTTTTCCATCCCAAAGCCACCTGGTCCCTTCATGACTAATCACTTCAGTGTAGCCTCCTAGACCTCTCTTGTGTTGTTCTTAAGCAGCTACTCTTTCCCCAGAGTCCTTGATTGCCACAAATGCCCACTTTCTCCTCTCTTACTCTGAGGATCACTTTAGCCTTGTGCATCCACAGTTTTTCGGCTGCAACTGAAAGAGAACAATGCCCAGACTGGCTTAAGCAGGCACAGGAGTTTGAGACTCAGAGTCCAGGGGTAGAATAGGCTTCAGGTAAGCCAGTTTCCCTTTCTCCATTTCTCTGCTCCGCCTCCTCTGTTCTCAGGCTGATTCTCCCATCATGGTCCAAAGATGGCTGCCAAGCCCTTAGGGGTACCTGCTTCCAGTGTCGACTTCAGACAGAACTGTAAGATTCTTTTCCATAAGAGGAAAAAAAAAAAAAAAAAGGAAGGAAAGAAAAAGAAGAAAGAAAGCCCTTACTGGGTTATGTGCCTGTCTTTGTGGACTGGGGGGAGAGAAATGCTGATTGGTTTAAGCCAATCAGGGCTCACCCATGGAACTGGAGGTACAGTCGATCCCACCTATACCATACTATGGAAAAATCAGGGTCTTATTAAAAAGGAAGTGGGGAGAAGAAATGAATTTGGGGAAACAATTAGCTAACTTTTTTCCCCAATGATTCTAGCTTCCAGCCCGGGTTCCACTTTGTGCTCTACCACCAGCCTAATGGTCTTCGTGGAAATTTTGCTATCATTATCTCGCCAATGCTCAGTTATCTTCAGTGACCCCCTCATTGCTTCCCATCCTCTTCCACTCATAGCGTCTATAGACAATTGTCATATTTGTACAGCATACTAGAACACATCTGGGCTGGAGCTGATCAGATGCCCTGGGTCCTGCCTGGCTCTCTTGAGGAGGGAGAAGATTGGTAGCTTAGCACATTGTTTACCCATTCTAGAAACATCTGCTGGGAAGCTCTGGTTTATAAAATGAAGTTCAAACTTTAATTTCTGGCTCTTCTGATGCTGACTTGAACTTTCACTGCACTCAGTTAACAAATATTTATTGAGTTTCTACTATGAACCGAGCATCATGAGGCACTAAGTATTTCAAAATGGATGAAAACTTAATTGCAACTACTCCTTTTCAAGAACACTTCGTTTTGAAGAGTCTGGCCTACACCCTCCTAAAAATGCCCTGCATATTCCTCTTTGTATGACTTTGTTCTTGCCTATTTCCATCCCTGAACTCTCCACCCCTCTAAATCCCAACTCTTTAAGGCAGTGGTTCACAGATTCCTGGTTTTCTCAGTCCAGTAGCATTTCAAAGTAAAGTACCAACTTAAAAAATTTCCCAGTAAAATCAGCTGCCCCTAGCCAACTACAGTCTGTTTTTATTACTATTTCATAAAAGAATGACATTTTAGCATTAAAAAGGAAAGTATAATATCTCTTTTATGTGGAATCTAAAAAAATGGTACAAATGAACTTATTTATAAAACAGAAATAGAGTCACAGATGTAGAAAACAAACTTATGGTTACTGGGGAGGAGGGGAGGAGGATAAATTGGGAGACTGAGACTGACATATACACATGTACATATATAAAATAGATAACCAATAAGGACCTACTGTATAATACAGGGAATGCTTCTCAATACTCTGTAACGACCTATATGGGAAAAGAATCTAATAAAAGAGTGGATGTATGTATATGTATAACTGATTCACTTTGCTGTACACCTGAAACTAACACAACATTGTAAATCAACTATATTCCAATAAAAATTATAAAAAAAGAAAGTATAACTGAACCGTACACTTAAAAATGGTTAAAATGGTTAATTTTATGTTATGTATATTTCACCATAAAAATATACACACAAAAAAAGGAAAAATACACACAAAAAGGAAAGTATAGTCCTTTTCGAGGAAGGATGAAGACAACATTATACCAACATATAGAAAAGATAGAAATTAAAATATTTTTGAATGCAGAAAAAATACAACTTTTGTTGGTTTATTATCCATAGATATTATTTCTATGTAAGTTTGAATGTTTAGAAATATAAATTCAGTAGTGAAGCATGAATTGAACCAAACCTCTTGGACTTTGATGTAACTCAAGATTGTTTTATCACTGAGGTCTCAAATGTGGAGCTTCCTTACCTTAGTGAAGCTGCCTAGTCCCTTCTGCTCCCATGCCCCCACAGCCACTGAGCCTACCTGTTACCTTCATCAAGATTCTAGTGCCTTCCTGACCAGTCACTTCAGCCTCCTAGACTCCTTGTTTCCTTAAACTTTCTACCCAGAGCACTAGGTTACCGCAAGTGCCCACTCTCTTCTGACCCATTCTGAGGCACTGCAGGAGGAGTTCAGGAGACAGATGTGATAACTGGAGCGCACGTTGACACCTGCTAGCCTGGGTCAGGACTTCCCTGATGCTTCACCCCAATTCTTTCATGTCTGCTGGTGTCTTAGGGAAAGCCTCCCGGTGGCAGTTCCTAACTCCCTTCTATGTCCCCAGTCCCAACCTCAAATGCTCTATAAAAGCAGGTGGTCTCTCCTCCTACTTTATGGGCATCAAAATTACCTGGAGAACATGCTAAAACACAGCTTGCTAAGCCCCACCTGGATAATTTCTGATTCTGTAAGTCTTGGGTGGGGCCAGAGAATTCACATTTCTAAGAAGTTACCAGAAAATGCTGTAGCCGTTGGTCCAGGGACTATACTTTGGGAATGATTGATTTAACCCAATGGTTTCCCAGCTGCTCAGCAGAGCCCGAGGACTTCTGAGGAGCCACTGAGGAAAATTCATTGCAGAGCATGGGAAGGGGACTCTGGGACCCAACCCAGCTCCAATCAGAGGAGCTCTATGTATATGTCTTTTACATATTGGACCATCATGTAGATTTCACATGAAAAGAGTGCTCCTATAACCTTTTCTTCTAAATACTCCAGCCTGTGTGGATCTATCCCTTGTACTGGACTTATAAACCTACCACACAGCTTGGCTGTTGATTATTTCATGACTGTTAGTTTTGCCTTCCCAATTAGGATTCAGCTTCCTGGAATGAAGTAATGGAGCATGAGCCTTGAAGTCAGAGGACCTGGGTTCAAGTCTTCATCTGTCATGTATTGGCTGAGGACGCTTAGGTTAGTTACCTGAACTCTCATAGCACCTTGTATTAATTTTGTAGGCCTTGAGACACCTAATGCACGGGGACTATTGTCAACAAAAGATGTGTAGGTTATGAAGCCTGTTGCTTATGTAACGTTACTTAGTACAGATAGGAAGTGTGTGTGACCAGTCCATTCAGTGGTTTATAGGAAGATTCATCTCTGACTGTGTTGTCTGCCATGAATCAAATTGTATTTCTTGAAATGTGGGTGCCTGCTATCCTGTTGAATGCCTAATGTAGTAGCATTCAGGTACAGATGTACAGGCTGTGTAGGGAAAATGTAAGAGTATGGTGAAGATGGAATATACTGAGGTTAGCCTTTCTTTTGGAGAATGAAGGAAAGGAGAGACTGAAAACAATTGGTTGTTGGTTTTAGAGATGAGGGAGTAGGGCTCCCCTTTTTTTTTTTTGCATCCCAGTGATGCTTACTAACTACACAATCAAGACAAAATACAATTTGAGAAAAAGACATTTGTTCTCATGAGTTCTAATCAGAATGCCTTTGATTTGGTGTTGAATTCTAACTGAGGGAAAATCCTAGTGAATCATTATTGCTTCTAGTGCTAACATGCGTGCTTCATAAAATTTAGTTTCAACCCTCTCTGTCCTCTTTCAGTATCCCACGACAACCTCCAGTTCCCTGTGCCCATCACAATGCACTCTTTTCCATTCCTGAATGTGTGGGTTACTTCTTTACCCCTTTGCCCTTCTCTTATAATATCATCTTCTTGCCTACTTCTTCTTCTTTTTTTTTTTTTGTGGTACGCGGGCCTCTCCCTGTTGTGGCCTCTCCCGTTGTGGAACACAGGCTCCGGACGCGCAGGCTCAGTGACCATGGCTCACGGGCCTGGCCACTCCGGGGCACGAACCTGTGTCCCCTGCATCGGCAGGTGGACTCTCAACCACTGCGCCACCAGGGAAGCCCTTGCCTACTTCTTAAATGTAAAAATTTCTTAGGGTGTGTCTTCACCTTTCTTCTCTCTGTCTCCTTCTCTCTAGGTAGCCTCATCTATTCCTATTGATGCTGAGAATCCCAAGTCTAAATATTCAGCCCTCACCTTCTCCTGAGTTCCACATCTGATTTGTTATGGTGTACTGAATACCTCCATATGAATTCATTTATTTAGTCATTCACTTATTAATTTATTCATTTAGCATTTATTTAAGGTGTACTAGATGAACACTACTTCACAGCGAAGCAGATAGGGCAGATATTATTATTCTCATTTTCAGGTCAGTGAATTGAGATCCAGAGAGGTTAGCCAATGTGCTGAAGTTCAGACACAGCAAGTCAGTTCTGGAGCAGGGACTATAACTTAAGTTTTCCGATTCCTATAGGCACTGGTCTATAAAGTGTTGTGGGTTGAATGGTGTTCCTGCCACAAACCCTCGGTTTTTTAATCATTTCCCCCTGCCCACTGCATGGATGCTGCTTAAGATGGTGTCTTCCATTACCTTATGGCATGTGATGATTTCCTTCTCCCTGCAGATCTTTCAGCTTTGGCTTTCTCCTTGCTCAATTACATTCCCAATTTTTTAGCTCATATTCTTTTTTTTTTTCATATTCATATTTTTTATTGAAGTATAGTTGATTTACAGTGTTTCAGGTGTATAGCAAAGTGATTCAGTTATATGTGTGTATATATATATTCTTTTTTAGATTCTTTTCCATTATAGGTTATTATCTAGCTCATATTCTTGAGATAACAAATCTGGTAGCCCAAACAAATCACCCATGTACATGATTGTGTAGAATTCTTAAAGCAAATATCCATAGGCTGCTGTCCAGCCTATAGATGACTGCAACAGAATAAGGTGCACAGTCTTGGTCCAGTCAGCTATGTGTATTCGTGGAGATGTATGGAGGTGGGGAGACGGAGGGGGTGGAGTCTCCCAGTTCAAAACATGGTGACTGTACAAGGTACTCAGTTGTGGAGACTTGGCAGTTTTCCGCTAAAGGGACTATGGGCATGTTAAAACACATTAATTGGCTTGTCTTATCTTTCTCTTCTGTTTATTTCAGATTATAATGTCACCACTGAGTTTTCTCTGGCTACTGTACACAACAGTCATGGATAACTAGTTTCTATTCACTAATAAATAATAATTTATAATTGCCATACTTATGTGGCAAGATTATTTGCATAGATCCAAGTCTGATATCATAGTCCTTCTGTCTAAAGAACTTCTCCTGTGCTCGCTTCGGCAGCACATATACTAAAGAACTTCTCCTAACATTTCTTGAACTGTAGATCTCCTGGCAATAGATTCTTTCAGCTTTTGTTTTTCTGAAAAAGTCTTTATTTAACCTTCATTTTTGAATGGTATTTTCACTGGGTAAAGAATTCTGGTATGAATAGTTTTATTCTTTTGGTACTTTCAAGATGTCACTCTGCCGTCTTCTGGTTTGCATAGTTTCTAACTGCTGTGTTTCTTTTTTTTCCCTGATAATTTTTAAAAATTATTTTTATTTTAAGATAGCACAGGAGCATGGTTAAAAACCAAGAACAATAAAAGTCAGAGTGGAAAACCATGCAAAGTAAATGCTCCTCCCTTCTGAACCCCAGTCCCTCAGGTTCTTCTGGAGGCAATTGCTGTTAGCAGTGACTTGGTGACATACGTAAATTTTGTTCAGAGTCTTCAAAGATGAAAAAATGTACCTTCTATTCAAGAGAGTAGTCCATAATGAATTTAAGTTACATCAATTAGTAGGAATGACTGAAAGAGTAGAAATTACCATGAATGGCAAGTAGAAGAGTATGGATTTTCTTTGAAAGATTTTTGAACAGAAAGCTGTTAGACCTGATCACAGAAATGTGCTGGAAATATTGCAGGGAGGAGACAGAAGTAGACAGTTGAGATGAGTCCAAGGCAGTTTATTGAAGCCTCTGCACTTGCTTAGAATTTTCTGTTAAGGCATAGGCACAAAACTTATGTTAATAATTAAGCTTCCAATTATGAACACTAACTTTATGCCAGACCCTGTGTTGAGTGCTTGTGTATCTTTTAATGTAGTCTTCCCAATGGCCCTCCAGAGTATATATCGTTATCTCTGGCTGATAGATAGGAAAACTGAAAACAACTGGTCAATGACATATTCAGGATGGAATTAAGGTTTGTCTTCCTCCAAAGACTATGCAAGTGAACTCCTGCATGAATATGCCTTCCTAGTTGCAAGGCATGCTTCCATCCTCCCTTTTTCTTACTGTCCAGTAATCTGTGCCTACACTTCTTACTCCTCAGAGATAGCTGTCAAGATCTACAATCCGTACAATGGGTATCAAGTAGGAAGGACCATGACTGCTTTATTTCTTATCTTTGTTTTTTTGTATATCATTTATTTTTTTCTGGCTATATACAAGATTTTCACTTTATCTTTGGTTTTCAGCAGTTAGACTAGGGGTGTGTGTGTGTGTGTGTGTGTGTGTGTGTGTGTGTGTGGTGTTTCATTTGTCTTGTTCAGGGGTCTATGAAAATCTGATGTATAGTTTGATGTCTTTCATAATTTTGGAAAAATTTTGGTCACTATCTCTTAAATATTTCTTCTGCCAATTATTCTCTCTCTTTCCCCTCTATGGCTCCAAATATTCATATATTGGGCCATTTGACATTTTCGAACAGTTTTTGGATACACAGTTTTTATTCACTCTTTCTTTTTTTGAATTTTTGAATTGTGTTTATTTTTTTATATAGCAGGTTCTTATTAGTCATCAATTTTATACACATCAGTGTATACATGTTAATCCCAATCGCCCAATTCATCACGCCACCGCCTCCCTCACTGCCACTTTCCCCCCTTGGTGTCCATACGTTTGTTCTCTACATCTGTGTCTCTATTTCTGCTCTGAAACCAGTTCATCTGTACCATTTTTCTAGGTTCCACATATATGTGTTAATATATGATATTTGTTTTTCTCTTTCTGACTTACTTTACTCTGTATGACAGTCTCTAGATCCATCCACGTCTCTGCAAATGACCCAATTTCCTTCCTTTTTATGGCTGAGTAATATTCCATTGTATATATGTACCACATCTTCTTTATCCATTCGTCTGTCGATGGGCATTTAGGTTGCTTCCATGACCTGGCTATTGTAAATAGTGCCTGCAATGAACATTGGGGTGCATGTGTCTTTCTGAATTATGGTTTTCTCTGTGTATATGCCCAGTAGTGGGATTGCTGGGTCATATAGTAATTCTATTTTTATTTTTGTAAGGAACCTCCATACTGTTCCCCATAGTGGCTGTATCAATTTACATTCCCACCTGCAGTGCAAGGGGGTTCCCTTTTCACTACACCCTCTCCAGCATTTGTTGTTTGTAGATTTTCTGATGAAGCCCATTCTAACTGGTGTGAGGTGATACCTCATTGTAGTTTTGATTTGCATTTCTCTAATAATTAGTGATGTTGAGCAGCTTTTCAGGTGCTTCTTGGCCATCTGTATGTCTTCTTTAGAGAAATGTCTATTTAGGTCTTCAGCCCATTTTTGGATTGGGTGGTTGGTTTTTTACTGTTGAGCTGCATGAGCTGTTTATATATTTTGGAGATTAATCCTTTGTTGTTTCATTTGCAAATATTTTCTCCCCTTCTGAGGGTTGTCTTTTTGTCTTGTTTGTAGTTCCCTTTGCTTTGCAAAAGCTTTTAAGTTTCATTAGGTCCCATTTGTTTATTTTTGTTTTTATTTCCATTACTCTAGGAGGTGGATCAATAAAGATCTTGCAGTGATTTATGTCAAAGAATATTCTTCCTAGGTTTTCTTCTAAGAGTTTTATAGTCTCCGGTCTTACATTTAGGTCTCTAATCCATTTTGAGTTTATTTTTGTGCATGGTGTTAGGGAGTGTTCTAATTTCATTCTTTTACGTGTAGCTGTCCAGTTTTCCCAGCACCACTTATTGAAGAGGCCATCTTTTCTCCATTGTATATCCTTGCCTCTTTTGTCATAGATTAGTTGACCATAGGTGTGTTGGCTTATCTCTGAGCTTTCTATCCTGTTCCATTGATCTATATTTCTGTTTTTGTGCCAGTACCATATTTTCTTGATTACTGTAGCTTTGTAATATAGTCTGAAGTCAGGGAGTCTGACTCCACCAGCTCCGTTTTTTCCCCCTCAAGACTCCTTTAGCTATTCGGGGTCTTCTGTGTCTCCATACAAATTTTAAGATTTTTTGCTCTAGTTCTGTAAAAAATGTCATTGGTAATTTGATAGGGATTGCATTGAATCTGTAGATTGCTTTGGGTAGTATAGTTATTTTCACAATATTGATCCTTCCAATCCAAGAACATGGTATATCTCTCCATCTGTTTGTATCATCTTTAATTTCTTTCATCAGTGTCTTATAGTTTTCTGCATCCAGGTCCTTTGTCTCCCTAGGTAGGTTTATTCCTAGGTATTTTATTCTTTTTGTTGCAGTGGTAAATGGAGAGTTTCCATAATCTCCCTTTCAGATTTTTCATCATTAGTGTATAGGAATGCAAGAGATTTCTGTGTATTAATTTTGTATCCTGCAACTTTACCAAATTCATTGATTAGCTCTAGTAGTTTTCTGGTGGCATCTTTAGGATTCTTTATGTATAGTATCATGTCATTTGCAAACAGTGACCCCTTTACTTCTTTTCCAATTTGTATACCTTTTGTTTCTTTTTCTTCTCCGATTGTCATGGCTTGGACTTCCAAAACTATGTTGAATAATAGTGGCGAGAGTGGACATCCTTTTCTTTTTCCTGCTCATAGAGGAAATGCTTTCAGTTTTTCACCACTGAGAATGATGTTTGCTGTGGGTTTGTCATATATGGCCTTTATTATGTTGAAGTAGGTTCCCTCTATGCCCACTTGCTGGAGAGTTTTTATCATAAATGGGTGTTGAATTTGGTCAAAAGCTTTTTCTGCATCTATTCAGATGATCATATGGTTTTTATCCTTCAGTTTGTTTATATGGTGTATCACATTGATTGGAGTATATTGAAGAATCCTTGCATCCCTGGGATAAATCCCACTTGATCATGGTGTATGATCCTTTTAATATGTTGTTGGATTCTGTTTGCTAGTATTTTGTTGAGGATTTTTGCATCTGTATTCATGAGTGATACTGGTCTGTAATTTTCTTTTTTTGTAGTATCTTTGTCTGGTTTTGGTATCTGGGTGATGGTGGCCTCATAGAATGAGTTTCGGAGTGTTCCTTCCTCTGCAATGTTTTGGAAGAATTTGAGAAGGATGGGGTTAGCTCTTCTTTAAATGTTTGATAGAATCCACCTGTGAAGCCATCTGGTCCTGGACTTTTGTTTGTTGGAAGATTTTTAATCACAGTTTCAATTTCCTTACTTGTGATTTGTCTGTTCGTATTTTCTGTTTCTTCCTGGTTCAGTCTTGGAAGGTTATACCTTTCTAAGAATTTGTCCATTTCTTCCAGGTCGTCCATTTTATTGGCATCGAGTTGCTTGTTGTAGTCTCTTAGGGTGCTTTGTATTTCTGTGGTGTCTGTTGTAATTTCTTCTTTTTCAATTCTAATTTTATTGATTTGAGTCATCTCCCTCTTTTTCTTGACGAGTCTGGCTAATAGTTTATCAGTTTTCTTTATCTTCTCAAAGTACCAGGTTTCAGTTTTATAGATTTTTGCTATTGTTTTCTTTGTTTCTATTTCATTTATTTCTGCTCTGATCTTTATGATTTCTCTCCTTCTGCTAACTTTGGGTTTTGTTTGTTCTTCTTTCTCTCATTCCTTTAGGTGTAAGGTTAGATTGTTTATTTGAGATTTTTTCTTGTTTCTTGAGGTAGGCTTGTATTGCTATAGACTTCCCTCTTAGAACTGCTTTTGCTGCATCCCATAGGTTTTGGATTGTCGTGTTTTTGTTGTCATTTGTCTCTAGGTATTATTTTATTTCCTTTTTGATTTCTTCACTGATCTCTTTGTTACTTAGTAGTGTATTGTTTAGTCTCCATTTGTTTGTGTTTTTTTATGATTTTTTCCTGTAATTGATTTCTAATCTCATAGCTTTGTGGTCAGAAAAGATGCTTGATATGATTTCAATTTTCTTAAATTTACTGAGGCTTGATTTGTGACCCAAGATGTGATCTATCCTGGAGAATGTTCTATGTGCACTTGAGAAGAAAGTGTAATATGCTGTTTGGGGATGGAATGTCCTATAAATATCGATTAAATCTCTCTGGTCTATTGTGTCATTTAAAGCTTGTGTTTCCTTATTAATTTTCTGTTTGAATGATCTGTCCATTGGTGTAAGTGAGGTGTTAAAGTCCCCCAC
Source organism: Pseudorca crassidens (assembly GCF_039906515.1). Taxonomy (NCBI): domain Eukaryota; kingdom Metazoa; phylum Chordata; class Mammalia; order Artiodactyla; family Delphinidae; genus Pseudorca; species Pseudorca crassidens. Next base: position 93,478,815 of record NC_090296.1, on the reverse strand, counting down.
TATTGTG